>NC_092162.1:15244877-15579877 GCF_045791955.1 Oncorhynchus clarkii lewisi
TGATTGTGTCCCACTTGTTGTTGATTCTTCACAAAAAAATACAGTTTTAAATATTTATGTTTGAAGCCTGAAATGTGGCAACAGGTCGCAAAATTCAAGGGGGCCGAATAATTTCGCAAGGCACTGTATATATGTATATATATAATATATACTGCTCAAAAAAATAAAGGGAACACTAAAATATCACATCCTAGATCTGAATGAATGAAATATTCTTATTAAATACTTTATTCTTTACATAGTTCAATGTGCTGACAACAAAAATCACACAAAAATTATCAATGAAAATCAAATCTGCTTTTTATGGCGGTTTAGGAGCAGTGGCTTCTTCCTTGACGAGCGGCTTTTCAGGTTATGTCGATATAGGACTCGTTTTACTGTGGATATAGATACTTTTGTACCTGTTTCCTCCAGCATCTTCACAAGGTCCTTTGCTGTTGTTCTGGGATTGATTTGCACTTTTCGCACCAAAGTACATTCATCTCTAGGAGACCGAACGCGTCTCCTTCCTGAGCGGTATGACGGCTGAGTGGTCCCATAGTGTTTATACTTGCATACTATTGTTTGTTCAGATGAACGTGGTACCTTCAGGCATTTGGAAATGCTCTCAAGGATGAACCAGACTTGAGGTCTACAATTTTTTTTCCTGAGGTCTTGGCTGATTTCTTTTGATTTCCTCATTATGACAAGCAAAGAGGCTCTGAGTTGGAAGGTAGGCCTTGAAATACATCCACAGGTAGACCTCCAATTGACTCAAATGATCTCAAGTAGCCCATCAGAAGCTTCTAAAGCCATGACATCATTTTCTGGAATTTTCCAAGATGTTTAAAGGCACAGTCAACTTAGTGTATGTAAACTTCTGACCCACTGGAATTGTGATACAGTGAATTATAAGTGAAATAATCTGTCTGTAAACAGTTGATGGAAAAATTACCGACTTGCCAGAACAATAGTTTGTAAACAATACATTTCTGGAGTGGTTGAAAAACGAGTTATAATGACTCCAACCTAGGTGTATGTTAACTTACAACTTACAACTTACAACTTACAACTCACACACACACACACACACACACACACACACACACACACACACACACACACACACACACACACACACACACACACACACACACACACACACACACACACACACACACACACACACACACACACACACACACACACACACACACACACACACACACACACACACACACACACACACACACACACACACACACACACCACACACACACACACACACTTAGAAAAAAAAAAATATATGGAGGATTGGAAATTATGCAGACAATTACATTGGAAGCCACAATCGATCTTCAATATTAAAGCTGATCTACCCCCAAGCTAGAAGTCAGCCTATTATTTATGGTTACCATCAAATGGCTTCTATATTAAATTTTGCTTCCTTGTTAACAGCATAGAAATGATGTAGGCGAAGCATGTGTTCCTTCTCATCAAGTCTGAATTGCAATTATCTGCTCCAATTTTGAAACTAAATAGGCCCCCCTCAGTGCAAACGTTGAGAGGGATCGTCTAGTTTAACTGCTCCAAACAAATGACAAATCAGTTTTTTCAAAGCTATTTAGCATTAATAAGCACATCACCCACTCGCAATCAGGGTGGGGGGGGGGGGGGGGTTTGACTGACAATTTAAAAACCCTCAAGTGGATGCCTTAAATATATGAGTGAACGACCAATGAACTACTCTAACATTTTCAGCATCTAGCCATCTAAAGAGGCTGAGCTCGTTGTCATGGCACCGGTTGCCGAGCAGTGGTCCTCTAAATGCTATGACTGCTTATATTTGATCTCTTTCAAAAACAGCTCAAGCATAACCGTACATTGGCTGGGCCTGGGTCGACTCCGTATGGTATAGACCCCAAGGCTGCCCAGGGGATCTATGGATTGTCAAAGCACGAGTAGACACACACAGATTCACTTTAAAGCTCATTCCCCCTATGGCCGATTACTCCACCGAGTCATAATGCAGTTGCCATGGTAAGACGCTCTAAGAACAGTGCGCCTCAGACCATTACAATGGCCATGGGCTGTTGGTCATAGTGAACTGGTGTGGAAAGACAGGATTACCACACAAATAAAAAGTGATTATCAGTTGGAACGAGATGTGTATGTATTCACGGGTGAGCTCCACAGAGAATCCCATAGTCGAGACTACAAACATCCAGCTCGATCAATTGTGATTAACCCCTCTGTGCCTTTGAGAACCTCGCACCTGAGCTTCTGTTGCTTCCTACACGCGGAGCCACTTGGAAACCCTTTGTTGATGAAATACAGACAAGGGAAGGGTTGTGAGGGTCTGTACTGAGGCTTGTTCCAAACAAAAGCCCACCCGGCCTCCAGTGTTAGTCATTGTGTGGCAGTCATTACATAATGCAGATGGCAAGACGCAAGAGCAGGGCTACTCAGAAGTCCACAGTACCTCGGGTTTACTTTTGCACCTGGTAGTTCCCTTGATTCGTTTTCATTGATTAGCCAGGGTGAGAGTTCTCACCAGGGGCCTCATTTATAACCATTGCGTAAATTTAACTCAAATGATCTGCGTGAGCCATATCTGAAAAGATACAAAAATATTGAGATTCATAAAACTTGGTACACACACACACACACACATTTATTTTCCCGAAATCTGACCTGTCGTGAACAAGCATTATAACTCCACTTGAAAAAACACCCATACTTTGGACATATTGGAATTAGGCCAAGGCAACATCTAAGGAAATAGCAATACAGTACATGGCGAACTTGATCAAATGTCTTTGGAGGGGTTGGCAGAATGTTTTCTTTTGCAGTGATATTTGCTGTGTCTGACAGACAAAAACAATTGCACATTAATATGCACAATATGCACAGGTACAGTAGTATGGCTACCTCTGAAATATGAACACACCGTGGCCAAAAAAAGCTGAGGAATTATGGCACATATATTATGTTAATAAATGAAATATTGTCTACGAGAAATGTTATATTACAGTATTCAGATGTAGTAGCCAACAAACGTCAATGGAAAAGATGAACCTTCTGATCTACCGTTAGACTGCGCTTTGGATAAAAGAAAGAAAAATACTTGAAATAGCTTATCTATTTACTTCTGTGAAGTGGTTCCAATTAAATGAGAGATGGGACTAATGGTAGACTATGTGCCTAACTGAGCAGACACAAAGTCGCCACAAGCAGCAAGCATGCTTGTCTGTTCTGTTAGAGATGGAGGAGAGAAACAGAGGCCCAACATTAATTATAGAAGCAATGTGTTCTTAGAACAAGGCAATACTCATCAGAGCGAGAGCCAGAGAAAGAGAACAAAACAGAGAGAGAGAGAGAGAGAGAAAGAGAGAAAGAGAGAAAGAGAGAGAAAGAGAGAAAGAGAGAAAGAGAGAGAGAGAGAGAGAGAGAGAAAGAGAGAGAGAGAGAGAGAGAGAGAGAGAGAGAGAGAGAGAGAGAGAGAGAGAGAGAGAGAGAGAGAGAGAGAGAGAGAGAGAGAGAGAGCGAAGAAGAGAGCGCATGATAGACAGATAAGAACAGGAAGAGTTAGAAGACATCCATCTCAGGTGTGTTTTTTCTGTTCCGTTCCCCAAATGGACACGGCTGTGACCAAAAGCATGGCCTCAGCCCAAGGATTAACGAGGCTACAAGGGGCTGTAATTGTAGTCGAACAGAAACGCCCATCAGGCGCTCGCGGGCAATTCATTCTATTAGCCCATAGGTGACGAGTGAATGAAAAGCACTTCCCCCAGTGTTTTCCATAAGCGCGGGCCGTCGGCTAAATAGCCGATAAGACTCATTGAAAGCTGCTTTTCCCACTTTTAAATTAACTTCTTTCCATTTAAAAGTTTCAATTCGCTAGTCAGAAAAGTCGGTTTAGCCTTCTCCCGCTAGAATGAATGATATGCATCTTCAACTGATAGGACTAGTGCCTGTTAGTCACAAAATGAGCGATGACAGAGAAACTGCTGGTTTGTCAGTCTGCGGTATGTGGCACATTCATTTATTTTCTTTTGCGAGTTTCATAGGCATATACAGACACGGATACTACGCGCATAGGCTACTTACTGTGCTTTGATTGACGACCGAACAGCAAGAGTTGACTAGTTTATAAAAGGTGTAGAACTGACTGAAGAAAGTCAATCTCCTACAGTCCTGTGCTATTCATAAAACATACAGCGTATACAGTATACGTCCATGGTATCGCATCAGAACAAGTAAACCAAAGATCTTGTTTGTATTTTCCTTGGACTCAAAGCCCATGTTGATACTTGCCAGCGACCCCCTAAAGTGACTCTTCAGTAGGGTTGCACATTTTGGGGAATATTCAGGTGAAAACATTCCGTGGGAATTAACGGAAATATATGCAAATTTGCATTAGATATATTTACCATATCATATGGAGACAAACATAAACCTGTTACCTCACAAGTAGACATAATTGCAAATTATTAAATCCTTCCAATATAAATATTTTTTTAAACTATTTAGTTACGAATTGAACTTTAATTAAATGAGTTGACTCTTTACATGGGATGATTTCACTGAACAACTGAAGGGAATATTGAAAGATACTAAATGATCCATCGCATCTCCCAAAAATGTTTTCAACATGCATCTGTAAAATGAAACAAAAGCTTTGGTTGTCTTCCTCTCAGGATTCCATGTCTTCCCCCTGGACCTCCTCAATGTCCACCTCTTGAACATCAGATTCTGAGGACACATCTTCCCTGTCACTTTCCAACCTTGTTGAGGTTGAGGCTCGTTATCAGGCTCAAAAAGCCTTAAATTTGCCCGGATGGCCACCAATCTTTCAACCGTTGTATTGGTCAGCCTGTTGCCTGCTTTGGTGTGTGTGTTCTTAAACAAGGACCAGCTGCGCTCTGAGGCAGCTGATGTTGGTGAGATTTGGAGGATGATGGTGGCAACAGGGGAAGAGCCTCAGATGAACAAGATCAACAGACTGCCAAGAACAGGCTAAGGTGTCGAGACACGGTAGTGATGACACCATAGGCCTTGTTGATCTCTGCACCAGACAGGATGCTCTTGCCAGCATACTTGGGGTCTAACATGTACACTGTGGCGTGTCTTCACACTTTTTGATGTATTTCAGAACTGCAGTTTCCTCTGCTAGGAGCAACAGTGAAGTGGGCAGGGCAGTACGGATTTCTTCTCTTACATCTACAAGCAGAGTCTGAACATCCGACAGGATGGCTGGCATTGTCTCACTTAATCCGTGCAATGGCTACTGATTTAATACATTTTAGAATAAGGTTGTAACGTAACAAAATGTGGGCAAAAGTCAAGGGGTCTGAATACTTTCCGAATGCAGTGTATGTACATGGAACATTAGAGGGAGCCATAATCCCATTAAAAAGGAAGGAAAAAAATGTTGCCAGAAATTAATTTGGATGATAAGGAGCATCTGAAATTTCAGTAAGGGGGTTTTGGAAAAGTGTTTCTCATCATTTACATTCAGTAGTAGAGGTGTAGCAATTCTTGTGAAAAATAACCTACCACTTAAAGTGATGAATTGTGTGAAAGATACATTTAGTTGTTATGATTTAATTAAAGGTAATTTACAAGGGCAAAAAAAATCCACAATGAATATTTACATCCTGCCTGCCCACCCCCCCGAGTTCAAGGTATTTCGACACTTCTCAGAATTAAAAGCTCAGATAATGCTGCGGTTGGAGGATATTTTAATTGTTTAACCCCCTTATTGACAAGTTTCCCAGGAGCATAGCTTCATCCTGTCCTCAAGCTAGGTCGTGTTAAAAGCTATTTGTGACCTTTCCCCCTTCCATCCCTCCAACAGAGAGTTAACCTTTTTCTCTGCACCCCATGGATGTCAGACTTGAATATATTGCTTTTAAATGCACAAGACATCTTTGCAGCCTGTTTTATCTGCTGATATCGGAAGCATAGTCATATCTTATCACGCTGAGGTGATCCTGGGAATGCAACTTCAAAGGGTTACCAAATTCATCAAGACACTGGAGATAGAACACAACCATTATTACAGACCATACATTTACATCATATTTTATCAGAGTTCAACATTTTTTCTCTAACTCCCAATCAACAGATAACCCCTTGCTACTTTGGGAAACCTGTCAAGTGTACGCCAGGGATTGGATTATGTCATACTCAGCCACTAAGAAGCTGAAAAAAAATGAAAAAGCGTTCAGAGGGTGACTTGGCAACTAAAGAGAAGGACCAAATTGAATATTTCCAATCCTGCCCTGTTAAAGGAAATAGATCAAGTTCTCAGATCAACGTGGGACTCTTTCCTAACACAGGACGCTGAAAATAACATTTGATTTGTCAGGAAAAAGATCTACAAACATGGCGATTAACCAGGAAAACGATGGCGAGCAACTTTGGATCTCCATCCAGAGAAGCATCAGGGACTGTAACATACTGTTTCACAGAATCATGGCTCTCTCGGGATATAGAGTCCCCGTCCATACAACCAGCTGGGTTCTCAGTATATGGCGCGGATAGGATTAAAGATCTCTCTGGGAAGAAGAAAGACGTTTGTTTCATGATTAACTACTCATGGTGTGATTGTGAAAACATACAGAAACACAAGTTATTTTTGTTCACCCCGCCTGGTTCAGATCACGATTTTGAGTCACGGGTCAAATCATTTTTGGGATCAGCAAAAAAAACAAAAGACAATATAATGAATTGCTTTCCATTTATCCCTTAAAGAACACTTAAAGCAAGGAACTTTTCAATGTTTAAATAAAATATTAAAATAAAATATTCAATGCTCAATTGTTAAATTAAAGTGCAATATGAGGCATGATACCTTCTTCCTTTGAACAATAGTGAATAAAAAAATATCCTGTGTCCACATCAAAAAAAAGTCCAAAAAGAAAGAAAGCAAAACAGACCTGAGCATATAACTTCAAATTATTTTTAAAAAAGATGAGGATGTCTACATTGTCTGGGGAGAGGGTAGACCTCTTTGCAGTCACTATTACCCTGCCGTGGAGAACACCCTTTCGCTGGGAACTGAAGTGCCAGGCACAGCCAACTAGCATCTTGCCATCATGGCGATGTGAGGGTATTTGCTTTTCCACCATGCCAGTAGATCCCCATCCACTGGAATGCCGCTTGCTGCCTTGTAGGATGCCACTTCCTCTTTGATGGTGTTGGCAAACGTCTTGCCTGTGTCCTTGCTCACAAAGGTCACCCCAAAAAGCTCCTTCATGGCCAAATGATTTTTGTGGAGGAGATGCCTCTGTGTCTGCTCCTGTTGGCTCTGTGGTTTGACCTTGCAGAAAAAATGATTTAATCTATTAAACTAACTAAATATTTATTTTCATATTTCTTAAAACTATTATTGTGGAAAAAATATTTTCGAAAAACAATTATTCAAAATCAAAAATGGATGATTCTAATAGCAATAGAATAGACTAAGATTAGACTGCACTATATTTATTAGTAATTAAGTAATTCACTCTTATTTTTTATTTTTTTACCTCTTCAGTGGTCACAATCTCAGTGGTGAGATCACTATGTCCACCGCAGTAGGGCAGGGTCTAAAGGAGACAGACTTGAATCTTGGATCCAGTGCAGTAGAACGATGAAGGTAAGTCCTGTGCATTAAGGGGGTATCTGGGGTTCAGGTCCTCTCTAATGGCAGCCTTGACCCCTCTATTGATGGTGCGGTCTTCCTCACTTGAGGCCATGGATTGTAGAATCCTTGTTTTCAGAGGTAGGATCATGGACACAGACGGTGCAGTTTCAGTGCTCAATAGGGTTGTAAACGTTTTGAGGGGTTTGAACACCTGGAGGACCTCTGCCACTTTCACGTCATCATCAGACAAGGTGACGATGTCTTTATATTTTTTTTCAAGGTCTTGTGTGTCACTGCAGAGTATACAGCTGCCTGCTGCTCAAGATAGCGCTCCTACATGTCATAAGTGGAGTTCCATCTTGTTGTGACATTGTGTATGAGCTTGTGGGTCGGTAGCTGTAGCGTTTCTTGCTTGGTCTTAAGCACATGAGTGGCTGTTGTGCTTTGGTGGAAAAAGGAAATCACCTTCCTGATCCTCCCAAGGAGGCGTTCCATCTGGTTCACTGAGATTCCCCTTTGGGATGCTAAATTGATCACATGTGCAAAGCAAGCTATCTGTGGCCCCAGTCCAGCTTCTATCACTGCATTTACTTGGTTCTTGGCTTTATTTGTGGTGATTGGGATATTCTCTCGCTTCCACTCTGCTACTGCTCTTAGCAGTACCTGCACCGGATTTGTGCCTGTGTGACTCTCATAAAGGGGGCGTGTCTGTAGCACCGGACTTCACATCTCCCACTCCTCTGTGGTGTAGTGAGCAGTCACAGTCACGTAGCTTTCCGTTGCCCAGAAGGTCCACCCGTCTGTGGTGAGGGTAACAGAGGATGTCTTGGATAATTTTTCGACAATTTTGATATTTTCCTGTTCATCAAGATGTGGCTCGATCTTCATACTGAAGTGGGTGCGCGAGGGGACTTCGTAGCGTGGCTCAAGCACTTACACCATATTTTCAAACCCTTTGTTTTCCACAACAGTGTGGCCTCATGTTTAAAGCAATAAACATCCCAATAGATTTGGTGATTTGGCTTCAGCCCGGTCTGATTCTGCAGCAAAGGGCTACTTAAATGCTGCGGGGGGAAGTTGTCTCTAGGCTGAGTTGGCTCCCATCGCTGACATACCAGGGTGATACCGATTAAAATGTGTGGCCATGCTCAATGTATTTCCATGATCATTCAGCTTTCTTGTCGCACAATGTCTACACACCGTAATGGTGTTGTCCACCACCCTTATTTGACAGGGAAGCCCATAAATGAGACTTAAATGAAGCGGGAGGCTTTTCCAGTTGTTCAGCTCCTCCGCTAGCCATGGCTGTCACTGCTCTTATTTCTTCTTTGCTTTTTGCGACCCGAGCATCCAGGATTGATTTGTTGGGATTCAACATGCCCCTTTAATGTGAACAGTACACACAAAATAATCAAATCAACCTTCAGGCTTCAGAGTAAAACACAGCACGCATCTGTCTTGTCTATCTTTTCACTGCAACTCTGCATTGAGATTTAGGGAATTATTACTCTAAGTAATAGCGGCAGTAAAACTGTATTTCACACTATGATGGTTAAACTTTGCAATTGAACCGCGGTTCACATGTGTGCCGAACCGGCGGGGGGGTGATCTGTATGGATCACAGTTCAACTACGGTCCGTTACACAACTATAAATTACTATCGCCCCGGAGCACTCACTTCTGTCATCATGAAGTGCTTTGAGAGTCTGGTTAAGAATCTTATCACCTCAGCCTTACCTGACACCCTAGACAACCGCCCCAATCGATCCACAGACGACGCAATCGCACTGCACACTGCCCTATCCCATCTGGACAAGAGGAATACCCATGGAAGAACACTGTTCATTGACTATAGCTCATCACTAAGCTTGGGGCCCTGGATCTGAACCCAGTCCTGTGCAAGTGTGTCCTGGACTTCCTGACGGGCCGATCATGGACTTCAGGAAACAGCAGAGGGAGCACGGCCCTATCCACATCGACGGGACTGCAGTGGAGAAGATGAACATCTTCAAGTTCCTCTGCGTACACATCACTGACAATCTGAAATGGTCCACCCACACAGACAGTGTGGTGAAGAAGGCGCAACAGCGCCACTTCAACCTCAGGAGGCTGAAGAATTTTGGCTTGGCTCCTAATACCCTCACAAACTTTTACAGATGCACAATTGAGAGCATCCTGTCAAGCTGTATCACTGCCTGGTATGGCAACTGTACTGACCGCAACCTCGAGGAAAACAATTATCATACAGTGGGTTAGTGACAAGGTGCCTTCTATTAAAGATTGGCATACGATAACATTTGAAAGGGTTCCATTGGAATAGTTGACTTATACATTACATTCTAAAACAGATCAGTTCCACAAAGTGTGGGAACCCAATTTATCAGCCTTTATGCTGCAAGGATTTTCTTAAAATGGTGGTTGTTTACTTATCTCAGGATTACATTTTACAATTCATGTATTGGACCTAATGCCTTTATTTAAACTAAGGTTTCGTGTCTGCTCATGTTTTTGTTTTTGTTAATCTTTGTTAGTGTATCTCTTAATATGGAAGAGAACTGTGAAATTCCAATAAAAATACTATTAAAAAGAAAAGGAGGACCAAGGCACTCATATAATTAATTAAAATGCCTTTATTAGTATGGCATGTTCAATAGAAACAACGTTTTTTTTAAACCGACGCGTTTCGGCAGCATGTCCTTCGTCAGCGAGTACAAAAAAAAGGAAATACAATGTCCTCTTTTGAACAGCTTTTCCAATTAGCCCTAATTGGAACAGGGAGTGGTTACAAAATTGATTGGACACACCAAGTAAGCAATACTATACACATTAAAAGGTGAAATACTGTAGCTAAGTTATCATAAAAATACAACTCCAAGAAAGAAGTATCAGAAGACTAAAAAGTAGTTCTAACCTTAAAATATGACTGGGAGAAGTGTCAAGAATAAGAATGCAATATATTCCATAGCACACTAGAACAACAAAACATGAACAATAGAACAATAAACCATAGCTGAGGGCAAATTAAGCAAAATGTCCACTGGATGACAGCAAATGGACCCATCACAACCCTACAGGAAGGGTGAGAAATCCATATCTTCATTTAAACCAGGGTATTTAGTGGCCTGTAGTTTGTAAATCCATATCTTCATTTAAACCAGGGTATTTAGTGAGTGGCCTGTAGTTTGTAAATCCATATCTTCATTTAAACCAGGGTATTTAGTGGCCTGTAGTTTGTAAATCCAAAAACTTTCCCTTTGGTTGAACTGTTTAAGACAGTCCCCTTTTCTAATAGAGGCTGGAATATGATCAATACCCATAGCTTGTAGGGAGGCAGGGTTGCCATGGTGTAGGGACTTGTAGTGCCTTGCCATGGGGTAGTCTTCATTGCCTACCCATATGGCATACTTGTGTTCCACTAAGCGGTCTTGAAGGCGTCTCTTTGTCCGTCTAATGTAGAACACCTAGCACTGTGGACATTCCAATCTATAGATTACATGAGTGGTTTTACAGTTAACGAAATGCTTGGCGTAGTACTCCATTTTGAAAGCTGTGTCAACAAAATACTTATTCTGTACAATATTACTGCAATGGTTGCACTGGTTACATTTAAAAGAGCCCTTGGGTTTGTGGTCAAGCCAAGTTTTTTGAGTCACCCGGAAGATAACTGTGGACTAATTTGTCATTTAGGGTAGGACATCTCTTAAAGGGTATGACTGGTGGCTCAGGAAAGACTTGGCGTAGTAGCGTATCACTTTGGATGATTCCCCAATTATTGTTCATGATTCTTTTAATGTTCTCTGCTTCAGTGCTGTATTTTGTAAGAAAATACAATCTCTCTGGTGTATCATGAGGCACTCCCCTTCGCAACAAGTTCTCTCTGTCAAGTAATCCAGCCCTTATAGCGCCATCTTTCAGGACCTGAACACTGTAGCCCTGATTCAAGAAGCGATTCTCCAATTCAGCAGATTTGACACTGTAGTCTGTTTCCTGATAGCAAATTCTGCTGACTCTTTGGAATCGGCCATATGGAATATTCTCTTTTAGCCTTCTGGGGTGAAAGCTGTCTGCCATCAGAATGGTATTCCCATCTGTAGGCTTCCTAAATATTGATGTGTGCAAACAACCTTTGTCATTTTTACTAATGTCGAGGTCCAAAAAAATGGAAGTTATCCTTTCTGTACTCCATAGTTAGTTTGATGTTAGGGTTGATGCTGTTAAGGTATTGGTGGAAGGAAATAAGTTAATCTTCTGAACCGGACCAAAACAGGCAAACATCAATATAGCGTCCCCACCATATAATCCTGTCAAAGAAATGGTTATTTGAAGGATCCAAAATGAATTCATTTTCCCATTTATCCAAGTACAAACCAGCATAGGAAGGGCTGTAGCTCCCATGGCACACCCTTTAACCTGTTTAATACGGTCCTGAAAGATAAAGATGTTATGATTAAGAGTCCATTCAGTCAGTGAGACAATGAATTCTGTAGGAGGCATCTTAGTTTCAGGTCGGATACTCAAGAAATGGTGCATAGCTGCGAAACCTTGTTCATGCTCAATAGTGGTGTATAGAGACTCTCCACATCCATGGTGACTAAAAAGGAAGCTGTACCTATACTGTTCAATTCCTTCATTTTGTTCAACACATCTGTGGTATCTTGAAGATAGGCTGGGAGTGACGTCAGAAAAGGCTTAATAAAGTAATCAATGTACTTATATATTGCTTTCTTATTCTTGACACTTCTCCCAGTCATATACTTCTAGCTTGGAGTTGTATTTTTATGATAACTTAGCTACAGTATTTCACCTTTTAATGTGTATAGTATTGCTTACCAGGTGTGTCCAATCAATTTTGTAACCACTCCCTCTTCCAATTAGGGCTAATTGGAAAAGCTGTTCAAAAGAGGACATTGTATTTCCTTTTTTTTGTACTCGCTGACGAAGGCCATGCTGCCGAAACGTGTCGGTTTAAATGTTCTATTGAACATGCCATACTAATAAAGGCATTTAAATTAATGATATGAAGAGTGCCTTGGTCCTCCTTTCTTTTTGATGACCAATTTACCCCTTTTACCAAAGAGCACCTTCTGTCTACCAAAATGTACTATTGTGTACCTTAGTAGCGCTTCCCTTCCTCCTCTTTCTACTAGTTAAAAATACTATTACGTTTGTTAAAGGGATACGTCGGGATTTTGGCTGCCCACAGAGACATAAAAATGGTAGCCACAGGTTCATCTGACTGGTGAAGTAGATAAATGGCTTCATTGCCAAAATCCAGAAGCGACCCTTTAACTTGCACGAGCTGCATTTGAAGTTGCATGTGATCGTATCCACTGCTAGATAAACAAAGATTTTGGGGGAAACTGTATCACGCCCGCAACCTTTCATGACACGGCAGGGAAATCATTGCAATCTGTCAACATTAAAATGATCATAAAGTTTTTCCTACTGATTATTTGGCTTTGTTTTTAAATTACATCGTATTTCCAAGTCACTATAATGCACTTTTGTGAAAATCATAATCGGTGCCAATTGAGAACACATTTAGAACGTTCAGTCTTCAAAACAATATTGTGAATAAAACAGGCAACCCATGATTAGCCTGTCTCAATGGAGAAATGAATAAAAAGGTGACCATTATCATCAGCTCTCACCACATTATGCAGAGAACTAGGGAGCCACTGAGTTTGTGAGCTGACATTTAAAAAAAGGTGGATGACTATTCAGAGCAACAGCGGAAGGAAAAACACAGGCTGGCATGTTGCAGATCACTGGTCCGAGGTGTGATATTCAGTGTGCACAATGAGTTCTGTATACAGCGCATTAATAAACAAAGCCGTCAGTAATGCTGCAGACCGCCACCGACCTGCTGCATGATGCACGACGGAAGCTTTCCCTTCATAAAAAAATACTCACACCACTGAGATGTAGCATGGACTGTAAGCACGTACACACACACACACATACAATAATTCATTCACGATACATACACAACAACATTTCAATAAATCAAAGCCCTGCGCTCCTAAGTGAGACCAATTTATTCCTCTTCCTAACCTAAGTCTTACGCTAAAGCTACCCCCTCAAAACAGCAGATGAAACGGACCGGTCAGCCAATCTCCTTGAAGATCACTATTCTTACGTCGCAAACAGCTTTTGTTCGTACCCAGTACTGCAGGAATATAATTATTCCTCTAGGTCTCATTCAATCTGTGTGTTTCTCTCCCTCTCTTCATCTTCCACTCTTAAAATGAGAGCCCTTGGTGGCGTCCTTCTCTGTCCTTGCGAGGGGGAAGCTGAGCCGTATAAGGGAGGTTCCTGTTAGTATCGAGACACACTGAAGGCGATACCTGGGCGGTGGAAGTGGACTGGTGGCGTTTTTTAATGATGGCGGCGCAGGAAAAGGCTGGTTCTAATGCCAGCAGACGGACCATCATTAATGCAGTAGATCACATCCTAAAACTTGACACTGCAGGGGTAAAGAGCCACCGCACCGGGCCTGCTGAAGACATCTAAACACCCGGGGCCAATTAGTTACACCTCTCACTTGGCATCTTCCTGGAGATGGAGCTGGGGGCCGCTACTCACAGACACACACTGGATAAACCCACTGTGGGCCCATAATGCTTAGAGACAGGGCCCCATGGAGATGGCAGCCCAGCTTGGTGCAAGACAGAGAAAATCAGCTAGCTAGATCCAACGTTCATAATTGCAAATCACTTTGGACCGAAACATGAAGCCATGCCATTAAGTGTGGTTTCTCCATACACTATCCATCCCTATGAGATCATAAGAGGACTCAGTCCAGCGCCCACTCATAAAACATAGATTACAGCCATTCCAGGAACCCGGGGCGTAATACTGCCAATGGGAAAACATTACTTATTCAAGAAAATAATAAATCACAGCGACTCCATTCAGATAAGATATTAATGGTACGGGGAGAGGAGGATATGTGGAGCCCCTAACAAGTCATTGATCTAAAGCGCTGGTAATATGGGAGAGAGAAGATAACACAGAGCACCATGGGTTACACCTTGATCACACCTACAGTGCTATTCCGCAAAATGGTACTCGGCATCAACTGGATATGTGTGCAACGAAAGTTTAACATTCACTTTCTACCATTTCTGTCAAGCATGCAGTTTAACACATACGTTCCATAAATCCACTGTATGCAAGACACAGAATGCACTTCAACTACCTCTGCAACGCAATGCAAAAAAACTAATGAATGTACTTCTGGTGTCCTGAAATGCAGTGGTGGAAAAAGTACTCAATTGTCATACTTGAGTAAAAGATAACTTCCTAGAAAATGACAAGAAAAAGTGAAAGTCACCCAGTAAAATACTAGAGTAAAAGTCTAAGTCTTTGGTTTTAAATATACTTAAGTATCAAAAGTAAAAGTATAAATAATTTCACATTCCTTATATTAAGCCAACCAGACAGCTCAATGTTCTTGTTTTTCTTTTATTGACGGATAGCCAAGGGCACACTCCAACTAATTTACAAACAAAGAACGTGTGTTTAGTGAGTCTGCCAGATCAGAGGGAGTAGGGATGACCAGGGATGCTCTCTTGATAAGTGTGTGAATTGGACCATTTTCCTGTCAAAATGTAATGAGTACCTTTGGGTGTCAGGGAAAATGTATGGAGTAAAAAGTACATTGTTTTCTTTAGGAATGTAGTGAAGTAAAAGTAGGCCATATTAATAGTAAAGTACAGATAACAAAAAAAAATACTGAAGTATTACTTTCAAGTATTTTTACACCACTGCTGAAATGTAACGACGCTGTCGGTGTGATCGAGGCGTTACAGCACCAATTCAAGAATTTTGGTTAGAAGGAGAAAGATAGAACAAAACAGGAGACAACAAATTGCTTGTTAGTTGCCATTCACTGCAGCAGATATCCCAGGGTATCGCAGATTCCATGAAGTTTCATTTAAGACCTTTTTAATGCCACTTGGAATGCCATTTAATATCAATTTTGAGGCCTGCGCGCACCACACACCTGCAAAGGTTACCCTCCGGAAATGATCCCATGTTGGCTCTTTCAAAGACTATAGCCTACATGGCTCATATTATCAGGCAGGTGTGCTATTTTAGCAATGAGCATTCTCCTGGAGCCTAACGGACATAGTAGCATAGTGGCTAGGCTACAGAAAACTGCATGGGTTGCCCATCTGCATGTCTTTATTGTACTCCAATGGGCTAATCATTGGCTAGATCACAAACTCTAAGCGTTCAGAATTTTGGCTTAGATACCAATACCAACTATAATCACACTCAATACCACTGTGAAAAAAATGCCTTCAAGTAAAACATACAACGCTGTTACTGTATAAAAACAAGTGGTCATCTCGCCATCTGGAGAGGTAGGCCACAGGGTGTACAGGCTTTTCAATCAGCACTGCCACGTCAGCCTAACAAGGTCCTGGTGAGCAGCTGATTTGTTGAATCTGTTGTTTCCGTTGAGATGTTTCTACAACTTGATTGGAGTCCACCTGTGGTCAATTCAATTGATTGGACATGATTTGGAAAGGCACACACACCTATCTATATAAGATCCCACAGTTGACAGAACAAAACCAAGACACAAGGTCGAAGGAATTGTCCGTAGAGCTCCGAGACAGGATTGTGTCGAGGCACAGATCTGGGGAAGGGTACAGTGAACCCTGACACTGGGAGTGCAGGCTTTTTATCCAACCCTGCATAACACACCAGAGTCCGCTTATCAAGAACCTCATTTGTGTTTTATAACGTGGTGTGTTTGAGCAGGGCTGGAGCTAATGACTGCACACCCGATAGGGTTGTGCCACCCTGCAACTACAACCAAATACTTTTTGTCTTTATAAAATAATTCCCTCATTCAATAAATCAGGGATCAAATGCCTAAGGTGGGTGAGATAGCTAACTAAGATGTTTATCTATTTGTAAGGTTAAAATATTCAGTGTACAGTATAGGAGTTACTTGTCAATTAGGCTATTCTAAAATCCTTTCTAAACTTTGTCAAAATTACATGGCCAGTATTGAATAGAGGATAATCCTAGCCAATTTTGAGCGCTTGAGACACTGTTTTACAACCGGAGTATGCAACTGCACACTTTGCCCGTGTATCAACTACTTGTTGGCTATTTGCGGTTAAAAACTGGGGCGGATTGGCCATTTGGCAAATGCCAGATGGGGGGGAATATTTCTTTGTTGGGTGGGCTGGTGGAAAAATGTTAACGTTTACATGGCCCGAGTTACCACTGGCTGACATTGGACATCACCTCGATAAAATAATGTTCGGTAGTTAAATGAAACAAAACATTATTTATAAAAAGCATGCTATTAATGTGGGCTGGTGTGGATAAAATGTGACTAATTATTGTCCTAGTCCACCCCTGGTCATACACAAGTGCAGGTGTAAAGTTATTTTAGGACATCAGACATGACAATAACATTAACACATGCTAATAGCTAACTAGCGAAATTGTTAACTCAGAGCCATTTGCATTGCTAAATTACAACCTAATGTTAGCTAGCTAACATTGAACCTTGTTGGTTAGACACCTGCAGATTCATGCAGGGTAGTAACATCATGAGTTGGGATTATGGTTCATTGTTTACCTAACTAGCTAGCTACATGTCTTAACAAAAAAAGACTCCAGTGTGCAAGTAACCATTTCAGGTGCGTTTGTAAATTCAGTCTGGCCATCTACTCCGATTTGAGAGCACTCTCGTCTGAGTGTGCAAGAGCACAGAATAATTGCTGAATTTACGAATGCTCAACACTCGTTGAAAATGGCCGGTGTCAGTAAAAGTCAGCAGAAAAAGCATAATTAAATTGTTACCAACAGCAGTTAGTCACCAAAGCTCTGGATAACATGAACAGCCTAACCAGCTCTGCTAGGGCACACCCTTTTAAGCTTTAGCCCCCACCCAAACTTAGACCATTTTACTTAAATGGTCTAAGTTTGGGTGGGGGCTAAAGCTTAAAAGGGTGTGAACGATGCTGAATAGGTGTAGACACAGAATGCCTCTCGTGTAGGTACCAAAACATTTAAAGGCCCTTTTCTCAAAAGTGAGGTTACAAGTTCATCAACTTTCAAAGCAGAATTACTTTCCCATTGTTCCCCAAATGCATTTTGTAGCTCTCTGCTTTTATCAAATCAAATGTAAAAAACACAATTTCAAATTTTGCTACATAAGACCGAATCAAGGCGATCGGTCACATTTTACCTGCTGCGCAAATGTCTCTCCTCTCACTCTCCTCTGGCAATGGCCCACATGCAAGTGATGCACACACCATGACTTTTCCAGGATTTTCATTGCTGACCAAAAATGTGCTATAACTGGGCAAATAACTCAAAAGCAATAATTCAACAAATGTGCAAACCCGGCTAGGCTCGCTTTGATCTCAAACACCACATCTCGCTTGAAAGACCACTCACGCCTGTCAATGCAGGCCTACAATAATTCTATGCTGATGCGCTCTACAGAGATTGGGAGGACAGTATGCAAAACATTGCGTCGGATCCAATTCTGATCGGATTGGCCTAATTGTTTGACATGGTGATTTTTGCGTGATTTATTTTTGCGTGATTTATCTATATTCTGCACGTCCAATAATTTTGTTGTTGAGCCCTGGCCTCGAGTATTGTTTGATGTTTTCTTTTTTTGTAACAATTATGCAGCGGCACAATGTAATGAAAACCCTGTAGTCATCGCAATCACATTTTTTAAGACCTTTGAAAATTGAATTTGAGACATTTTAAGACTTAAGGCCTTTAAATCAGATAAAGTAAAGTAAGACTTTTTAAAGGACACCCCGTATCCACATCTAAGTGCGTGTGTGTGTCCGTGTCTCACAGCAGTAATGAGTGGTGTGTGTAACCTGGGCTATGAGTGGAGTGAGATATGAGAAAATGAAAGCTTTTATTAACGATTCTCACTGGTAATAAAGGCTTTACAAAAGAGCCTAGAGAGAAAAAGGTTGACAACTACGGCTCTTAGCGAACATTAAGGTAGACTGTTGAGTGTGCAATATCACTAAACACACCCATTCAACCCATTATCATAACTAACAGACTAGACACATTAAGATTAGAATCAACAACGTCAGTTATTACATGGACCTCATCTTCAAAATCGCTCTGCTAAAGCACGTTCCAAAAGAATAAAGATATTTCAAATGTCACTATGTGCAAATAGTTAAGTATAAGAGGGAAAATAAATCAACATAAAAATGGGTTGTATTTACAATGGTGTTTGTTCTTCACTACTGTGATGGAATTTCAAAATTGGGTTTGTCATCCTACAAGAAACTTGGTATAGAGGAGACCCTCCAGGTTACAGAGACCTGTTAGTCCCATCCATCAAACTACCAGGTGTGAAACAGGGAAGAGACTCAGGGGTATGCCATTTTGGTATAAATCATAACTAACTCACTCAAAACAGGAACATTTTACATTTGGCTAGAAATTCAAAAGGAAATTATTTAAACCGAGATAAATTTCCTCCTGTGTTCCACCTACAGCTGAAGTCGGAAGTTTACATACACTTAGGTTGGAGACATTAAACACTCGTTTTTCAACCACTCCACAAATGTATTGTTAACAAACTATAGTTTTGGCAAGTCGGTTAGGACATTACTTTGTGCATGACACAAGTCATTTTTCCAACAATTGTTTACAGACAGACAGTGGTCCAGAAGTTTACATACACTAAGTTGACTGTGCCTTTAAACAGCTTGAAAAATTCCAGACAATGATGTAATGGCTTTAGAAGCTTCTGATAGGCTAATTGACATAATTTGAGTCAATTGGAGGTGTACCTGTGGATGTATTTCAAGGCCTACCTTCAAACTAGTGCCTCTTTGCTTGACATCATGGGAAAATCAAAATAAATCAGCCAAGACCTGGAAAATAAATTGTAGACCTCCACAAGTCTGGTTCACCCTTGGGAGCAATTTTAAAATGCCTGAAAGTACCACGTTCATCTGTACAAACAATAGCATGCAAATATAAACAACATAGGACCACGCAGCCATCATAGCGCTAAAGAAGGAGACGCGTTCTGTCTCCTAGAGATGAACTTACTTTGGTGCGAAAAGTGAAAATCAATCCCAGAACAACAGCAAAGGACCTTGTGAAGATGCTGGAGGAAACAGGTATAAACATATCTATATCCACAGCAAAACAAGTCCTATAGCGACATAACCTGAAAGGCCGCTAAGCAAGGAAGAAGCCAATGCTCCAAAGCCGCCATAAAAAAGCCAGACTACAATTTGCAACTGCACATGGGGACAAAGATCATACTTTTTGGAAAAATGTCCTCTGGTCTGATGAAACAAAAATAGAACTGTTTGGCCATAATGATCATTGTTATGTTTTGAGGAAAAGGGGGAGGCTTGCAAGCCGAAGAACACCATCCCAACCGTGATGCACGGGGGTGGCAGCATCATGTTGTGGGGGTGCTTTGCTGCAGGAGAGACTGGTGCACTTCACAAAATAGACGGCATCATGAGGTAAGAAAATTATGTGGATATATTGAAGCAACCTCTCAAGACATCAGTCAGAAAGTTAAAGCTTGGTCGCAAATGGGTCTTCCAAATGGACAATGACCCCAAGCATACTTCCAAAGTTGTGGCAAAATTGCTTAAGGACAAAAAAGTAAAAAAAGGCCAACAAACCTGACTCAGTTACACCAGCTCTGTCAGGAGGAATGGGCCAAAATTCACACAACTTATTGTGGGAAGCTTGTGGAAGGCTACCCGAAACGTTTGACCCAAGTTAAACAATTTAAAGGCAATGCTACCAAATACTAATTGAGTGTATGTAAACTTCTGACCCACTGGGAATGTGATGAAAGGAATAAAAGCTGAAATAAATCATTTTCTCTACTATCATTCTGACATTTCACATTTTTAAAATAAAAAGAGGTGATCTAACTGACCTAAGACAGATTTTTTACTAGGATTATATGTCAGAAATTGTGAAAAACTGAGTTTAAATGTATTAGTATAAGGTGTATGTAAACTTCAACACTATATATCCCCCCACTAGAATCCCATACTTTAATGAAGACGGCTTCTCCGTCCTGGAAGGGGAAATCAATCATGTCCAGGCCCAAGGACATGTACTAGTCTGTGGCAAACTAAATTCCAGAACTGGACAAGAACCTGACACCCTCAGCACAGATGGGAACAAACACACCTACTATACATGGAGGTGACAGCATTCCCTCCCCCATATGCCCCCCTTGGCACAACTACGACACCATAAACAACAAAAACGGGTCACAACTCCTGCAGCTCTGTCGCAAGGTAGGCTTCAATGTTAGGCTTCGAGGGGACTCCAACATTAGGTACACCTATAGCTTATCTCTTGGCAGTAGTACTGTAGACTACTTTATCAATGACCTCAAAAAAGCTGCACTTTCCTTGAATTATTTGTGGGTCGTGTGTGTCTCATATGGTCATCAGGAGATTAGGAAGTGAATCTCAGTTTCCACATTTTGTGGGCAGTGTGCACATAGCCGGTCTTCTCTTGAGAGCCAGGTCTGCCTAAGGCTGCCTTTCTCAATAGTAAGGCTATGGTCACTGAATCTGTACATAGTCAAAGCTTTCCTTAATTTTGGGTCAGTCACAGTGGTCAGGTATTCTACAGCTGTGTACTCTCTGTTTAGGGCCATATAGCATCATAGTTTGCTCAGTTTTTCTGAAATGTATTTTCAATGTGTCAAGCAATTATCTTTTTATTTTCTCTTGATTTAGTTGGGTCTAATTGTGTTGCTGTCCTGGGGTTCTTTTCTGGATTTTGATCAATAGCGGATACCAGCCTAATTCTGCTCTGCATGCATTATTTGTTGTTTTACGTTGTACATGGAGAATAAGTATGTAACATTTTGTGTTCCTTTTGATGGCATAGAAGGCCCTTCTTGCCTTGTCTCTCAGATCGTTCACAACTTTGTGGAAGTTAACTGGGGCGCTGTTTAGGTTGAGGTCTGTGTAGTTTTTGTGTGCTCTAGGGCTACAGTGTCTAGAGGGAATTTGTATGTGTGGTCCTGGCAACTGGACCTTTTCAAATCAAATCCAATTTTATTTGTCACATACACATGGTTAGCAGATGTTAATGCGAGTGTAGCGGAATGCTTGTGCATCTAGTTCCGACAACGAGTAATCTAACCTAACAATTTCACAACAACTACCTTATACACACAAGTGTAAAGGGATGAAGAATATGTAAATAACGGCATAGGCAAGATGCAGTAGATGGTATCGAGTACAGTATATACCCTACATTACTAATTTCATATGTGTATGTAAACATTATATTAAGTGGCATTGTTTAAAGTGTCTAGTGATACATTTTTTACATACATTTTTCCAATATTAAAGTGGCTGGAGTTGAGTCAGTATGTTGGCCGCAGCCACTCAATGTTAGTGGTGGCTGTTTAACACTCCGATGGCCTTGAGATAGAAGCTGTTTTTCAGTCTCTCGGTCCCTGCTTTGATGCACCTCTACGGACCCTGCCTTCTGGATGATAGCTGGGTGAACAGGCAGTGGCTCGGGTGGTTGTTGTCCTTGATCTTTATGACCTTCCTGTGACATCGGGTGGTGTAGGTGACCTGGAGGGCAGGTAGTTTGCCCCGGGTGATGCGTTGTGCAGACCTCACTACCCTCTGGAGAGCCTTACGGTTGTGGACGGAGCAGTTTCCGTACCAGGCGGTGATACAGCCTGACAGGATGCTCTCGATTGTGCATCTGTAAAAGTTAGTGAGTGCTTTTGGTGACAAGCCAAATTTCTTCAGCCTCCTGAGGTTGAAGAGGAGCTGTTGAGCCTTCTTCACCACGCTGTCTGTGTGGGTGGACAAATTCAGGTTTGTCCGTGATGTGTATGCCGAGGAACTTAAAACTTACTACCCTCTCCACTACTGTTCCGTCGATGTGGATAGGGGGCTGCTCCCTCTGCTGTTTCCTGAAGTCCACGGTCATCCCCTTTGTTTTGTTGACATTGAGAGTGAGGTTATTTTCCTGACACCACACTCCGAGGGCCCTCACCTCCTCCCTGTAGGCCGTCTCGTCGTTGTTGGTAATCAAGCCTACCACTGTAGTGTTGTCTGCAAACTTGATGATTGAGTCGGAGGCGTGCATGGCCACGCAGTCGTGGGTGAACAGGGAATACAGGAGAGGGCTCAGAACGCACCCTTGGCCCCAGTGTTGAGGATCAGTGGGGTGGAGATGTTGTTATCTACCCTCACAACCTGGGGGCGGCCCATCAGGAAGTCCAGTACCCAGTCGCACAGGGCGGGGTCGAGACCCGGGGTCGGGACCCCGGGTCTCGAGCTTGATGACTAGTTTGGAGGGTACTATGGTGTTAAATGCTGAGCTGTAGTCGATGAACAGCATTCTCACATAGGTATTCCTCTTATCCAGATGGGTTAGGGCAGTGTGGTTGCGATTGCGTCGTCTGTGGACCTATTGGGGCGGTAAGGAAATTGGAGTGGATCTAGGGTGTCAGGTAGGGTGGAGGTGATATGGTCCTTAACTAGTCTCTCAAAGCACTTCATTAAGACGGAAGTGAGTGATACGGGGAAGTAGTCGTTTACCTGAGTTACCTTAGCTTTCTTGGGAACAGTAACAATGGTGGCCTTATATGTGTTGCGGGAAGTTAGAATAACAATGATCCAGGGTTTTACCAGACCTGGTAGCACAATCGATATGCTGATAGAATTTACGGAGTCTTGTTTTCAGATTAGCCTTGTTAAAATCCCCAGCTACAATGAATGCAGCCTCAGGATATGTGCTTTCCAGTTTACATAGAGTTCAGGGCCGTCGATGTGTCTGCTTGGGGGGGAATATATGTGGCTGTGATTATAATCGAAGAGAATTCTCTTGGTAGATAATGCGCTCGACATTTGATTGTGAGGAATTCTAAGTCAGGTGAACAGAAGGACTTGAGTTCCTGTATGTTGTTATGATCACACCATGTCTCGTTAATCATAAGGCATACCCCCCCCCCGCCCTTCTTCTTACCAGAGAGATGTTTGTTTCTGTCGGCGCGATGCGTGAAGAAACCAGGTGGCTGTACCGACTCCGATAGCGTGTCTCGAGTGAGCCATGTTTCCGTGAAACAAAGAACGTTACAGTCTCTGATGTCTCTCTGGAATGCTACACTTGCTTGGATTTCATCAACCTTGTTGTCAAGAGACTGGACATTAGCGAGTAGCATGCTCGGGAGTGGTGCGCGATGTGCCCGTCTTCAGAGTCTGCCCCTTTTACGGCGTCTTTGTTTTGGTTCGCCGGCAGGGATCCGATCCATTGTCCTGGGTGGTGGGCAAAACACAGGATCCGCTTCAGGAAAGTCGTATTCCTGATCGTAATGATGGTGAGTTGACGTTGCTCTTATATCCAGTAGTTCCTCCCGACTGTATGTAATAAAACCTAAGATTACCTGGGGTACCATGTAAGAAATAACACACCATCTAACACAAATATGCTTTTCTTTTAAAAACGAGGACATTTCCAAGTGACCCTAAACCTTTGAACGGTGGTGTATCTTGAAGAGGGTGGGACTTAAGCTGCATCCCTGTCTCAACCCACGACCCTGTGGAAAGAAATGTGTTGCTTGTGTGCATTGATTTTATAATGTTGTGAGCTTTTTTTTTCCCCAACACCACTTTCCATGAATTTGTATAGCATGCCAAATTGATTCAAAAGCTTTTTTTAAATCAACAAAGCACAAGAAGACTTTGCTGTTGTTTGGTTTGTTTGTTTGTCAAATAGGGTGTGCTAATTTGATATTTGCTCAGTGCATTGTTTTCACTGAGGAAATGTATGAGTCTGCTGTTAATTCTCCCTCTCCCCCCCTCTCCCTGTTCCCCATAAAGTGTCTGCAATTCTCATCCATGGCTGCACAAACAGAATTAAACACCATGCCTATTGGCCACAGTATGAAAAAGCTGCTGAGACAGATAGGCAAGCAGACCTGCCATCACCCCTACTGTCGTTCCAAATGACCCGGCCCTTTGATGGAGTCAGATGGGAGAGCTCATTAAGTCCTTTAGGGGTGGACAGGGAAGCAAGCACTGCCTGCTGTGTTAAAACAGGCTGATTAATTCAGGTCACAGTTTAGTAATGAGGTCAGTTTTACCATTTCATGAAATTAATAAAGCCTTTCTAGCCTCCACAAACAAACCTGTTGAAATATCCCTATTATGTTACAGGCTATCCAAGCAACACCTCATCTCAGGGTATCCCCATCACAATAATTAGCACTATAGTCAACCTACTCCTCTCACAAATCACATTCTCTCTTGTTAGGATTGTCTTCTGAAAACGGCCAATTCTTACTGAGGGTTCTGTAACCACGGTAACCCGCTGTGTCCCTCTGAGGTTGTGGCTGGAACCGGGCCCACCCGTAGCTCTGCTGGGGGCCTGCTTCCTCACCAGGAGTCCTGCAGAGCTGAGAGCCTTGGTATTTCAGAACATACGGCTGTTTGTTATAGACCTAATGGCCACACCTGCACTGTATGACATTATACTAGGGCCCACAAGAGTGATGTATACATTTCATTTTTAATATGACAACTAAGCTAACAAAGCAAGTTATGCGTTTTTCATTCAGATGTTACTTATTCATCTTTATCTTTAGGTTCCGTGGTTGCCAACCTTGGGGTATTTACTCCTGCAAATTTAATATTTAATTGTTTTTGTGTGTACACATTTTACTTCAAACTTAATGTAGCTTATCAAGTCTAGATTGTAAATATCCTGAAATCCTATCCCGAAAATGCTAACCTGGACAATTAAACCAACTTCATCAACCTGCTTCAATATCCCAGAGCTACTCACGGATATTCTTAGGAAGTTTTCAAAAGATGCAGACACCCATTACTTTGTCGTTGCCAGAGGATGCCAGAAGACGCCGGAAAGGGAAGCGAGCAGGTCGTAACTCCCGGGATATTCAAACTATTGTTGGAAATAAACTCTCCTCTGAGTGCCCATGAACTTTAAACAATGCACTCCAGCAAAACTGAATTCACAGCCAGACCACCACCCACAAGAACCCAGGACAATTTACCAAGCTAAAAGCCATCCGTCGTGAAATACATTTTATTCTAACCAGACTGCTCATCTTAAAAAAGAAAACCCAAAACAGTGGCACAGACAAACAGGTGGCTGGAATGAAAAAAGGACCCTCTCTAAAAATCAATATTCCTGACTATGTTCAAAACAACAAAGTTGGTATAGCAAATTAAATTAAAACAACCGGATGACTCAGGTCAGCCAATCACTAACCCCCGTGGACACAACCCTATCAGCCTTCCTACCTATCCTGCAGCCTCTCCCGGAACTCAAACCCAGGGAGGTGTATGATAAGCCGCGTGTGGTAAAAATCAACAAAGCCCCCAGCCCCGACGGCGTGCCACAGCGGATCCTACAAGAATTCGCATGCAACGTCTGTGACATCCTCAATTCTTCACTCCAGCTAGGTGAATTCCCCTCCCAGTGGAAAGAAGCCACAGTCCTGCCCATCCCCAAGACCCACCCTCCGTTGGTCAACTAGCTACGGCCAATATCCCGGACACCACAACCACCAAAATTGCTGAGAACGTCGCTGCCACCTGGATGAAAGAAGACATAACACCCAACATAGACCACAGACAGTTTGGAAGCCGACCAGAAAGATCATCTTCCCAAGAACTCGTTACCCTCCTGGACTGTTTATACAAACAATCAGACATCCCATCACCCATAACCACCCTCATCACCACTGACTTTTCCAAAGGCATTTGACAATTTATTTATTTTTAAAAATTGACCACACCGTAACCATTGAATGCCTAATCCAACTGGGTGTCAGACCTGCCTTCAAAGCAGCCAACAACAGGTACGCTACCAAGACAGTCTCTCAGACTGCCGGGCAGTGTGGATCAAGGAACGTCCCTCTCATCTTCCTTGCGGTCATAGACAGTGTAGTCCGGGATGTTGACAATAGGTGGCAATATGTTGACGATCTAAATCTGGTCCACACATGTACAACAGGAAACATCAGCACACCGCAGCAGGCCCTGAAAAACTTTGACACGTGGGTTCATGTAAGCAGAATGTTACTGAATCCTGCCTCTCCGGATCGAGGGCCAGAATCTCAAAGTGTGTGATAGTGTGAATATTTTAGGGGTAATTGTACAGGAGGACTTGCAATGGGGCGAGCAGGTTGTTACTATGGTAACCAAGAGCAACATAAAACTTCTCCTTCACTGCCTTAAAAAGGTTTGATTTGTCACAGGAAGACCGGATGAGCATTTACACAGGCAACATACGGCCCACCCTGGAGAATCCCGCTCCAGCATGGCACAGCTCACTGACCCAGGCCCAGTCTGATGACCTGAAGCATATTCAAAAGAGAGCATGCCGCACCATCCTAGGAGAATAATCCAGTTATATTGAGGCACTTCAGACCCTGTCCCTACCCTGGCTTCATGAAAGACCAGACACAACTCTGCATCGACTTCGCTGTCAGCCTCCTAAAATCTAAATTCAGAGACTGGCTACCCCCCTGACTCGAACCAAAGCGACAGGCAAGAACATCGCAGCCAGAACAAACTGACCATAACAAAGTGTAGAACTGAACAGTACATGAAGTCAACAATCCCACATTTCTGCTCATTGATTAATGAGACACTAAGACTACAGGACATGATCGATGAACATTTTTTTTTTACTCTTAATTTTGTTATGTGTTGCTCTTATCCATTAATAGGTTGTATGCTCATGGATTACAGTTTGTATTGACTGCTATGAGTGTAAAAAATGTAAAAAACAGTTGGTTAAGATCTCAATTTTCCTTTCAAATAAATGAGCAGATAATGTGTTGCAAGAGAAAGGAGAAGCTTTCAGTGGTCTCTAGGTGTTGTCATGGGTATTCATCAAACGCTGGGGTATAAATATTCTGAAAGTCAACACTGACGGTGATCAACAGGGTACTATCGTAAATACGGGCAACAATGACTTGGCCTAAACATTCTGACCATTCATTTTCAGAAGAGACAGGCACCCGAGAGACGGCAAACATGGAAGATGTAATCTGTTTGAGGGGCTGAACATGTTGGCATTGTTACACTCAGCCCTTGCTGTGGATGGGAACTAATGTTATCTCCCATGATGCAACACTCCCATTGTGAGGGGCAAAATCCTGTGACCCGATTTGTAACTTGTGCACAGCTGTGGTTGCCATGGATACCACTAGACATGGGGTAATTAGTGTGCTTATTACACAGGTGTGATAAGAAGCTAACATCATAGAAACTCCAGTCAACCCAGCTACCTGGCTGGATAGCTTAATCAAGTCTAGAAGGATGTTCTTTTAGAGAGGAGAGGTGTGCAGAAGTGAGCAGATGTGCAATGCACAAAATAGCCTGAGAATAAGATGCAGGCCTAGCTATTGTTTGACCAGGTGAAGTTAAGTCAGTAGCATCTCCCTGACAAAGAGCTTGCCTTCAGATACTGAGATACTGTGCCTGGTCCTATGACACTTAATCCTGCAACAGCTTGCTCCACCGTCACCCAACCTCCTGACGTTTGTTTCCCCTTATCCTAGAGACGCTGCTGGCACGCAAAAGACCGGGACTAGGGAAACTGTAGCTTTGATAGGGGAGAGAAAGCGAGAGAGATAGATGCAGAGAGTTCCAGGAACAGGGCAGCGCTTATCACCAGGTTGAAGGGGTTCAGCAAGGGGTTGACAGACTCGGGCGATGCTGCTGCTAGGCTAGCACTGCCTTCTCTAGTGTTCTGCTCTTCCCTCTCTCATTCAGGGCCCAGTGTTTGCTTAGGAGCCAGTAAAAGTGACACCAGCAGCTGTCTAAACAACCCGGTCCGACCACCAATGGGGGCACCCTGGCCCCCCGCCAAGACCCCACATTTCCCCCTCCCCATTTCTACGCTGCTCTGTCCTCCTACTGTCCACACTGGGGAAACTAGAGGAGATGAGGAGGAGCAAGAGGAGAAGGTAGAGGAGGTCGAGAAAAAGGAGGAGCAGCAGGAGGGGGAGGAAGATGAGGAGGAAGGGGGGAAAGGAGAAGATGGTGAGGACCACTGTAATGATTTGTGATTATGTCTAATCACTGTGGAAGAATGTCAGGTGTTAGGATGTAGTTTAACAAATGGCATACTTTCAGTTTAGCTTACTTCAATTGACCACCAACTGCATCCTACTTAGATTTTTGATAAATTGATCAGTGGTACTCCCACTGAGCTAGTGCAGAACGGAAACCACTGTATTTATCAGTATCAAGTAACCTAATTTCCCATCTAAATGGGAGCATCCACTGCCATGTAAAAAAAATAGGTTGTTGTGACTTGGTGAAGCAGAAAACCTGTAATTGCCTGAGTGATTACACTGAAATTGGCTTCAAACCACTCTCTCACGGCACTACTGTCTGGAAAGACCAGGCCCTCCATCCCTTATCCTGTACTGCCTATACCACATTTCCAACAGGTAGGCCTATATTACCTGTGGTTTATGCACAATTTAAACAGTGTATTGAGGCCAATTTTTTAGGCTATTGTGTTTGACATGGCATTTCAGAGTGCTATGTATGTGTGAAGAAATATCCTCTCTGGGAGGCTGCAGCAGGACTCACCAGAGCAGGCATCATGAGGTCAGCCAGGTACACGAAGGCCGCTCCCAGGGCGAAGCCCACCGCCACGGGGACAAAAGCAAACGAGCCGTACTTCCCCGAATCCTCCGCCATGTCTATGGCCGGAGCCAGCAACGACCAATAGGACGCCGCCAACATCACCTGAGGGAGAAGCAAAAAGGAAGTCACAGTTAGTGGGAATTATTATCTGCTGTGTTCAGTGAGTCAGCCTTCAACTCCGAGTGGGGACGTTCAGTTGGCGTCAAAACACCCCAGTGTTCACCAAAACAGAAAGACGATAGAAAAAGTCCTTGGAGGATCTCACTCTTTTGGAACAGGGATGTTGTGGAATGATAAAGGTGACCGCATTCCCTCAGAAACATTTGGAATGAGGGCATGAATTGAATGCAGTAACACAAATAACGAAAGGGGACAGAGGGCAAAAAATAAACAACGCCTTCAAAATTGAAAAAGGCCTGAAGAAATCTTGCTAAAGAGATAAGACTCTCCAAGTCTGCAACTGTGACTCAGTGGACAGTTTCCTTTGAGGTGTGAATTTTGAGTGGACAGTAACTGGAAGGGAAGCACAATTCTCCTATACTTCGTCACTGGCGATGTCTCAGTTTACCCATGGAAGATTTGATTTCACACACACCCAGCCCACCCACCCAATAGTCGTCTGGAATACGTCACACACACACCTATATGCCTTGGCACTTTCCACAGTACACAGGGGTGGATGATTGAATAATGCATACACGTCTGGGGTTTCGGCCCTCGCTCCTCCTGAGCCATCGGGGAGTGTGAGTGTGTACACCGTACTGTTCAGTTCAAAGGGAACCTCCACAAAAGCCTCCAGCCTCAGAGCATCCAACACACTACTTCCCAAAAGCTTGATCAAAGACTCATTAATTCAACCTTCCACTAGGGCACAGCAGTGGAATAATGAGAAGCAAAGCCCACGGAGAGGAGTGTGTGTTGAGTTTCGGTCTCACCGATGGCCTTATCACAGCTCCTCTGGGAACAGAAATAATAGCATTGGATAGCACCCATGGCAAAAACAGGATTGGTCATCAGCCGACTCGCTTCAGGCAACGGATTAAGACCTAATTCGGAGTCATCGATACAACTTGTTTGTTCATAGTGCCACCGGTACCGGCAGTGGGCTCAAATAATGTCCCTATTTAAAGACTGTTCGCAGGCAAGGACATTGCAGTGGTCCTATAAAAACACACATCCCATCATGCACTTCTCTGCCTAATGAGATGAGGCTTATAGGTTGATTAGAGGTTTGTGATCATGTTAATTACCCTCAAACTGGAACAATGATGATTTATATACTAAAACACACGACACAACCGCACTAGTGAGAAAAGGCAAAGCAATCCCTTGTGTGGAGCTCACTAATGTACTGACTGCACATGTACAATATGGTGAAGGCTGACAAACAACCATGGTATGATTCATATCATCTGACTTCATGCACCCCACCTAGCTGCTACCAAAATAACACTTAGTATTGTCATTCCATGCGCATTGCCCTTTGTACGCATTTAGACAGTGAAGCTACCATTTTACATGTGTTACTCCAGCATTTTTGAATTTGAGATCAAATGTTTCATGTCACTTTTTTTAGAATGTCACTTTTTATTTTAGGGTATTTCATACACTTATTTTTAACCGTTTAGAAATGTACTTTAAATATCTAGTCCCCCTCATTTTGGGGCGGTAGGTAGCCTAGTGGTTAGAGCGTTGGGCCAGTAATCGAAAGGTTGCTGGATCGAATCCCAGAGGTGACAAGGTAAAAATCTGTTGTTCTGCTCCTGAACAAGGCAGTTAACCCATTGTTCCCCGGTAGGCAGTCATTGTAAATAAGAATTTGTTCTTAACTGACTTGCCTAGTTACATTAAAAAAAAGTATTAAAAACATTTGATCATGTCATAAGTATTTGGACAAAATTCAAGTTGTCAAAAGTTTAGTATTTGATCCCATATTCCTAACACCCAATGACTACATCAAGCTAGTGACTCTACACACTAGCTGGATGCATTTGCGGAGGGGGATACTTTAAGATAGTCTTTGAAGAGGTAGTGTTTCAGATGCATTCGGAAGATGGGCAGGGACTCTGCTATTCTAGCTTCAGGGGGAAGCTGGTTCCACCATTTGGGTGGCAGGACTGAGAAGAGCTTGAACTGGACTGAGTGGGAGGTTCAAGAGACCAGAAGGTGGCAGAACGGAGTGCTCGGGTTGGGGTGTAGGGATTGAGCAAAGCCTGAAGGTAGGGAGGGGCAGTTCCTCTTGCTGTTCCGTAGTTAATCACCATGGTCTTGTAGTGGATGTGAGCTTTGACTGGAAGTCAGTGTTCGGAGGAGCGTGGTGACATGGGAGAACTTGGGAAGGTTGGACACCAGGCAGGCTGCAGAGTTCTGGATAAGTTGCAGTGGTTTGATGGCACAAGCAGGGAGCACAGCCAAAAGGGAGTTGCAGTAGTCTAGACAGGAGATGAGGACGTGCGCCACTTCCTGTGTGAGGTAGAGTCGTACTCTACGGATGTTATAGAGCATGAACCTCATTACTTTGATGTTGCAGAGAACGACAGTGTGTTGTCCAGGGTCACGCCAAGATACTTTGCACTCTGGGAGGGCGAAACTGTGGAGTTGTCAAACTTGATGAAGAGGTTTTTGAGCGGGCAGGCCATCCCCGGGATGAAGAGCATCTCTGTCTTGTCGATGTTGAGCTTGAGGTGGTGGGTCGACATCCAAACTGAGATATCTTAACTAACAAAAGTGACCACATCTCTCACAAAATCTGATCAGAAATTCAATTACGGATAATTATAAGGGAGCAGGAGAATTTAAAAATTGGCTACAATAATTACAAGGACTTTTCAAGCACCAAATTGAGGATTTTCAAGCTAGGCTATTCCAGTACTCAAAATTCAAGTTGAAGTAGGCTACTTCAAGCCCCTTGTATTGTTTAAAACTGCAGGACTAACATGGAAAACAAAATGTATGTTATTTCATTACCAGATCATGTTGTGATTATGCCCACTAGGCTATGTATGCTGAACAAAAATATAAACGCAACATACAAAGATTTAGTTACAGTTCATATAAGGAAATCAGTCAATTTAAATTAATTAATTAGGCCCTAATATATGGATTTCGCATAGAGTTGATCAGGCTGCTGATTGTGGCCTCTGGAATGTTGTCCCACTCCTCTTCAATGGCTGTGCGAAGTTGCTGAATATTGGCGGGAACTGAAACACTGTCGTACACGTAGATCCAGAGAATCTCAAACATGCTTAATGGGTGATGTGTGGTGAGTATGCAGGCCATGGAAGAACTGGGACAGTTTCAGCTTCTAGGAATTCTGTACAGATCCGTACAACATGCGGCCGTGCAATATCATGCTGAAACGAAACGGCGGCTGATAAATGGCACGACAATGGTCCTCAGGATCTCGTCCCGGTATCTCTGTGCATACAAATTGCCATCGATAAAATGCAATTGCGTACGTAGCTTATGCCAGCCCATACCATAACCCCACCACCACGGGGTACTCTGTTCACAACGTTGACATCAAATCAAGTTGTATTAGCCCCATGCGCCGAATACAACCTAACATTGGTGTATATTTACAAGCCCCTAACCAACAATGAGTTTAAAAAAAATATGAATAAGAAATAAAAGTAACAAGTAGTTAAAGAGCAGCAGTAAAATAACAATAGCGAGACTATATACAGGGGGTAACGGTCCAGAGTCAATGTGCGGTTAGTCGAGGTAGAGTTATTAAAGTGACTATGCATAGATAAAGACAGAGTATCTGTTGGGAAAATTATGATTAAATGGCTGGACAAATCATTTTAAATAGAACTGTAACGAAGTAAACTTATACTCTGTTTTGTTATATCTGATTAACAATATGAGTTCATAAGAAGGGATTGTGTGACACGGACAAGGAGTAATTAAAGTTAATGAACACCATTCCAACCAGGCAGAAACGAATGGGTTGTGGATTAAGTAAGCAGATAAGGTAGTTAACCTATGGTTGAACAGACGAAACTGAGCTCTGGGGTTTTTAGATAAGGAAGTGAGTGCATTCCTAGGTTCTCTGTTAATTTGAACTGTCAGCTAAGTGGTGATCGATAATGTTGGGGGGTCAAAAGTTAATTCAGTTATGTTGTGTGACCTGTGAGTGTGTTAGTAAGTAAGAATGAACAATTAACCTCACTTTGTCCCGGTCGAGAGGAGGGGATTCTGTTAAGCAATGAAATGACGTCATGTTATTGTATATAAACTGTTGCTCGTTGTAAAGTGGCAGCGCGCTGCGGGAACAAATTCTGTTACCTATTATTGAAATGGCTGGTCTCCGTCTATTTTATGCAAACAAGAATCTTACAAATTCTCATAAAATAGATTAAGGGTTTTCAATTCATTAAAACACATTGGCATAATTAAATTACAGTAACAGTATCAGCAGCGTAAAAGGGGTGGGGGGCAATGCCATTTAGTTTGGGTAGCCATTTAATTAGATGTTCAGGAGTTTTATGGCTTGGGGTAGAGGCTGTTCAGAAGTCTCTTGGACCTAGACTTGGCACTCCAGTACCACTTGCCGTGCGGTAGCAGAGAGAACAGTCAATTGACCATTTTTAGGGCCTTCCTCTGACACCGCCTGGTATAGAGGTCCTATATGGCAGGAAGCTTGGTCCGGTGATGTACTGGGCAGGACGCACTACCCTCTGTAATGCCTTGCGGTCGGAGGCCGAGCAGTTGCCATACCAGGCAGTGATGCAATCAGTCAGGATGCTCTCAATGGTGCAGCTGTCAAACCTTTTGAGGATCTGAGGACCCATGCCAAATCATTTCAGTCTCCTGAGGGGGAATAGGTTTTGTAGTGTCCTCTTCACAACCTTCTTGGTGTGCTTGGACCATGTTAGTTTGCTGGTGATGTGGACACCAAGGAACTTGAAGCTCTCAACCAGCTCCACTACAGCCCCGTCGATGAGAATGGGGGCGTGTTCGGTCCTCCTTTTCCACAATCATCTCCTTTGTCTTGATCACGTTGAGGGAGAGGTTGTTGTCCTGGCACCACACGGCCAGGTCTCTGACCTCCTCTCTATAGGCTGTTGGTGATCAGGCCTACAACTGTTGCGTCATCAGCAAACTTGATGATGGTGTTGGGAGTCGAGCCAGGCCGTGCAGTCATGAGTGAACAGGGAGTACAGGAAGGGACTGAGCACGCACCCCTGAGGGGCCCCTGTGTTGAGGATCAGCGTGGTGGAAGTGTTGTTACCTACCCTTAATGCCTGGGGGCAGCCCATCAGGAAGTCCATGATTCAGTTGCAGAGGGAGGTGTTTCGTCCCAGGGTCCTTAGCTTATTGATGAGCTTTGAGGACACTATGGTGTTGAACGCTGAGCTGTAGTTAATGAATAGCATTCTCACATAGGGGTTCCTTTTGTCCAGGTAGGAAAGGGCAGTGTGGAGTGCAATGAAGATTGCATTATCTGTAGATCTGTAAGGGCGGTAGGCAAATTGGAGTGGGTCTATGGTTTCTGGGATAATAGTGTTGATGTGAACCATGACCAACCTTTTAAAGCATTTCATGGGTACAGACGTGAGTGCTACAGGTTAGTAGTCATTTAGGCAGGTTACCTTAGTGTTCTTGGGCACAGGCACTATGGTGGTCTGCTTAAAACATGTTGGTATTACAGACTAGGACAAGGAGAGAGGTTGAAAATGTCAGTGAAGACACTTGCTAGTTGGTCAGCGCATGCTCGCAGTACACGTCCTCATAATCCGTCTGGCCCTGCGGCCTTGTGAATGTTGACCTGTTTAAAAGGTCTTACTCACATCAGCTGTGGAGAGCGTGATTACATAGCCGTCCGGAACAGCTGGTGCTCTCATGCATGTTCCAGTGTTATTTGCCCCGAAGTGAGCATAGAAGTAGTTAAACTCATCTGGTAGGCTCGTGTCACTGAGCAGCTCTTGGCTGTGATTCCCTTTGTAGTCTAATGGTTTGCAAGCTCTGCCTCATCTGACAAGCGTCAGAGCCGGTGCAGTATGACTCAATCTTAGTCCTGTATTGACACTTTGCTTGTTTGATGGTTCGTCGGAGGGAATAGTGGGATTTCTTAAAAGCTTCTGGGTTAGAGTCCTGCTCCTTGAAAGTGGCAGCTCTAGCCTTTAGCTCAGTGCGGATGTTGCCTGTAATCCATGGCTTCTGGTTATGGTATGTACGTACAGTCACTGTGGAGACGTCATCGATGCACTTATTGATGAAGCCAATTACTGACGTGGTGTACTCCTCAATGCCAAAGGAAGAATCCCAGAACATATTCCAGTCTGTGATAGCAAAACAGTCCTGTAGCTTAGCAACTGCTTCATCTGACCACTTTTTTATTGACCGAGTCACTGGTGCTTCCTGCTTTAATTTTTACATGTAAGCAGGAATCAGGAGGATAGAATTATGGTCAGAATTGCCAAATGGAGGACGAGGGAGAGCTTTGTACATGTCTCTGTGTGTGGAGTAAAGTTGGTCTAGAGTTTGTTCCCCTCTGGTTGCACATTTAACATGCTGGTAGAAATTTGGTAGAACTGATTTAAGTTTCCCTGCATTAAAATCCCCGGTTACTCGGAGCGCCGCCTCTGGGTGAGCGTTTTCCTGTTTGCTTATGGCAGAATACAGCTCATTGTGTGCAGTCTTAGTGTCAGCATCGGTCTGTGGTGGTATGTAGACAGCTTTGAAAAATACAGATGAAAACTATCTAGGCAGAGTGTGGTCTAAAGCTTATCATGAGATACTCTACATCAGACGAGCAAAACCTTGAGACTTCCTTAGATATCGTGCACCAGCTGTCGTTATTGCATAGTCCGCCCCCTCGTCTTACCAGACGCCACATTTCTATCCTGCCGATACAGTGTATAACCAGCCAGCTGTATGTTGATAATGTCATCGTTCAGCCAACGACTCCATGAAGCATAAGATATTACAGTTTTTGATGTCCCGTTGGTAGTTTAATCTTCCTCGTATGTCGTCAAATTTTATTTGCTAATGTTTGCACGTTAGCTAGAAGAACAGAAGGATCGGCTACGAATTCTCAGAAGGCCGCCTGACCTTCGTCCCTTTTTTCTCCGTAGTCTCTTCATGCAAATGACAGGGATTTGGGCCTGTTCCCAGGAAAGCAGCATGTCGTTCATGTCGGACTCGTTAAAGAAAAAAAAGCTTCTGCACACAAAACTGCACATTTTAGAGAGGCATTTTATTGTCCCCAGCACAAGGTACACTTCTGTAATGATCATGCTGTTTAATCAGCTACTTGATATGCCACACCTGTCAGGTGGATGGATTATATTGACAAAGGAGAAATGCTCACGAACAGGGATGTAAACAGATTTGCACACAAAATCTGAGAAAGAAGCTTTTTGTGCATTTGGAAATTTCTGGGATCTTTTATTTCAGCTCATAAAACATGGGACCAACACTTTATATGTTGAGTTTATATTTTTGTTCAGTATAATTTGTTGTTATTATATCCATAACAATTCATAGGAATAGCGTTGGGTGTTGTGCAATAGTCTATCCTACACAATTGCGAACAGTAGAGTCTGTGTTCAAACCGAGGCACAAAAACATATGGAAAACAAGCTCATTACCTTGATGCGTGGTCTGTTAAATCTAAACGAGACCCTGCTGTAAATCAAGCAGATAAGATGATCAACATCAATTCGCAAGGGATATTAGATCCAACCACAGTCTTCACCAGCGTAACGAATGAGACACCAAACTATTCTCGACATTACTCACAAACACCTTTTTCCCAGCACTTGGGCTGTTAGTGCATGCGATGCAACATCACCACAGCTGTTCGTCACTTGACTGTTATTCAGAAAATTCGGACGATGTGTGAAAATATCACCAAATGCACATTCAACAAGTATCAAGGTAAGGTGACTCTTTTGGTTAAAACCATTAGATTTCTGCAATCACATACATTTTGGGGGATTTGTGTGCCTATGAAAACTGTTTTCACCCCGTAACATAAGGAGACAAAATGTTACATAGTTACACTGCATTTCTGAGATCTCTATACAAAAAAACTGTCAGAGAGATAGATCCAGGATTCTTACAAGGTTCAATGTCTAATTGAACTAATTAATGCATAATATGTGGTAAAAAGGCAACTAACACTGGCATAAATGCAACAACAATAGTAATGTTTTATGTCACACGATTTTTGACAAATCCGTTAAGACACCAACCATAAGAAAGGGTTAAACATATGTTTTCAATAAAATAGGGAATTTTCTTGAATATATCTAGACTCAAAAAAGGAAACGGCCCTTTTTCAGGACCCTGTCTTTCAAAGAGAATTCGTAAAAATCCAAATAACTTCAGATCTTCATTGTAAAGGATTTAAACACTGTTTCCCATGCTTGTACAATGAACCATAAACAATTAATGAACATGCACCTGTGGAACGGTAGTTAAGACACTAACAGCTTACAGACGGTAGGCAAGAGGCCTTTCTATTGACTCTGGAAAACACCAAAAGAAAGATGGCCAGGCTCCCTGCTCATCTGCGTGAATGTGCCTTAGGCGTGCTGCAAGCAGGCATGAGGACTGCAGATATGGCCAGGGCAATAAATTGCAATGTCCGTACTGTGAGATGCCTAAGACAGCGCTACAGGGAGACAGGACGGACAGCTGATGGTCCTCGCAATAGCAAACCACGTGTAACAACACCTGCACAGGATCGGTATATCCAAACATCAAACCTGCGGGACATGTACAGGATGGCAACAACTGCCCGAGTTACACCAGGAACGCACAATCCCTCCATCAGTGCTCAGACTGTCCGCAATAAGCTGAGAGAGACTGGATTGAGGGCTTGTAGGCCTGTTGTAAGGCAGGTCCTCGCCAGACATCACCGGCAACAACGTCGCCTATGGGCACAAACCCACCGTCTCTGGACAAGACCGGACTAGCAAAAAGTGCCCTTCACTGATGAGTCGCGGTTTTGTCTCAGGGGTGATGGTCGGATTTGCGTTTATCGTTGAAGGAAAGAGCATTACACCAAGGCCTGTACTCTGGAGCGGGATTGATTTGAAAGTGGAGTGTCCGTCGCGGTCTGGGGCAGTGTGTCACAGCATCATCGGACTGAATTTGTTGTCATTGCAGGCAATCACAACGCTGTGCGTTACAGGGAAGACATTCTCCTCCCTCATGTGGTACCCTTCCTGCAGGCTCATCCTGACATGACCCTCCAGCATGACATTGCCACCAGCCATACTGCTCGTTCTGTGCGCTATTTCCTGCAAGACAGGAATGTCAGTGTTCTGCCATGGCCAGCGAAGAGCCCGGATCTCAATCCCATTGAGCACGTCTGGGACCTGTTGGATCGGAGGGTGAGGGCTAGGGCCATTCCCCCCAGAAATGTCCGGGAACTTGCAGGTGCCTTGGTGGAAGAGTGGGGTAACATCTCACAGCAAGAACTGGCAAATCTGGTGCAGTCCATGAGGAGGAGATGCACTGCAGTACTTAATGCAGCTGGTGGCCACACCAGATACTGATTGTTACTTTTGATTTTGATCCCCCCCTTTGTTCAGGGACACATTATTATATTTATGTTAGTCACATGTCTGTGGAACTTGTTCAGGTTATGTCTCAGTTGTTGAATTTTGTTTTGTTCATACAAATATTTACACATGTTAAGTTTGCTGAAAATAAAACGCAGTTGACAGTGAGAGGACGTTTCTTCTTTTGCTGAGTTTATGTTCCCCACTTATATCTTAATGCAATGATATTTAAAAAATGTGCAGATTATTATCAATGACTTATCAGATGTAACAAGTTGTCCAGTGTAGGAAATCCTCACTGGTACACTAGTTTATAGAAAAGACCCATAACAGTGTAGATTACTACACTGTACGCTGTAAAAAGCCACAAAAAATGCACTTTAGTGTAACCTAACTGAAACCATAGTTAAGTGTTTGTGGACACCGCCCACCAAAAAAATCAAAAGCGATTTTTATTTATCATGGTTTAAAAATTGCAGATCGAGTAAAACATACATATATAACAATTATTGGATTAGGAGGGCCAAACAACACAGTTCATTACAAAGGGGAAAGAATCTCAAACATAGCCAGCGATAGTATCTGGTCATAACGGGAAGAAAATATTCACTATCTACTGACTCATACTTCCAATAATGGGCTGAAAATAACCCAATGAGTATCAAATAAATAAGATGGCCTTGGTTACATGGCCACAGAGATGACAAGTGTCTGCACAAAAAGACTAATTTCTGTCGTTTCAATTAACCCACTGTGGTATCGATTAACCTCCCCTGAACTCAGCTGCCAATGAACCTCTGTGCTCCATCCAGAGAGCACCAACCCCAACCTGAACCCTGGCTAAAAAGGTGTGAGATTGGTTGGTCACACCTTATTTGAATGACAGTCTTACAGTCTTCATTGTTGTATCTAAACCACATGATCTTGAGTGAACTCAACTAGATGAACACTTGTAGACTGTCACACTCAACGCCAACGCTCTTTAACTACCCTAAAGACTTACTTTAATCAGACCTCTCCCTCACTCTCATATAGAGGTAGTCTAATAACCTAATTTATGACCTACAGCCCAAACTCTTAATTCATCTTATGAACGGGTGTGCAATGTGTTAAAACTTGAACAGGCTAGGGCTCTGAGCTATTGGCTGGGTTTGTCTGACATCTGCATATTTATCCAATTATTACGCTCTGGTTTTTTTCTCCAAAATGGAGCCACCAGGTTTAAAGTTAACTTCTGGGAGACAAAAAGCCTTGATTTGTTATTGATGACAGCCATTATTCCATCAACGGCTGGATGCGAGAGGCAAGCTTCAACAGGCAGCTCCGTCAGTCAGTCTGTCCGGGGGAGTGATTAGTTCTTCACAATATGGAGTTGTTTTTTTGTGTTACCCTGACTTCCTTCCTGCTGCATCAATTATTTAGATACCTAGTCTCGCTCTCAGGTTTTGGGGACTGAAAAAGTGAACACTGCGGCTTTTCGTTGACAACTACCATTATCAGCAGAGGCTCCACTGGCAATGGCAGAGTAACCTGTAATTATGACTTGCCCAGGCATTTTTCCTCACCCTGGGTGGAGGAAAGAGTGCACATCTCCACAGTATATCTGAGGTCAATTATATAACTCAGATAAGGTTTTAGGGACTGAACAATGAACGCGCTCTTCCTCATTGCCTTTCATCAAAGGGGCTCCACTAACGATGATGACAAAGTCACCTGGTTGAACAAATAGATATTTTCGCAATTATTATTTCAATGTGATATTCTTCCTCACCCTGGGTGGAGGATAAATGGGGTCAATTATATGTATAAATCTGGGGTAAATTGCTCAGTCAGTTACACCACACAGCAAAGAGGTCTCCTTGTCATGGAGGTCTTGGCAAGAAATAGATGATTGGGTTGGAGTCACCTGTTGCTCAAGGACAGAAAGTAGTCTGAAGTGTGTAGCGGCATAAATCAGTCCCCTATTGGTAATATGGCTCTGGTCTTCCTGGGTCGGTCATCTCGGAGGAAAATTGGCAATTCCACCTGAGCGTTTAGCTGCTAATTACAGTGTCTTAGACTTGGTCTGGGGTCCGGAGACTAGGGAGACGTAGGCTGTATTAATTTCCCCCAAGAGATCTCGCGGCCTTATGGCTTACACAAAAAAAGCCATCTGAGAAATTGAGCTGCAACAGTGGAGTCCTCGAGATTTTGAAGCATGGGTGACCTTCCTGTACGATCCGGAGCCTAGCGTCATTTCTCTCTCAGCCTAAGGTCTCAACAAGCATCAGGTATCAAGGTGAGAATAATGGATTCTAGTTTCAGAAGTTTGATACACTGATACAGTGTTGCGATGTAGCTATGAAAATAGCCAGTGACAATGCCTATGATCAAACATATCACAAAGATATCATTCTCTTTGAACAAACACTTATTGTGTTGTATGACTGAGCTGCACATAGCTTGGTTGCCACGTTGATCGCACTTCAGAGGACATGATACAGTGCCGTGAAAAAGTTCTCTACTTTTGCATATTTTGATACTAAATGTTATCAGATCTTCAACCAAACCTAATATTAGATAAAGGGAGCCTGAGTAAACAAATAACAACAATTAAACTTTTTTAATTTATTTCAGAAAAAGTTATGCAACACCCAATGCCCCTGTGTGAAAAAGTAATTGCCCCCTTACACTCAATAACTGGTTGTGCCACCATTAGCTGCAATGACTCCAACCAAACGCTTCCTGTAGTTGTTGATTAGTCTCTCATGTCGCTGTGGAGGAATTTTGGCCCACTCTTCCATGCAAAACTGCAGTAACTCCACGGCATTTGTGGGTTTTCAAGCATGAACTGCTCGTTTCAAGTCCTGCCACATCATCTCAATTGTGGTTAGGTCTGACTAGACCATTCCAAAACTTCAAATGGTGTTACTTTTTTAGCCATTTTCATGTAGACTTGAGTGTGTGTTTTGGATCGTTGTCTTGCTGCATGATGCATCTGTGCTTCAGCTCAGACAGATGGCCTGACATTGTCCTGTAGAATTGTCTGACACAGAGCAGAATTCATGGTTCCTATATACATATGGTTGCTGCAGGGACTTCCATTCAGTCACAAGAGCATTAGTGAGGTCGGGCAATGATGTTGGGCGATTAAGCCTGGCTCGCAGTCGGCGTTCCAATTCAATTCAATTCAATTAATTCCAAAGGTGTTCGATGGGGTTGAGGGCAGGGCTCTGAGCATGCCATTCAAATTCTTCCACACTGATCGGCAAAAAATGTCTGTATGGACCTCGCTTGTGTATGGGGACATTGTCATGGTGAAACAGGAAAGGGCCTTTCCCAAACTGTTGCCACAAAGTTGGAAGCACAGAATCGTCTAGAATGTCATTGTATGCTGTAGCTTTAAGATTTCCCTTCACAGGAACTTAGGGGCCTAGCACAAACCATGAAAAACAGCCCACAGCCCCCGAACCATGAAAAACAGCCGCAGTCATCTGGAAATGCATTCCAGGTGACTACCTCATGAAGCTTGTTGAGAGAATGTCAAGAGTGTGCAAAGCTGTCATCAAAGCAAAGGGTGTCTACTTTGAAGAAAAACAAATCAAAATATATTTTAGATTTGATTGACACTTTTTTGGTTACTACATGATTCCATGTGTGTCATTTCATAGTTTTGATGTCTTCACTATTATTCTACAATGTAGGAAATAGGAAAAACAAAGAAAAACCCTTGAATGGGTAGGTGTTTTTCTATTTAAGGTCCCACCAATCTCCTGTGATAGAGAGAGAAAGAGATATCCTCATTGTTGCGTTACCATTTTTCCTTTTCCTTTTTTTATAACTCTGCATTGTTGGTTAAGTAAGCATTTCACAGTAAGTTCTACACCTGTTGTATTCGGTGCATGTGAAACCAAATTCGTTTTTTTCATTTGATGATCACACCTGCAGGTGTGCACTTCCTTATAGCCAATGTCCACCTATCTATACATCTTTACCATCTACCTCGTTCAACATCAATTGAAGAAAGGACATTCAGAATAGAGAAGCTTGCCTGCTGAGCAGTCTCAGTCATGGGTTATTTGAAAATCTGTATGATATGTCAGTGCACATCACATCTCAGGATATTGCACAATTAGGCCTAGCAGTCAGGATTGATCTGGCTTCTGCATGTGGAGAAATCCATTTTTTTCAAAAGCATCCCTTATTTTATGGATACCCGAGGCTTTCCACTCTGTTCCACATCAACTAAAAAAAAGGAACAAACTGTGCATAATCCAGAGTTCAAACAGGCTATTCAATCTTGATAGCGTTTATGGACTGTTGTTTACTGAGGCATGAGGCAGAAGAACCCAATGACCTATATCACATTGTCTCCGAATAGGTCAAAGAATCCATTTATATGCATTTTTTATGTAGGAGAAAACTGAAAGGACTGTTCAAGCAGCAAGGACCTGGTGTACGATAATGATCATGAAAATTCCATGCGTTCTTCGACATACGCCGACGATGAGCATTCTTGAAGCAATCGACATTGGTCAACAAACTTCAACAAAAATGTTGAGAACTTAGTTTTGTTTGTTGAACCTAACGAAGCCAATGGGTAATTAAGAAAAGTTACAGTAGTCTTCCTGGAAAAGTTATAACTTTGTGAACGGTCACAGATGTCTGCCTATCTGGTCCAGTAGTCTGCACATGTCCAAGTCTACAGCTATGCTAATTCGAGTCTGCCGGCATAACTTGGAAGTATCCGTGACCATAATGAATGTGAGTGTGAGATAGGTCTACACAATGACACAATTCATTTAATTCCGTTCGAAATTGTGATATTGACATGTACAATATCAATATTGCGATTTTCTCCTTTCTTTGAAACTTCATTAATACAACAGAAACGAGACTACAGTACCTCCTCCAATGAGATATGCTACACTCCGTTCATTTGCTCTCGACACGCACAGAGGACGCTAACCAATCACGAACATCCCCGTTCAGAGCGTGCAGTTAGAGGCTGGTAAAGAGAGGAAGGGCTCTACCTCAGTAAACCTGGGAAACATGAGTGCTAACGAGATCGATTTGGTGCCAAAGTAGAGCGCATCTTCAATGGTGTGGCAGTTTTTCAGCTACAGGCAAAACTACACTGCTTAACAAAAAAAAGGGAACACTTAAACAACACAATGTAACTCCAAGTCAATCACACTTCTGTGAAATCAAACTGTCCACTTAGGAAGCAACACTGATTGACAATAAATTCCACATGCTGTTGTGCAAATGGAATAGACAACAGGTGGAAATTATAGGCAACTAGCAAGACACCCCCAATAAAGGAGTGGTTATGCAGGTGGTGACCACAGACCACTTCTCAGTTCCTATGCTTCCTGGCTGATGTTTTGGTCACTTTTGAATGCTGGCGGTGCTTTCACTCTAGTGGTAGCATGAGACGGAGTCTACAACCTACACAAGTGGCTCAGGTATTGCAGCTCATCCAGGATGGCACATCAATGCGAGCTGTGGCAAGAAGGTTTGCTGTGTCTGTCAGCGTAGTGTCCAGAGCATGGAGGCGCTACCAGGAGACAGGCCAGTACATCAGGAGACGTGGAGGAGGCCAACAACCCAGCAGCAGGACCGCTACCTCCACCTTTGTGCAAGGAGGAGCAGGAGGAGCACTGCCAGAGCCCTGCAAAATGACCTCCAGCAGGCCACAAATGTGCATGTGTCTGCTCAAACGGTCAGAAACAGACTCCATGAGGGTGGTATGAGGGCCCGACGTCCACAGGTGGGGGTTGTGCTTATACAGCCCAACACCGTGCAGGACGTTTGGCATTTGCCAGAGAACACCAAGAATGGCAAATTCGCCACTGGCGCCCTGTGCTCTTCACAGATGAAAGCAGGTGAAGAGCACATGTGACAGACGTGACAGAGTCTGGAGACGCCGTGGAGAACGTCCTACTGCCTGCAACATCCTCCAGCATGACCAGTTTGGCGGTGGGTCAGTCATGGTGTGGGGTGGCATTTCTTTGGGGGGGGCCGCACAGCCCTCCATGTGCTCGCCAGAGGTAGCCTGACTGCCATTAGGTACCGAGATGAGATCCTCAGACCCCTTGTGAGACCATATGCTTGTGCGGTTGGCCCTGGGTTCCTCCTAATGCAAGACAATGCTAGACCTCATGTGGCTGGAGTGTGTCAGCAGTTCCTGCAAGAGGAAGGCATTGATGCTATGGACTGGCCTGCCCGTTCCCCAGACCTGAATCCAAATGAGCACATCTGGGATATCATGTCTCGCTCTATCCACCAACGCCACGTTGCACCGCAGACTGTCCAGGAGTTGGCGGATGCATTAGTCCAGGTCTGGGAGGAGATCCCCCAGGAGACCATCCGCCACCTCATCAGGAGCATGCCCAGGCGTTGTAGAGAGGTCATACAGGCACGTGGAGGCCACACACACTACTGAGCCTCATTTTGACTTGTTTTAAGGACATTACATCAAAGTTGGATCAGCACGTAGTGTGGTTTTCCACTTTAATTTTGAGTGTGACTCCAAATCCAGACTTCCATGGGTTGATAAATTTGATTTCCATTGATAATTTGTGGGATTTTGTTGTCAGCACATTCAACTATGTAAAGAAAAAAGTATTTAATAAGAATATTTAATCCATTCAGATCTAGGATGTGTTATTTTAGTGTTCCGTAATTTTTTTAAGCAGTGTATGTCAACCAAATGCAAATGTTGTGCAAAAAGTGCCTCGTGGCGACAAGTATATTGAATAATTTGAAGAAGAACCATCCCGCACTTTATGACGATTGCATGGGGAGGGAGGGGGGGCGACAGCACCAAAGCCACTCAGCCACCCATCTTAAACAGGCATGCCATTGCGTCGTCAAAAGAATATCTCGCAGTCACATAGGTGATAGCCTCTGCGATTTATATCATATAGCCAAAGACATGATTCCTATTTACACCAGTCAGCAAAGACGGCTTCAGCAAGATGATAGACACACGGAACAGGATATACAAGATTCCATCTCGCACATATTTCTCCAAAGTCACCATCCCAACACTGTACAACAAAATGAAGGGAAAAGTTAACAGAGCGTGTTGATTATTACGCGACGACAACAGACCTTGGGTAGAACAGGCGAGCCTTACAGTACAGTAGTTTGACAATACACTTTATTGATGAGGAGTTTCAACTGAAAGGTTGGTGCTTGCAAACATCACATCATGCTACTTCCCCGGAGATCACACGGGAGAAAACGTCGCTCTGGGGTTGAGAGAAGCTTTAGCCCCTTGGGGCCTGAATGAGGAGCAGCACGTGTGCATAACGATAACGGCGCAAACGTGGAAAAAGCCATCGCATTGAACGACTAGCCAGACTCCAATGTTTTGTACACAGACTGCACCTGCATCAGTAGGCTACGTGTTACATGTTAAGGCCATGTAAATGATTGAGCCTACACAACACAACCATAAGCTTCTTATTCCATCTGAATGAATAAGTGCTGCGCTTACAGCACACTATATTTTGATGATCATGCTAAACATTTCTGTTTGTTATGTAGGTTTAATAATCCTATCTATTATTATATGTCTAACAATGTTAGAATGTTCATTTGGTTTTGTGTTCAGTTAGCACAGTATGTATCAATTCATATTAACTCATTTTAGTCACCCTGACACTTGTTTTTACCATGTCTGATGGATTTACCAAGTTTTCACCTAAGTGTAACCCTGCAATTAATTGACCATGTTCTGCCTTTGTTGGCTAGTTAATACACTATAATGGCAAAGGCATATTCACAGTCGACCTAAATCAAACCAGGGTCGTGTGCAGTCACTGTAGTGAAGGATCTTCCCATAGACACCACAAGTTGAGCTTTGAATAGTTTATCCCTGCTTTCCTATAAAACATCATGTTTGTTTATCTGTACAAGTAACACAACTCTGAAAACGTCGCTGTTTCAAACACAATGGGTAACAGTCTTTGTCGGAGCCTAAAAGGTCCAAGGACAATAAGCAGCCAATTTCAGAAAGCACGTTTAGGCTCACGTTCTCAGAATTAAGTTTATAAATACCAACGCAACACCAATGACTTGTTATTATGAACTATGGAATGTAGAAATAAACACAAGACACAATGAAGCGAGGCTAGCTAGATGAATTAGCTTTCTATGTTCTTTTTATTTTAGCCTTTAGCAACTCTTCCAGCACAACATTCCATCACTCTGATGTTTGACAAGTGTGGCAGGTTATGCAAACTAAGCCCAGAGACCTAGAACTCACGGAAGTTGGAACTGATAAGGAACGAGACATGATTCATCTTTAGCACTAAAAAAATATATACACTACTGTTTTATTCCCCATTTCATTTATATCTATATATTTTGATTAATTACAAGGCGTTGAAGAAGATTAACATATCATATCATATTCTTATCAGAATGTAATTCTCCTTCGCATGTGCTGGAATAACCACATTCCTCAATACTATGTATGTTCCTTGACTGCATTCTTCCTCCCACACTAGGCTTTACATGCACCCAGTCATATCCACTGGAGTAAAATGCAAACGAATTCTAAGAATGTCCGTCAAACAACAATCATGCGAAGTCAGTGCGAAATTCATTCATTTCAAATTCCATTTTGCACCCAGTGGACCATTACAATATAGCCTACTGTATCACGTCAGGTCATCAATGATTAAATCTCAACCTCAGTTCTTTCTTTAGTGTCATTCACTCTTTCCTACAGATGTCCTCTCTTAATTTGACCAGTTTCTCACAGAAGGGAAATAATCCTGCAGCAACAGGACATGTGAATTATTATGTGGATTACAAATAATGGACATTTTTGTATGGGTTGATGCCATTTTCGTTAGGGAAAATCCAGTCTGAAATGTTATAGTGGAAATTATAATCTTTAGAAGCCTTTTTAAACCTCGGAGCCACTACATGTTTGAATTTCCTGCAGCACAGGAAAATTCTCTGCAAGAAAAGAGTGATCAAATTAAGAGAACGCAAACATCTCCTCTTTCCCATCTCATTCTGTTATTCTAGATGTTTCTTCTAGACAGGAACTTGTGTTTCTATAGAAAGCTCCCTCCTGGGTCTAATGCAGATGCCTCAGAAGCCACATTTCTCCTGAGCGAAGCAAAGGGAATGCCATGCATGACACCTGAATAATTAAGGAACTTGGCCAACTCCTTACCTGAAACTAATCTCTCCCTCTCCATATATAGTGTTTGTGGACACATACATGACATTTAGAATATGCTAACTGACTCCGTGCCAAATTAGGTGGACGCCAGAAAGATGAAAATTGAATGTTGATGAACATACATAGCTGGCACAGGAGCTGGACAAAAAGAGAACAATGTCAATAAAAGAATAAAGGTACTGATTTCAGCTCCCCTAAACTTCAATCTCATATTTCTTATCTGCAGTCTCCCTCGTACGTTTTCTCTATTCATAACTAGGGATATTGTTACAGTAGCGGTCACCTCTCTGGTATAGCCTAGTATCTATTTGTGACTCACCTACTTCTGACAATCTTTTCTACTATCTTTGAGGTCTGCTTTCATGAATTCTGATCCCCTCATCTCCTCGAGGGAGAGCTCACCTTTCCCCCATCCAGATTCCCTCATCTCCCTGAGGGAGAGCTCACCTTTCCCCCATCCAGATTCCCTCATCTCCCTGAGGGAGAGCTCACCTTTCCCCCATCCAGATTCCCTCATCTCCCTGAGGGAGAGCTCTCCATTGTACTCAGGAGGTCTTTGTCTCAGATCAATAGTCTCTTTAAAATTCCTCTCCACCCTTAGGCAGTCACGACTCCACACTCACCACCGACTGCACACACCAGCATCTCTTAAATGAGCATCTGTAGGATAAGAATCTCTCTCCTTCACACACACACACACACACACTTGCTACCTGAGCCTCTAAAATAACGAGGAAATGAAACCACTTCAAAGAAGGCGACAAACACAGTGGTGTTCTACTGTAAACTTTCTACAGATGCTTGTCTGAATACAGCCCTTTGGGTTGTGTCTAGTCTGCGGTTTATTTGTTATGACTGAAGAGACCAGTGGGACTAGTAACAACAGAACCGCACTTCCTTCAACCTGCTCTCCTCCCATAGGGACCCACTCCAGAGTAAAACACAGCATATGACTTTGTTTGCCAAGACTAGCTAAATGTCTATGCCACGGTCCAAGATGCAAGACTTTACAGCCAAATGTAAAAGCTGGGAAGAGCAGCAGTAAAGATGGAGAAAGCAGAGAGGAATGGTACTGAACCCCTCAGCAAAAAAACTATTCCCAGCACATTTCAGGGACTGCGTGAGCTACCTGTGAGCATCAGAATACAAAGTGAGTGAGGCAGTGGAGGAGCAGATGTCTACAACAGACTTTAATGAACAGACCCCCACTGCCTGTGAGAAGGTCACCATGAGGAGGAGTGACGAATGAGAAAGGCAGGTAGAAGCAGCTCTCGGCCTTGCCTCTGCATAGGGCAGGACTGGAGGATTGTATTTGCATTTTGCCTTACAATATTATTACTAAATTCCCTTCCAGTCCAGACACTCATCAGTCACCACAAGCCAACTGTTACATTCTACTCTGATAGTACTGACGAGTCAAAAATAGTCCTAAAGAGAAAAGTCCTAAAGTTAACCAGCACAAGGAAAAGTAGCTGGTACACAAACATACTCAAAGTTTGCAGCTTATTTTCAGGTATTTTTCTATACTCCGTGTAGGCTAATAGTTTAATTCATGTTCATAGTGATCAATCAACTGCTCCTTACATCCTCCCTCAAAAACAGCTCAGATCTAGACCATAGTTGGGCCCCGAAATAAAGCGAAGCCAGTTCAGACCGGAAACCTGAGTGTTTGATATCATCAGCTGATATTGGGGCGGCAGGTAGCCTAGCGGTTAGAGCATCGGGCCACTACCCAAAAGGTTGCTAGATCGAATCCCCAAGCTGACAAGGTAAAAAAAAAATCTGTCGTTCTGCCCCCGAACAATGCAGTTAACCCACTGTTCCTAGGTCATCATTGTAAATAAGAATTTGTTCTTAACTGACTAGTTAAATAAAGGTTAAATAAAAAAATATGTAGCTATGATGTGCTCACTCCCTGAAGTTTATGATAATGATTTAGGTTTGATATGGCAGTGAGCTACCCTGAAGCTGCAGAGCCTAACATCAAGACTTAATGTATTGTCATGTAAAAAATGGTTCAACTGTAGTGTTTTCTGTCAGAACTCCTCACAGTGAAAATATTTCATGCAGGCATCAGAATGATGTAAAAGCATCAACTGCGAAATTAATTTCTCTCAGAATTTGAAAATCCAGAACATACAATTTTTTTTTTATTAATTATTTAATAAACTCATACTTTATGATTAGGCCAAGAAAAATGGATTGCTGCTGTGAACTTATGGCTAGTTCAAAAATAACTAAATCTCTCTGAAACCATAGCGGCCACATGGCTCTCTTGATTTCATTTTAATCAAATCAGTATATTAATGTTACTTAGAAAATAAAATTATTTGGGGAGAGAGATACTTTTACTAGAAATGTTCATATAATTTCCAGTTTCCCCATGGCACCTACTAAAGGTAGACTTCTTTCAGGGGACCGGAGCCCTAGGACCATGCCTCAGGACTACCTGGCATGATGACTCCTTGCTGTCCCCAGTCTACCTGGCCGTGCTTTTGCTCCAGTTTCAACTGTTCTGCCTGCGGCTATGGAACCCTGACCTGTTCACCGGACATGCTACCTGTCCCAGACCTGCTGTTTTCAACTCTCTAGAAACAGCAGGAGCGGTAAAGATACTCTCAATGATCAGCTTTGAAAAACCAATTGACATTTACTCCTGAGGTGCTGACCTGTTGCACCCTCGACAACTACTGTGATAATAATTATTTGACCATGCTGGTCATTTATGAACATTTGAACATCTTGGCCATGTTCTGTTATAATCTCCACCCGGCACAGCCAGAAGAGGACTGGCCACCCCTCATAGCCTGGTTCCTCTCTAGGTTTCTTCCTAGGTTTTGGCCTTTCTAGGGAGTTTCTCCTAGCCACTGTGCTTCTACACCTGTATTGCTTGCTGTTTGGGGTTTTAGACTGGGTTTCTGTACAGCACTTTGAGATATCAGCTGATGTAAGAAGGGCTATATAAATACATTTGATTTAAATTGAATCAGTGTTTGTAGTGGTGGCAACAATACCTTACATAAATATTCTTCTTCTTACATTCTACAAGTATAAATCAGATGCATAATTAAGATCCCGAATCTGAGAGGGCCTCCCGAGTGGCGCAGTGGTCTAAGGCATATACAGTGGGGCAAAAAAGTATTTAGACACCCACCAATTGTGCAAGTTCTCCCACTTAAAAAGATGAGAGGCCTGTAATTTTCATCATAGGTACACTTCAACTATGACAGCCTCTTAAAGAAGTTACAGGTCTGTGAGAGCCAGAAATCTTGCTGGTTTGTAGGTGACCAAATACTTATTTTCCACCATAATTTGCAAATAAATTAATTAAAAATCCTACAATGTGATTTTTTGCATTTTTTTTTCTCATTTTGTCTGTCATAGTTGAAGTGTACCTATGATGAAAATTACAGGCCTCTCATCTTTTTAAGTGGGAGAACTTGCACAATTGGTGGCTGACTAAATACTTTTTTGCCCCACTGTAACAACCAGCCAAGATCAGGAGTCCCATAGTGCGGCGCACAATTGTCCCAGTATCGTCCGGGTTAGAGTAGGATTTGGCAGGGGGGGCTTTACTTTGCTCATCGCGCTCTAGCGACTCCTTGTGGTGGGCCGGGCGCCTGCAGGCTGGCTTCAGTTGTCAATTGAACAGTGTTTCCTCCAACACATTGGTGCGGCTGGCTTCCGTGTTAAGCGGGCGGGTATTAAGAAGCGTGGTTTGACGGGTCATGTTTCGGAGTACGCAGGACTCAACCATCGCCTCGCGAGCACGTTGGGGAGTTGCAGCGATGAGACAAATACAACAAACAAAAAATTGAGAATCAGATACCTAACTGTAAGGGAGGAGATGCGTCTGCCAAACTATCCCAGAAAGATAAGACTTCTTCTTATAAGGCAGTAGGCAATACCTTTGGAAAAGTCTCACCCTTCCTTTAGCTTTGAGGATCTTCAAGAAATGTTTGGAAAACAAAGAACGGAGTCTACCAAAACAACTCAAAAGGCTGTCACATCTGACATCTGCTCATACTCACGTGTTGACAGATAGCAGAGAAACCCTGGGCTTGGAAAAAAAGAAAGGACAGGTGTGTGTATGTGTGTTCAAAAACATATTTTCTTACCCCAGCAGCAAAGCCCAGACTTCCATCCAATATCCGCTTCTGAAGAGGAGGGCAGAGAGAAAGGAGGAGTGAAGACAAACCAAGGGCATCAACAATCCAATGTGATGTCTAGTTCAGAGCAATTCCATGGTAACGGAATTACACTGAGACACTGATTTTTCACTTTAAAATGTAAACCAAACAAAAACCATGTGATTTCAAAGTTTAAGAAACCATATGACGCTATGCTCAATGACTACTTTTAAGAATTTTAACTAAAAATGTTACTAATACACATTTCCAGGAAGAACTGTGCATATTTAAAGTTTGGTAACAGAATAAAACTGAGGGATATTTTACTGTAATTCTTTTACCAAACTTTGCATCTGCAGTGTTTCCAGTAAATGTTTTATAATTGTTTGACTGTGTAAATTGTTCAAAGTAGCCATTGTACTACTGTATGGTTTGTTAAACTTTAAAATCAATGTTTTTTTGTTTAACATACATTTAAATAGAAAAAAATCGGAGTCGGTGTAATTCCATTGCCATGGAAATGCCCTTCACAAGGACAAAAAAAAAAAGAACTTTCCATTTCTATGGAACTTGAACTTCTGAAGCCATTCAAATATACTGCAATTGATTTAGTGAAACTAAGGGACATATTGGAGTTCACACCAGGGACATGAACTGTATTTGTCTGCATATAGCAGTGTCACTATACAGTAAAACATCATACGGCGGCAACACACAAAGAAACGTTGTACCAGTTCCTTACCTGTCGGCTGGAGAAGATGAAGACCAGGGCAGCCCCAGCAGCAGTCAGGCCCCAGGTGAACAGAGTTCCCAGCAGGGCCTGGGTCACAGGACTGTAGCCTGGAAGCATGGTGCCAATCTTGGGGACAGAGAGATGCACACAGTGGAGTGGAGCCGCACAGGATACTTCAGGTTGTTTTTACGACACAGTCACAGAAGCTAGCTAACTTGACGAATGTAAGGTACATCGTCAGGAAATCCCTGTAATATGAGTGCTCCAAATAACAGATAATTTTGTAGAACAAAGGCGTGTGTGCTAAATCCTGTTGGTTCAGGAATGTGACAGGGTGGCATGTTTGCAAATTACTGCCCAACCCCACAAGCGTCCTGCTTAGGTGTCTACATAGCTAAATAAACTTGCTTGGCAAGCAAGAAGAGAAACATTTGCTAATGCCTTTCATTGCATTGTTACATCTTTATTTGTGTCCAAAATAGCTGTCTCTTTTGGCTCTCTATCTGAAATCAATGTGCGTTGCTAGTATCATCCAAAGAGTTGGCCTAGCAGTATCAGACGACACTGTCAGATAACTTTGCTTTTGTTCGCTGCGCTGGTTGTGTTGCAACGAAACACGTGCTTTACGGCATTACCAAGACACATGCGTTATCCGAGGACAGATTAATATATTCTCATCTTGTTTTATGGTTTTAATTCATTAAATCATGTAAAAAAAAATACTTACTGTCACTTCTAGCCCCGCAAGTCGAATGCATTTACTTCCTACTTCCCTGTATACGTATCTGTGACAGGTTGAGGACTGCCCCTCGCAAGATGCCATTGGCTATTCCAGCATTTGGAGGCGTGTATTGTAATTTGATAAGCCAATAAGCCTTCGTTCACAAAGTCACAGCCAGCCACTAACTTTTGACATCAATATTACAAATGGTGTTTTATGAATGTCATGTTAGATTTTTTCAAACGGATCATTTCCTGCATAGTATTATTTTGATTATTTTTTATTGATTTTGCATATCACACTATATAGCTTTTGTCAGGAGGTCATTTTTATTTACAATCTCTCATGTCTTGCCCAGCGGATGAGGTGAAGCAGTTTAGCAATGTAGCAGAAAATAGGTTGAAGTACCTCTGCATGGGACAGTTCAGGTAAGGTGACGTAGTTACACCCCATGAAGTGCCTCTGTGAATGTAAGCTGTAAGCTATTTTTGAATGTCAATAGACCACTGACAATTTGCTAGGGTCTGTTATTTGCAATGGTCTGTTATTAATAGTCTGTTATTGTGCTTGAGGATTAGTAAGTAACCATTGTGATTATTTTCCTATATCCTCATCAATATGTAAGCTGTCCCTGTGTTGGCAGTAGGGCCTTAAGCAGATAAATTCCAAATGTTCCTCTCAATGAATGTACTCTCCCCACTGGGCACATACTGGTTTTCATTTTCAACTAACTAACTTTGAACCAACGTGGAATATAAGTTGAATTGACGTCTGTGCCTATTGGTTTACTCTAAGGCTTTAAACGTTCTCTTGCTGATCTGTTGTTCTGGCTCTGCTTAGCTTAGTCTAATATTAACTGTAGGTACATTATGATCCTTACCATGCATGACATAGCCAAAGCTGTCAGAGCTACCACCCTCTTATGTGACACATCAATGTGCAGGCCAGCTCTCAAATGCACAAAGAGTGAGAATAATGCATGGTTCAGGATTTTTAAGCCCTTGAAACCTCAAGACAGGCAGTGAGTTTTCCTTATTGTTAATCAATAGTGCTATAGTCCAGTTAAAGGCCCAGTGCAGTCAAAAACGTGATTTGCCTGTGTTTTATATGCATTTCCCCACTATGAGGTTGGAACTATACTGTGAAATCAGAAAAAAAATATTGATAAGGCCCTTTTAGAGCTGTTTAAAAATAGTTGCTGAAATTTTAACCTGTTTTGGTGGGATGGAGTTTTGACCTGCCTGGTGACATCACCAGGTGATAAATTACTTACTAGACCAATAAGAAAGAGATTTCGAAACCTCTCTGCCAATAACAGCTAGTTTTCTGTTTTCCCCTCGCCACTCAGACCACTCCCAGACAGTCAAAATTATTGTTTGAGAAATTGCTCTTTGCTAAGAAGCTATTTTTGTTTATTTTTGACCATTGAAAACAATCACTGTAAGGCAGTTCATTGTTATGCAGAAATTATTTGATATTGAGATTAAAGTGGCTGCATTGGACTTTTAACCAACTTTATTTGGTTTGTAATCAGTTGGTTCCATTTAACAAGTAGCCCTGAATGGTCAGGCTGTGTGGGTCGCATCGCAACGCCCTAGATTCCATTCTGTGGAAATCTTCTGACAATACACAGCAAAGAGGATGGAGGTAAGCTCAGGTCTCTAGTCATCCAGCTAAAAGCATTAAGTATTGTGTGTGTGTGTGTGTGTGTGTGTGTGTGTGTGTGTGTGTGTGTGTGTGTGTGTGTGTGTGTGTGTGTGTGTGTGTGTGTGTGTGTGTGTGTGTGTGTGTGTGTGTGTGTGTGTGTGTGTGTGTGTTGTTGAAAGTGCTTCACAGCTCTGCTTGAGTGGTCCATGCTGTGTTTTGATAAAGATGGGAGTAGAGTAAACGTAGTGGCACACTGGAATGTTTTTTCCACACAGACACAGTGGAAATGACCTCATTAAATCTTTGGCCTGTAAATACTCATGGTTCTTTAGTTTTTGCCTGACTGACCCCTAAAGTGATCATATGTCATTTATACAACTTCACAGCTCAACACAGCTCGACACTCTGACATACAGTACTTTTTGGTTATTTATTTACAAACGGCACATAGATTTCCTAGTGTAAATGTTCAGGAGATTTAGTTGATCGTAAACCAACAGCTTTGCACTTACTTTTCTAAAGACAGTTAGAAAAAATGATATGTGAAATCCAAGGCCTCTGAGAAACTCCGAACATTTAGCTCCATGAAACCGAATGCCTCTAGAGTAGTTTTATGAGAGGAAAACCAGCACCACTCTATGAAGTACTAACAACCTAAGCAGGTACTGAGACTACAGAGGCATTTCTCACTTTAAAGGACAAAGGCATCTCTCACTTTAAAGGGGCCTGTAAAAGGCCAGGCGCCAGGAGTTGATGGGTGTGGGTAATGGAAAGTGAGAATTTAGGGAACATTTAGAATTTGAGATCTTCTCAGATACAGGAGACAGTGGATCAGACAGGTACACTACCTTCAGAAACTATTCACAACTCTTGAATTTTTCCACATATTGTTGTGTTACAAAGTCGGATTAAAATTGATTTAATTTTACTTTTTTTTTTGTCGACGATCTACATTAAATACTTTAATGCCAAGGTGGCGGAGAAATTCTAACATTTGTCAAATAAAAATCATAAACAATAACAATATCTTGATTATTATTTAAGTATTCAAGTCAATACATGTTACACCTTTGGCTGTGAATGTTCCTGGGTGAGTCTCTGGATTGTACAATATTTGCACATTATTCTTTTTTAAATGTTTCATGCTAGTTGGTTGTTGATCATTGCTAGACAGCCATTTTCAAGCCTTAACATAGATTTTTAAGTCAAAACTGCCACTCAAGAACATTCAGTGTGCAACTCCAGTGTATATTTGGCCTTGTGTTTTAGGTTATTGTCCTGCTGATATTTGAATTTGTCTCCCATTATCTGTTGGGAAGCAGACTTAACCAGGTTTTCCTCTGGGATTTTGCCTGTGTTTAGCTCTATTCTAGTTTATTTTTATCATAAACTCCCTTGTCCTTTCAAATTACAAACATAGCCATATTTTACTAGGCAAGTCAGTTAAGAACAAATTCTTATTTTCAATGACAGCCTAGGGATAGCCCCTGAACTGCCTTGTTCAGGGGCAGAACGACAGATTTTTACCTTGTCAGCTCGGTGATTCGATCTAGCAACCTTTCGGTTACTAGTCCAACGCTCTAACCACTAGGCTACCTGCCGCCCCATAACATGATGCAGCCACCACCTTGCTTGAAAACATGACAAGTGGTACTCTGTGTAGTGTTTTGTGATTTGCCTCAAACTTAACACTTTGTATTCAAGAGATAAAGTTAATTTCTTTGCCACATTTTTTTTCAGTTTTACTTTAGTGCCTTATTGTATGTTTTGGAATATTTTTATTCTATACAGGCTTCCTCCTTTCCATCTTCAGTTCTCTCCTAATCACAGCAATTAAACCTTGTAACTGTTTTAAAGTCACCTTTGGCCTCATGATGAAATCCCTGAGAGGTTTCCTACCTCTCTTGCAACTGAGTTAGGAAGGGACATCAGTCTGCTTTTTTATTTTTACCCATCTACCAATAGGTGCCTTTCCTTGCGAGGCTTTGGAAAACCTCCCAGGTCTTTGTGGTTGAATCTGTGTTTGAAATATTAATGCAACTTATTAAGCACATGTTTACTCGTGAACCTATTTAGGGTTGCCATAATAAAGGGGTTGAATACTAATTGACACAAGACCTTTCAGCTTTTCATTTTTTATTCATTTGTAAACATTTCGAAAACCATAATTGCACGTTGACATTATGGGGTATTGTGTGAAGACCAGAGACCAGTCTTCGAAATTGAATCAATTTTAAATTCAGGCACAACAAAAATGTGGAAAAAGTCAAGGGGTGTGAAGACTTTCTACAGGCACGGTGCTGTAATTATGATGGTACTGAACGTTCCACCCGCCTGTACCACTTTAGCACCTGGACATGTTTGAAGTGTTGATGATGTTGTTCAAGTGTTGAACTCCAAGGTAACCTGCCTAAATGACTATAGCCCCGTAGCCCTCACATCTGTAATCACGGGCACATTTGGAAAAGAGACCTCAATATGTCTTCCCTGTCAAAATAAAGGTTGAATAATGAAGTGCTTTGAAAGGCTGGTCATGACACGCATCAACACCATCATCCCAGACACCCTGGACACACTCTAATTCGCACACCGCCACAACAGATCCACAGATGACGCAATCTCTATTGTGCTTTAGAATGCTGTTTCCCATCTGGACAAGAGGGGAAATGACTATGTGAGAATGCTGTTCATAGACTACAGGTCAGTGTTCAACACTATAGTCCCCTCCAAGCTCATTACCAAGCTGGGGACTCTGGGACTGAACACCTCCCTCTGCAACTGTATCCGAAGCCACCTGACATTTCCATAAGTATTCAGACCCTTTACTCAGTACTTTAAGCACCTTTGTCATCGATTACAGCCTTGAGTCATCTTGGCCTGTATTTGGGGAGTTTCTCCCATTCTTCTCTGCAGATCCTCTCAAGCTCTGTCAGGTTGGATGGGGAGCATCGCTGCACAGCTATTTTCAGGTGTCTCCAGAGATGTTCGATCGGGTTCAAGTTCCTGCTCTGGCTGGGCCACTCAAGGACATTCAGAGACTTGTCACGAAGCCACTTCAGCGTTGTCTTGGCTGCGTGCTTAGGGTCGTTGTCCTGTTGGAAGGTGAACATTTGCCCCCAGGCTGAGGTCCTGAGCACTCTGGAGCAAGTTTTCATCAAGGATCTCTCTGTATTTTGCTCAATTCAACTTTCCTTCGATCCTGACTAGTCTTCCAGTCCCTGCGTCTGAAACACATACCCACAGCATGATGCTGCAACCACCATGCTTCACCGTAGGGATGGTGCCAGGTTTCCTCCAGACGTGATGCTTGTTATTCAGGCCCAAGAGTTCAATCTTGGTTTCATCAGACCAGAAAATCTTGTTTCTCATGATCAGTCCTTTAGGTGCCTTTTGGCAACACCAAGCAGGCTGTCATGTGCCTTTTATTGAGGAGTGGCTTCCATCTGACCACTCTACCATAAAGGTCTGATTGGTGGTGTGCTGCAGAGATGGTTGTCCTTTTAGAAGGTTCTCCCATCTCTACAAATGAACCCTGGAGCTCTGTCAGAGTGACCATCGAGTTCTTGGTCACCTCCCTGACCAAGGCCTTTCTCCCTGGATTGTTCAGTATGGCCGTGTGGCCAGCTCTAGGAATGTTGGTGGTTCCAAACTTCTGCCATTTAACAATGATGGAAGCCACTGTGTTCTTGGGGACCTTCAATGCTGCAGACATTTTTTGGTACCCTTCCCCAGATTTGTGCCTCGACACAATCCTGTCTCAGAGCTCTATTGACAATTCCTTTGACCTCATGGCTTGATTTTTGCTCTGACATGCACCGTCAACTCTGGGACTTTATATAGACAGGTGTATGCCTTTCCAAATCATGCCCAATCAATTCAATTTAGCACAGGTGGACTACAATCAAGTTGTAGAAACATCTCAAGGATGATCAATGGAAACAGGATACACCTGAGCTCATTTTAGAGTCTCATAGCAAATGGTCTGAATACTTATGTAGATAAGCTATTTCTGTTTTTTATTTTGAATACATTTGCATTGTGGGATATTGTGTGTAGATTGATGAGGATTTTGATTGAATTGAATTGAATTGAATTGATTTAATCCATTTTAGAATAAGTCTGTAACGTAACAAAATGTGGAAAAAAGGGAAGAGGTCTGAATACTTTCTGAATGAACTGTACATATCTACCTCTAATCCCTCGTGCCCCTGCACATTACCATACCATACCATATACATACCTTCATTCTTGTGCATTTTATTCCTCTTATTTTTTGTTGGGAAGGGCTCACAAGTAAGCATTTCACGGTAACCTGTTGTATTTGACGCATGTGACAAAAAAAAAAGATTTCTTGGATGTGTTGATGTGTTTGTTTAGTGCCAGGTGGCTCCTGGGTCTGTGGGCTGTTGGAGTATTCTAGCTATCCATGTCTGAGGGAAAACAGGACCCGAGACAATCACTCACCCTGCATTTTATCTGCCTGCCTACCGGCCATCTCTTTATTTTTCTCTCTCTCTCTCTCGCACTCACTCTCTCGCTCTCCCCATGATGAATGAACTGCCACGGAATAAAGCCAATCAGAGAGAGAGAAGCAAAAGACAAAAGACGAAAAACAACTGTGAAAAAAAACAACAAGCCTCAATAACCAACAGGGGCTTCATTCCTGTCCACAGCTCATCCGTTATAGCCAGTTTAGAAGGTGGGTGGACCTAGCGGGAAGTGGTGGGGTATGTGGCAGTGGGGGCTAGTTCAGCTCCGAGTGACCCCCCCCAAAACTGTGAGGGGAGTATAGGAGAGCAGAGGGGTGGGTTGGGTGAGACAGAAGGATGGGGTGAGGGTGAAGAGGAGAGAGGAAGAAAAAAGAAGAAGCTGGATTGCACTTTGTGGAGAATGTTTAGTTTAGTTATCAAAACAAAAGTATTGTAACAGATGGGGCTGGTTACACCTTGGAAACGGCATAACAGCGGAGCTGGGAGTGCCAAGGGAGCTTATTAGGCTTATAGGAGAGCCAGAGGGAGACTGATGGGGCTCGCAGCCGTAGACACACACTTCAATGCTGCAGGGGAGATATAAAAGCCCTCTCACACACAGCGTCCAGCTTCACTGAAGTGCTCCATGTGACATGGGTGTGAGTTTCTTACCACAGAGAATGCTTCCTCCAGGACACCAAAGGACTCAGCTTGAAAGATTTTAAAGAAAAAAGAAACAGTTGGTTTGGACGGCATGTGACCACAGAAATTGCCTGTCTTTGAGGATGGATGTTTTCTTGGGCTAAGTAACAGACAGGTTTTTGGACTTATTTTTGTCATGCTAATGGTGGACAGGTACTGTCAAGCTGTTTGCAGAGGAAAAGACAGAAATGTTTTCGAACTCTAACTGTTATTGTGACTTTTTTGCTACTTTTTATCAAGTTTTTCATATATTTTTTTTAATGATCCACAATTTATCCAAACCAAACTTTGAAAAACGGAAGTATTGAGCGAAGATGGACTCCTCATTCACCTCAGAGACGTTTTACAATGCGGGGTCGATAGCTGACCCCACCACCAGTTACCTGGAAGAGGACATGTATCTGCAGGAGGATCTGGATGTGTTCAGTGTGACAATGGCTGTTCTCTACCTGGCTGTGTGCATCGTAGGGCTGGCCGGGAACACCCTGGTCATTGTGGCCATCTTAAAGCTAGACAAGATGGCTTCTGCCACCACGGTGTACATCTTCAACCTGGCCCTGGCGGACGGCCTCTTTATGGTGGGCCTCCCCTTCATCGCCATCCAGAATTTCCAGAACCACTGGGCATTCGGGGACCTGGCCTGCAAGCTGGTCATGGTCCTGGACGGCATCAACCAGTTCACCAGCGTCTTCTGCCTGACCGTGATGAGCATTGACCGTTACATGGCGCTGGTTGACCCGCTGCGGTTCGCCCGCTGGCGCACGCCCAGGCGGGCCAAGATAGTCAGCGGCTTCCTGTGGCTGTTCTCTCTGTTGCCTGTCCTCCCCATAACCATCCATTTCTCGGCTAGGGACGGCCTGTGTAACCTGGATCCCCAGGTGGCTTCCGACTCCTGGTGGCTGGCCTTCATCACCTACACATTTGTCCTGGGCTTTGCTCTGCCCTTCCTGGTTATGATTGTCTCCTACACCGCCTTGGTGGTCACACTGAGGACCCACCGCCACCAGGCCAGCTCCCCAGGCCAGGAGAGCCCTCGCCTGGAAACCCAGGTCACCAAGATGGTGGTGGCGGTGGTGCTGGCATTCGCCGTGTGCTGGCTGCCGTTCTACGCCTTCAACTTCTGCTCGCTGTACCATACGGACCTGGTGCTGACCTTCGCCAGGTGCTTTGAGTTCGTGGTGCTGTTGTCCTATTCCTGGAGCTGTGCCAACCCCATCCTGTACGCCTGCCTCTCAGAAACCTTCGGACGCCACTTCCTCACCCTCCTCTGCCCCACCAAGAGGTTTCCCAGTGTGCAATGCAACCCTGACACGGAGCGCTATGACCTCAATGATACAAGCGGGATGGGCAACAGTGCGGTGGCATAGAGATTCCTGAAAAACATTGGAAACTTTTTTATGTACGCCAACTTTCCCTTTAAATGATGACATTTTATTCTGTCTTTGGACATGTCCTTTGTATATAAAGGAGGTCGGTAAAGATTGGTGTGTTTTTCTATACAAGTGTTTCTACATACATTTCTGTACAGCTGTTTTTCTACTGGATAATAGGTTTTCTATTTCTGCACCGCTCTGACTTGTTCTCTAATTTCATTTCTAATAAGGCTGCGGTGAGGCCCCGCTGCTCTATCACACCACTGTAATTCGATTTTCCATAACTAATTAAATGAGGAATAAATTCTGTGACAACCGGGAGACAACAACAGGTGGCATGTAAACAAGATGGGAGCAACAGTATGTGCCGCTGGCCAAGACAAAGAGCTCCCAGAAGACCCACAAAAGACGTTGACTTAACACTTTCACATCAACTTTGTGTGGACATTTTCAGTGATGTCATGGAAGTCAGCTCAAAGACGTTTACTTTATGGGAAATTCTTCCTACAGAACTGTTTGGGGTGAGATACAAAAGACAAGTAGAAAAGGTGTTTGGTTCATCCCAAGATTAGTCCTATATCGAATGGTCATTGAGTAAGAATGTTTATACTGTAACTATGGATGGTTTATACTTATTAAAATGGAATGGAGTGAGCTTTTTCACGATAAAGGCAGATGAATGAAACATGAATTACTTTATGGGAACTTTATGATCGAGCAAGTGATTCTTTATCAAGACAATGGACAAAGAAAATACAAGACAGAGATTGATGGCATAATCATCTTTATCATCATTATTAAAATCATAATCATCACTGCCATCGTCATCAACTATTTTTGTTGTAGCTGCTTTCATGTTGCATTTAACGCCCAACCTATTGTCGTGTTAAATTAGTTTCACAATTTACAAATATTGTTCATGGATACATATTACATATTGCTGATTGACTCTCACTTACTCACCACAGTATCATCACCTTTCTGTTTAAAATATTAAATCACACGAGAGAAAAGTCATTTGCATTGAAAACATACAAAGCACAATTATGTGTTTTGTCTTCTTATGTTCATAACAAAAATTATTAATCTGTGAGGCTCAAGTTAAACTGCTTAGTAGCATGCGTGTCTGACTGTAGCCTACCTGGTATATAAACAGTTAACTTGTGGTGGATTGATTGTGTGGTGAAGTCACATTATGAGAGAGGCTCTGACTAGGGTTGCAAAGGGAGGGTATATTACTGGAAACTTTTCATGTTTACCAGTAAACTACCAGAATGTTGGTACATTTTTCAAGGATTTTATGTCGTCTATCACAAGACATCTAGTGACCCTTTTTGGTACTTCAGATTATCACAGATGTCTGTAATTATCTCTGGCCCTCCGTGTGGCCTTATCACATGTCAAATTTATGAAATCATTGAATAAGTTGATTTTAAAATAAAAAATAAAATTTCAAAGCTGTAAAACATGATCCTAAATATAAACCTTAAATTTAGTGAATACCACTGAGGTTTAATATGAGGGTTTCAGCATGAAATATCCTACATTTTAATTTCTTTTACTATGCCATTATGTATTGGTTGTCAATATTTTAGCATCAAACTGGTGGCAGTTGTAAAAAAAGTCAATAGTTGGAAGAGTTGCAGAGTTAAATTGAAAATAATGGCGTTGTTGATTAGAGACTTTTAAATTAATTTGGTTATTTTCTCTTGAACCATACACTGAAGACTGTCTCTATTAGAAACTCATGGACAATATGGACACAGATGAAATACTATATATGAATGCCTTTTTTTTTAAAGTTATTCAAGAATAAATTACCAAAGTTACGATAGATTGTCATAGATTATCTGTTAATTACCAAAATTACTGAAGATTCTAGTAACTTTTGTAAATTATCAGTAGCTTTGCAACCCTAATTCTGACAAATTCTCTGTTACAATTAGTGGTTCTCTGTGAAGCGTAGTCTGGAGCTGCTTTGAGTCTAAAGTGTAAGACCTGCTAACTACCCACTGGTTGAATCAACGTTGTTTCCACATCATTTCAATAAAGTTATGTTGACCCGGTGTGGAATAGATGATGAATTGACATCTGTGCCCAGTGAGTAGCGACTTGGGCTAGAGGTGTCTGGCAAGTGGACTGTGTTTATGAGGCAATAATATGTGGAGCCGTTTACAGAAAGGTTTCAGAGGAGTTGACGTTCCACTGGCTATAACATTGCTCCTTTTCAAGGGTTCACTGACAGATTTCAGATGAGTGTAAATTGTCGCTTATTTGTGTATATATTTTTTTTAACAACCTCTTATTGCAAAGGGAAGATATTAAAAAAGATTTGGAAGCTTTCTGCCTGGCCATATTTGAGGGACAATGAGGAAGATATAAAGTGAACCCACACAACTGGACTCCATAGCGGTCTGTGTGTATACGTGGGCCCCCAGCCCTCAGAGCTCGAGGTAAAGGGTTGATGGTCAATGACACATAGCCACGCTTGATCAATATCGAGGGCCATTGGGGGCATGTTTGCTTAATGCGTCATCATTCTGGGTTTGAACAACATGAAAGGGAGATAAAATTCTTGACTGTGACTCCAAGGTCGTATATGTGCAATTGTATGATGTGCAAGTCCATAGGAATTATGGGTATCTGAAATTGGGTCATTAGGGGTCACTGCGTTTAAAAGATAATCCTACACCAGGGTTATTTCTGCTAGATGCGATCCAACCCTGTTCAGTAATAGGAAGCAGCTGCTAACTGTCTGTGAGAGACTGCAGTAAAGAAAAGTAATGGCCGCCATGGGAGTGTAGGTGGGAAACGAATCAATAAAGTTAAATTACACAATTTATGTCTGATAGCTGTCAGCACGTCTTTATCAATAACTCTCTCAATCCCTCTCTCTCACACACAGACACACACATCCTATTGGGCACACACTGATTGAATCAACGTTGTTTCAACGTAAATTGTCAACATATTGTGACGTGGGTCAACATGGAAAATACATTGGATTTTTTTTTAAAGTTATCAACCAGGACTGTTTTCATATCATTTCAACTAGCATTGAAACAAGCAGTCAATATGTCGGCAGCAGTAAACATGTCGTCCCCCATGAATGATGCAGCACTCACCCTTGGGCCAATTGAAACATTGCGTATGACTAACACATTTCAGTTAATTATGATAGCTCCCGCCATGGGCCAATCAGTGTAAATGTCGTATTTCTATGACAAGATGCATCATTCACCCCAGTTTAGTCAAAATCGGGCCAGTGCTGTCTGAGATATAGCGTGGGACGAACGGACGAATGTATGAACTTACGAACATACTACCGTACTAACGGACAGAGACAGATCCACAGTCCTCTCTTTTATATACGTTATTAATCATATACAGAATACAGTATATACTATCCAAGCGGAAGCTCCTTCAAATATTGATTATCTGGTTGCGTTCTCAATTCAACAACCAGTTTGTCTACAAATTAATGATTTGATAAGTTGGAATCACGTCTCCATCTCAACCAAAAAGTTAAAGAATAGCACCAAATCAAACGTTACATGTTGTTAGGTTCTAATTCTCAGAGTAAATAACTCAACGGACACTATGAAAGCTTAACCAAGTTGAATTCTTTCCAGAGGATCAATACTGGTGCGTTAGACAAAATATGTTTCCACCACTAAGTGTGTGTGTGTGTGTGTGTGTGTGTGTGTGTGTGTGTGTGTGTGTGTGTGTGTGTGTGTGTGTGTGTGTGTGTGTTTGTGTGTGTGTCCAGCCTTACATCTTTTATGGGTCGACAGGAAGACGAAGTGATAGGGTAATAAAGTTTCAGATGGATATCTTGAAGTATGAGCAGACTACACAACATTTAGTGGAAAGTCACCCAGGTACATTTGGGCAAATCGTGAAGGAGACATTTACATTCACTTTACAATTTTCTGCGAGAATATCGTCATCTGTATACTTGGACTTTTTATTTAGTTTTTCCATTATTAGTAGCCATATTGTAAGTTCAACATTTGCAAAACAACCAGTTTTCATAACTTCATAACTCTCCATATTCTTCTAATTTGTCACGGCCATTGAAAGAACTGGACCAGGGTGCAGCGTGGGGAGCCTACATATTACACTATTTCATATGACGCCGACAAAAACAATAAACCATCCAAAACAACCGTGAAGCTAAAGGCTATAGTGCCAACAAACAAAGACAACTACCCACCAAGACATGTGGGAAAAAGGGCTGCCTAAGTATGGTCCCCAATCAGAGACAACGATAGACAGCTGTCCCTGATTGAGAACCATACCCGGCCAAAACAAAGAAATACAAAACATAGAAAAATGAACATAGAATGCCCACCCAAATCACACCCTGACCACACCAAAATAGAGACATAAAAAGCTCTCTAAGGTCAGGGCGTGACATAATTTTTGTCCAAAACGAAAAGCCTTGCTGTCGCACAAGGTTAGCAGCTACATACGGGAGTATCCGGGAACCCCCCAGATACGGGGTTTCCGGATACTCCCGTAAAGCCCAGCTCATTGGCTATCTAGCTAGTGAAGACCGCCCGCATCATCAGAGTGCCATGAAGGCGTCGCTCTCTAACCAAATTTGGTGTCCTATAGGATATACTACACCCCTAATGATATAGTGAAGTCTGGTTACATTCTAGGATCTCTGAGGAATAAATACGAACGTGATTTGACTGATTGAAACAACATCTAGGGTTATATTTTCACAGATTCCTTTCTTTGCAAATTGAATGAGTGGAAATACAAAATCAATCGTGCATGCTATATGGACTTTTTTAGGATATGAGAAATTATTTCTCTAACAAAACGACACTTCAAGATATCTCTGGGAGCCTTTGGATGATAAATCAGAGCAAGATTTCAGAATGTAAGTACACATTTCACCTTCAGAGGTGAATTTATCAAACCTATCGCGGTGAAAAAAGTGTTTTGTTGTTAGGAGCTCTCCTCAAACAATAGCATGGCATTTTTTCTGCAGTAATAGCTACTGTAAATTGGACAGTGCAGTTATATTAACAAGAGTTTAAGCTTTCAGCCGATATAAGACACTTATATGTACCGACATTTGTTGTTTCTCTAAACTCTACGATCAGGCGCTGCATGATTTACAATTGACACCTATCCCTATTAACTTCTGATGTTAAAACCAATCTCTATCACTCCTCAGATACTATACTTCTGAGTATAACAATGTCCCAAGTTTAACCCAGAATCTAACAGTGTGTTATAAATCAATTTGATTTGATTCAGTCCTATTCTTCAACTTAAATTTTTGGTTGAGATGGAGATGTAAATCCAACATATTTCTAACTTGTCGACCACATTTGATATCAAACAACGATCCTTCACGTACAATACAATATCCAAAGGTAAAAGTCTATTATTAATATCATGCATTTGGCGTCCTATTGATAGGGCTATGGGTGACTACTTCTAAACTTTCTAAGAGCCAATCAAACCATGGATGAATGACAGTGTGCCGAGCTACACGTTGAAATGATGGTGTCCTTTGGGCAAATCAAATGTCAATGTAGCCTACATAAGTCCAACCTCACTCCGAATGTACTTTCACGTACAGTTTGTGTAAGAAAAGTTAGTTACCTAATGTGATTTCGGCAGCCTGCGCAAAGAAGTATGAAAGTGATCGATGTCTAAATGTGTTGATGTGATGGCTCAGCTAAGACAAACACGGGTTATTTCTTAAGCTAAGCAGCGTACATAGCAGGAGGCATCTGGATGGTGGACTCACTGAAGTGCATCACCTGTCCTATAACGGTAGGAGTCACTATTCAGGAAGAATTCATTAGACTGTGGCCTCATATTTTATTTCAATATGCCTCTATGTTTGTATTGATATCGTGACGTCAAAAACAATCCCTCTGGGCACAGAAGTCAATTCAACGTTTATTCCACGTTGGTTCGACGTAATTGCATTGAAATGACATGGGAACCACATTGATTCAATCAGTGTGTGCCCAGTGAGATGATATTGATTCAAACATACCATTGATTCAAGCATACCAAATAACCATTGATTCAAGCATACCAAATAACCATTGATTCAAGCATACCAAATAACCATTGATTCAAACATACCACATAACCATTGATTCAAACATACCAAATAACCATTGATTCAAATATACCAAATAACCATTGATTCAAACATACCACATAAAATATGTCTAATCAAATCTAAAATTCAACATAATATCTACCACCCAATCAATATAGGATACATGTTTTTTTATTTTTTTATTTTGTGGAATTGTCAACGCAATTTCAATATATACATAGTTCTGATGATTATGTTGAAATTAGATTGACATAACCTGACTAATAGGTTGTTACATCAATATATTTAAGTTGAGATCTTACCCTAATTACATTTTTTCACAATGCTGGTTGAAATGAGATGAAAGCAGTACTGGTTGAAGAATTCCACATCACAACACATTGACAAATTATGTTGTAACAACATTGATTCAACCAGTGTGTTCCCAGTGGGATGGCATCTAATTTTTCATCCTCAGACAGATTTTTTTTTAAATGTCTGGCTTTTAAAAATAATTTACCAAAGACCCACTCTGAACATCATATCCCAACATAGTCCGAAGAAGATAAGCATTCTTTCATTTTCCAGTCACAACACAACAAAACTCCAGAACTGGGCTTATCACTAAGCTTTGTGGTACTGGGTTCCCTGAGTGAGGCTGACTCTCACACTGATAACAACATTTCTCCCAGGCAGGCTATGTAATCCCTGGGTTTGTTGTTCTCATGGAGAGCCTGGGGGGGGGGGGGGGGGGTCCTGGTAGTTTACTCCATGTTTTTCTCCGGCAGCAGGGAGAGAAAATCCCTCCTCATTACAAACAGATATGACAGCTTTAAACGTCCAGGAAGCTATAGAATAAACAAGGAAATCAATTAAATGTTCAGCCATACTCCTATGCTACCACTAGCTTTAAAACCAAGAATGGAGGTATGACATTGCAACTGCTACTTTTTGATTCATTGAGATTTGGTCTGCATATTCCTGGAAAACATCTATCAAACTATCTCCTGTTTGGAGAGTCAATGGATATCATGGTCATGATGATATCGGAATCCTTGTGTGTGCAGGTCCAGAGGTGTCAGAGAAGAATCACTACATGTCACTTCGCTATCTCTATATCCTCTTGACGTGCCACACTCTGCGACGTGCTGCGAGGGCAGACAGAGCGGAGAGAATCAATGTCATGGATGTGGGGAATGAAAAGGCACAACAAAACAACATGGCTGCAGATGACCTGAGATGGGAAGATGTGATGTGTCCACTACAGCACAGCGGGTTGTTCTTCAGAGGTAAAGGAGTCTCCCACTCAGACTGACCCTGGGGACTCTTCTGGAACAAAACAGCCATCAATCCTGGTTCTAGCCCCCACACATCCACTCAAGCATCCTTACAGACAACTGTCAGTGGTTATGCGATAGATCGTGGGGGAAAGAAGACGACAAAAACAAGTCATTCATGTCATAGATCTGGAACTGAAATGGCACATTAAAATACTTTCATTTTAAAGTTGGCAAGGTCACCCATGAAGGATACTGATCTCAAAGCCTTGAAATGTTTTACATACCCACGTTTTGTGGAATATCTGTGATATATAATGGTGGTAGTCTGTTGATCCGGCAGTGACAGGTTTGATATGTTTATTAAAGTCATTTTTGAAGGTTCTGGAAATCAGCTAAAATAATAAAGATAAGAGCATACCCAGCAAACCAGAAACTGGTTCTGTTAATGTTTCCTGAACATTTCATTACGTTGTGGGAAAGGTGTAAGAACATTCCCCGGAACACTTTACTTGGACAGTCCATCTGTAGATGCTCTAACCCTAGCCCTAACCTTAAACTAAACCCTAATTCTAAACCTAACCCTAACCTTAGTAAGCAGTTGCTTATCAACAGATGGTCATATTATCAACAAACTATCTGTAGAACATCTACAGATGGACTATCCGCCCTGTCCAAATAAAATGTGAACCATCCCTCCCAAAAAGTTAGAATAACACAAAATCTGTCCAGTTTTGTTGATGATTATAAACTGGGTGGTTCGAACCCTGAATGCTGATTGGCTGACAGCCGTGGTTTTTCAGACCGAATACCACGGGTATGACAACATTTATTTTACTGCTCTAATTACATTGGTAACCACTTTTTATAATAGCGATAATGCACCTTGGGGGTTTGTGGTAAGTGGTCAATATAACATGGTTAAGGGCTGTGTCCAGGCACTCCGCTTTGCATCATGCGCACGAACAGCCCTTAGCTGTGGTATATTGGCCATATACCACACCCCCTCGGGCCTTATTGCTTAATTATACAATGTTGGCATTGTGTAATCACCAAGAATGTTAACAGATCATATTTGGCCTTGCTGCTATTAACGCACTGAACAACTGATTCATACATGGGAAAACAGACAGACAGTCAAAAAATACATTAAATAAGTTTGTTTTAACGTATCTAAGCATTGTAAGAAAGATCAGGAAATGATTTATATTTTGCACTAAACTACTTCCATGTGCACTGAGTGTACAAAACATTAGGAATACCTGTTCTTTCCATGACATAGACTGACCAAGTGAATCCAGGTGAAAGCCATGATCCCTTATTAATGTCACTTGTTAAACATTGAGACAATTGAGACATGGATTTTGTATGTGTGCCTTTCAGAGGGTGAATGGGCAAGACAATAGATTTAAGTGCCTTTGAAGGGGGTATGGTAGTAGGTGCCAGGCGCACCAGTTTGAGTGTGTCAAGAACTGCAACGCTACTGGTTTTTTCATGCTCAACAGTTTCCTGTGTGTATCAAGAATGGTCCACCACCCTAAAGACTTCCAGCTTACTTGACACAACTGTGGGAAGTGTTGGAGTCAACATTGGCCAGCATCCCTGTGGAATACCTTTCGACACCTTTGTAGAGTCTATGCCCTGAAAAATGAAGCCTGTTCTGAGGGCAAAAGGAGGGTGCAACTCAATATAACAAAGGTGTTCTTACTGTTTTGTAGACTCAGTGTACTGAATGTTCAGGTGCCATTTTTGGAACAATCAACGTCATAACATCACATGTTGTTCTTGATGATGTCTCCATGAACATAAGCAGAACATTCGTGTAATCTTTTCTCAGAACCAATGTAATTGAATTCAGACACACAGTCACTTTCAAGATGATTGGCACCCTTCATAACGATGAGCAAAGAATACTATCAAATAAATATTACAAATACTGAGCTATATTGTCTGCTCAAAAAAATTGGGGAAAATATATTACTTTATAATAATACAATTGCTCAAAGATAAATATTTTGTTTAATAATACAAACAAATCTCTAAAGGATAGGTGTCAATTCTTGGCACCCCTAAAGATTCTTATGAATAAAATCAAACAAAATTAACTCTGCATTAACATCCTACTTTTCTAAGTTCATCTCAGTTTCAGGAATTGTATTGTGGCCTTCCATGGCTTCCTGTTTCACTGGTGTCTAAACATTTTGTAACACGCATGTAAAAATCCATTTTGGAAAAGAATTCATAAGCAAAAAGAGACAAACACCACGGGACCACGCAGCCATCATACGCTCAGGAAGGAGACGCGTTCTGTCTCCTAGAGATGAACGTACTTTGGTGCGAAAAGTGCAAATCAATCCCAGAACAACAGCAAAGGACCTTGTGAAGATGCTGGAGGAAACAGGTACAAAAGTATCTATATCCACAGTAAAACAAGTCCTATATCGACATAACCTGAAAGGCCACTCAGCAAGGAATAAGCCACTGCTCCAAAACTGCCATAAAAAAAGCCAGATTACTGTTTGCAACTGCTTTTTGGAGAAATGCCCTCTGGTCTAATGAAACAAAAATAGAACTGTTTGGCCATAATGACCATTGCTATGTTTGGAGGAAAAGGGGGAGGCTTGCAAGCTGAAGAACACCATGCCAACCGTGAAGCACGGGAGTGGCAGCATCATGTTGTGGGGGTGCTTTGCTGCAGGAAGGACTGGTGCACTTCACAAAATAGATGGCATCATAAGGTAGGAAAAGTATGTAGATATATTGAAGCAACATCTCAAGACATCAGTCAGGAAGTTAAAGCTTGGTCACAAACGGGTCTTCCAAATGCATAATGACCCCAAGCATACTTCCAAAGTTGTGGCAAAGTAAGGACAACAAAATCAAGGTATTGGAGTGGCCATCACAAAGCTCTGACCTCAGACCCATAGGAAATTTGTGGACAGCTTGTGTGAGCAAGGAGGCCTACAAACCTGCCCCGGTTACACCAGCTCTGTCAGGAGGAATGGGCCAAAATTCACCCAACTTATTGTGAGAAGCTTGTGGAAGGTTACCCGAAACATTTGACCCAAGTTAAAACATTTCAAGGCAATTCTACCAAATACTAATTGAGTGTATGTAAACTTCTGACCCACTGGGAATGTGATGAAAGAAATAAAAGCTGAAATAAATAATTCTCTCTACTATTATTGACATTTCACATTCTTAAAATAAAGTGGTGATCCTAACTGACCTAAGACAGGGAATTTGTACTAGGATAAAATGTCATGGAATTGTGAAAAACTGAGTTTAAATGTATTTGGCTAAGCTGTATGTAAACTTCTGACTTCAACTGAATATACTGAACGGGGCGGCAGGTTAGCCTAGTGCAGTGGTTCTTAACCTGGGTTCGGTCGGTCTCAGGGGTTCGGCGGAGGTCAAGACACACTTCCGATTCAAATGATTCGTGATGACACGCTCCGCTTGGCCATCATTGGCTGCATGTGATCACGCTACATCGCTAGGCCTATCTGTGCTGCAGGGAATTTGGTGCGCTCAGTAGTCGACTTGTGACTGTCGTGATGGTACGTCTTGTGATTTCTTTCTTAATAATTTAATCCCTTCATACTTACTATGTCGAGCAAAAAAAGAAAGTGGTCGGACGAATATGTACAATATGGATTCACATGTATAACGGAACGTGATGGGAGTCAGTGTCCTAACTGCATGATTTGCAATGCCAAGTTGAGCAATTTTATTCTAGCACCGGCAAAACTAAGAGAACACTTCCTTAAGCTGCATGGAGATGGAAAATTCAAGAACACAACACTCGCTGAATTCAAGGTGAAGAGAGCCAAATTCGATGAAAAGGCTACTCTGCCTGTTCTCGGCTTTGTACCCATCAACAAACCGATCCTCACAGCATCGTACGAAGTTGCTTACCTGATCGCAAAGCAGGGCAAACCACACACCATTGGTGAAACACTCATAAAACCAGCTGTGTTGAAGATGGCGAATATCATGCTGGGAAAAGAGGCTGAAGTTAAGTTATCCCAAATTCCTCTTTCAAATGACACCATCAGCGACAGAATAGAGGACATGAGCAACGACATCTTGTCTCAAGTAGTTGCAGATCTGATTTCAAGCCCGGCAAAATTCAGCCTTCAACTGGACGAGACCACAGACGTTTCCAATCTAAGCCAGCTTGCTGTATTCGTGCGCTATGTGAAAGACGACGTGATAAAGGACGATTTTTTATTTTGTAAGCCTCTTACAACAACAACTAAGGCAGCCGATGTGAAGAAACTTGTGGATGAATTCTTCAAAGACAACAATCTTTCGTGGGATATGGTTTCTGCAGTTTGTTCGGACGGAGCTCCAGTCATGCTGGGAAGAAAGTCTGGTTTTGGTGCGCTAGTGAAAGCCGATGCATCACACATCATTGTTACGCATTGTATTCTGCACAGGCATGCGTTGGCAACAAAAACCTTGCCTCCAAAACTGGCAGAAGTATTACAAATTGTAGTGGAATGCGTGAACTATGTGCGAACTAGTGCTCTGCGGCATTGCATCTTCAGTGAGCTGTGTAAAGAAATGGGCTCTGAATTTGAGGTAGTTCTGTACCATTCTAACGTTCGGTGGTTATCCCGGGGACAGGTGCTGAATCGTGTTTTTGCCGTGCTTGTGGAATTAGCCCTGTTTTTGCAAGAGCACCAACATTGCCATGCAGATTGCTTCAAAAATTCTGAGTTCATTCTCATTTTAGCGTACATGGCCGATATCTTCGCAGCTCTCAATCATCTCAATCAAAAGATGCAGGGCGGTGGAGTCAACATCATCGAAGCAAAGGAAAACCTGAAGGCTTTTCAAAAAAGGCTACCGTTATGGAAACGACGAACAGAGAACAATAACTTCGCAAACTTTCCCCTGCTGGACGACTGTGTAAGTAAGATCGAAGATGTATCTGGAATCGGAGACATTTCTGTACCCGCGGAACTGAAGCAAGCAATTGCCACGCACTTAGATTTTGATGATTTTGTTCTTTGAACACAGTGATGTTGATGCATGTTGGTTCATTTTGTGCACCAGTCAAATATATACCTGTTTTGAATTTGAAAAAATCATTTTATTTTTCCAATTAAGAAGGGTTCGGTGAATGCGCATATGAAACTGGTGGGGTTCAGTACCTCCAACAAGGTTAAGAACCACTGGCCTAGTGGTTATGGCGTTGGAACTAGTAACCAGAAGGTTGCAAGTTCAAATCCCTGAGCTGACAAGGTACAAATATTTTGTTCTGCCCCTGAACAGGCAGTTAGTTATCTCACTGTTCCTAGGCCGTCATTGAAAATAAGAATTTGTTCTTAACTGACTTGCCTAGTTAAATAAAGGTTAAAATAATAATAATAATAACAAATAAATAAAAAACTAAAATATAAACACAACATGTAAAATATTGGTCCCCATTTTCATGAGCTTAAATAAAATATCTCAAATGTTCCATATAAACAAAAAGCTTATTTCTCTAAATTGTTGGGCACAAATGTATTTACATCCCTGTTAGTGAGCATTTCTCCTTTGCCAAGATTATCCATCCACCTGACAGGTGTGGGATATCAAGAAGCTCATTAAACAGCATGATCATTACACAGGTGCATACAGTGACGAGATCCTGAGGCCCATTGTCGTGCCATTCATCTGTCGCCATCACCTCATGTTTCAGCATGATAATGCACGGCCCCATGTTGCAAGAATTTGTCCACAATTCCTGGAAGCTGAAAATGTGCCAGTTCTTCCATGGCCTGCATACTCACCAGACATGTCACCCGTTTGAGCATGTTTGGGATGCTCTGGATCGACGTGTATGACAGTGTTCCAGTTCCCGCCAATATCCAGCAACTTCGCACAGCCATTGAAGAGGAGTGGGACAACATTTCACAGGCCACAATCAACTGCCTGATAAACTCTAATCGAAGGAGATGTGTCGTGCTGCATGGTGCAAATGGGGGTCCCACCAGATACTGACAAATGTTTTAAGGTATCTGTGACTAACAGATGCATATCTGAATTCCCAGTCATGTGAAATCTGTAGATTAGGGCCTAATGAATGTATTTCAATTGACTGATTTCCTAATATGAACTGTAACTCAGCAAAATCTTTAAAATTGTTGCATGTTGCATTTATAATTTTAATCATTGTATATAGCCTATATGAAGGATGAGAAGGTTAGGCCTAACCCCAGAGAGATAGATGTAGAGTGGCATGCTACGAGACCAACATGTATTTCTTTATGTCAGATGGCTACTGCATCTGCTATTCAGATATAAACGTATATTCAATCCGACTATTTTGTACAAAAAGGAGCATTATATTGTTAGATTATAGGAGTAAATTTGATAGGCCTGAAACAGTCTTCCTCACCTCAAGCTCAACTGTTGGAGTCAGTTGGAGCGCCATGGCGCACTGCAGTAGCTAAAGCTTAATAATAGCCACACCATACCAAACCTTTACAAAAGGTTTCTAAACTGTATTAGGTTAATACCAATAGTAAGTCAAGCCATTGTTTATAGGGAAAATAAGAGCCGAGGGGCGAAAATAAACCTTGGAAAAACGTACTACCCTTCCCTGTGCCAAATAAAAAAACACTGCTATTTTGGACCACCCCTCCCCCTCGGTAAATGTCGATCTGTCCCTAATTGAGTGACTGTCAGTGACTGACATACTGTCGTGGCCAAATGTTTTGAGAATGACACACATATTAATTTTCACTAAGTCTGCTGCCTCGGTGTCTTTAGATATTTGTCAGATGTTACTATGGAATACTGAAGTATAATTACAAGCATTTCAAAGTGTCAAAGGCTTTTACTGACAATTACATGAAGTTGATGCAAAGAGTCAATATTTGCAGTGTTGACCCTTCTTTTTCAAGACCTCTGCAATCCGCCCTGGCATGATGTCAATTAACTTCTGGGCCACATCCTGACTGATGGCAGCCCATTCTTACATAATCAATGCTTGGAGTTTGTCAGAATTTGTGGGGTTTTGTTTGTCCACCCGCCTCTTGAGGATTGACCACAAGTTCTCAATGGGATTTAGGTCTGGGGAGTTTCCTGGCCATGGACCCAAAATATTGATGTTTTGTTCCCCGAGCCAATTAGTTATCACTTTTGCCTTATGACAAGGTGCTCCATCATGCTGGAAAAGGCATTGTTCGTCTCCAAACTGTTCCTGTATGGTTAGGAAAAGTTGCTCTCGGAGGATGTGTTGGTACCATTATTTCATGGCTGTGTTCTTAGGCAAAATTGTGAGTGAGACCCCTCCCTTGGCTGAGAAGCAACCCCACACTTGAATGGTCTCAGGATGCCTTACTGTTGGCATGACACAGGACTGATGGTAGCGCTCACCTTGTCTTCTCTGGACAAGCTGTTTTCCGGATGCCCCAAACAATTGGAAAGGGGATTCATCAGAGAACATGACTTTACCCCAGTCCTCAACAGTCCAATTGCTGTATCTTTTGCAGAATATCAGTCTGTCCCTGATGTTTTTCCTGGAGGGAAGTGGCTTCTTTGCTGCCCTTCTTGACACCAGGCCATCCTCCAAAAGTCTTCGCCTCACTGTGCGTGCAGATGCACTCACACCTGCCTGCTGCCATTCCTGAGCAAGCTCTGTACTGGTGTTGCCACGATCCCACAGCTGAATCAACTTTAGGAGACGGTCCTGGCGCTTGCTGGACTTTCTTGGGCACCCTGAAGCCTTCTTCACAACAATTGAACCGCTCTCCTTGAAGTTGTTGATGATCTGATAAATGGTGCAATCTTACTGGCAGCAATATCCTTGCCTGTGAAGCCCTTTTTGTGCAAAGTAATGATGACGGCACGTGTCTCCTTGCAGGTAACCATGGTTGACAGAGGAAGAACAATGATTTCAAGCACCACCCTTCTTTTGAAGCTTCCAGTCTATTATTCAAACTCAATCAGCATGACAGAATGATCTCCAGCCTTGTCCTCGTCAACACACCTGTGTTAACGAGAGAATCACTGACATGATGTCAGCTGGTCCTTTTGTGGCAGGGCTGAAATGCAGTGGAAATGTTTTTGGGGGATTCAGTTCATTTGCATGGCAAAGAGGGACATTGCAATTCATCGTATCACTCTTCATAACATTCTGAAGTATATGCAAATTTCCATCATACAAACTGAGCCAGCAAACTTTGTGAAAATGTATATTTGTGTCATTCTCAAAACTTTTGGCCAGGACTGTACAAGACAAAAACTGCTGATACAACAATATGTCGAATTGCACCTGGTTGTATTCTACTTTTCTTACTCTCAATTCTTACTCTCAATTGAGACTGAATTCCTTTTTTTTTTGGAACCAAGTTAACCTAGTGTGCATACATGCCTCATGCGGAAGAAGGTGCTTGAACAAGGGAAACTTTCTCAGACGCTTTTGACAGAGATCGTTCAGAAGATGCTTATCCTCCAGTGTTCACTATAAACTCTGGTTGCGCAGTCTGTCGCGCTCGTGTAAACAGATAAAATGCTCCGTCTGGTGACTGACCCAACCGTTTCCATTAAAGACATTAGTACGAGCACATATCCTCCCTAGAAAATATAAGAGCGAGGAACTCTTAATGTCAGTTTCCTTCACGCAGGCGGATGGACACTGACGCACATTGGGAGAGTTTGGTGAGGAGGGAGGAGGGGCGAGAGCATAGCGGATCGGCAGCTCCATCTGCATGCAGAGATGAAACCTGCAGCAAACGCGCAATCACCCATCATTCAATTCCACGGAACGCAGCAGTGAGTGCAACGCTCATCAGCGCGCGGACAGGCTGCGCTCTCCTTTGCGCTTCAGTCGTCCTGCTAGAACAGATTTCGCACTTGCTCTGGTCGTTGATTCAGCGCCAGTAGGCTACTTTTGGATACATCAGTTGCTCAAAACGATCTACAAATTATTTACACAATTGTAATTGCTATCTGAGGTATTTAAAAAAAATATATATATATATATATATATATATATATATACTGTAGCCTATTGCCTATTTGACATATTACACATAACTGTTAGATATGTGGTGATGACCGTCGCCACTTTGGTGCACAAGATACCACTGTGCGTAATGGGAGGACAGGTGTATCATACTTTAAGTGGAAGCCACGGGGCAGAATGCTGCCTTCCCATGGATTTTCACTGATGCCCAGAAGTGGAAGTCGGAATACTCTTGGCTGAAATAACACTTTGTCAAAATGGAGCTAATGTGGCGTACAATTTTCACAATAAAAGGTAAGTTTAACCTACATGAATCTTGAAATTGTACGTGCTATTACCAAACCATAAGTAAATTAATTGTGATAACCAGTCGTCAAAGGTTAATAGGCCTACCAAACGTGTAACCAATGTATATTTTTAATCGGACATGGATATTTCTTTATTTCAATTGTCACCTGTTCAATTATGTTATTTTATATTCTGATCAAGATTAGGCAATTTCTCGTGCGCATGTGTGCGCCATTGTGCACGCTGTTGAATTTTAATGCTCCAAATGTATCAGTAATTGTCCATTGTTGAAATTCCAAACGCCATGTAGTACTTGACATATGACATTAATTGAATGTTAGTGTCTACATTTGGAGGCCAAACAGAGAAACCATTAAATGATAACACAAAATAACCTCTGCACCAGCAATATTGACAAAAATATCATAGATTGAAGGCTTGTTTGGCGTGAGAAATATTTTAGAATGATAGAAGACAATAATCATAACCATCTTGCATTTTAGAAGGCCAATATTTCTGCATAAAATATGCACATAATCGATACTGAACCAAAGAGTAGTCTAATAATATCATAGTAAATACTATCTAACATTTGTCTATTGGCTACGATTTAAATATATCTAGAATATTACAAAAAATCCAACTCCAAAGAGAATTGCTGCCACAATTTTTTTCGAATTGTGAAAAAAAATAATCTAGCCAAGTAAAAAATATATGTCCTTGTAAGCTATATACAATGTCATGAATAGTATTTGCTCCCTTTCTAATGTTCTCTATTTTTGCATATTTTTTATACTGAATGTTATCAGATATTCAACCAAAACCCAATATTATATAAAGGGAACCTGTGTTTGCAAATAACCCAAAAAATGATATATTTTATTTTATTAATTAAAGTTATGCAACACCCAATTCCCTTGTGTGAAAAAGTAATTGTCCTCTTACACTAACTGGTTGTGCCACCTTTCACTGCAAAGACTGCAACCAAACGCTTCCTGTAGTTGTTGATCAGTCTCCCACATCACTGTGAAGGAATTTTGGCCCTCTTACATGCAGAACTGCATTAACTCAGTGATATTTCTGGGTTTTCAAGCATGAACTGCTCATTTCACGTCCTGCCACAACATCTTAATTGGGATTAGATCTGGACTTTGACTAGGCCATTCCAAAACTTCAAATGTGTTGCTTTATAACCATTTTCATGTAGACCTGATTGTGTGTTTTGGATCATTTTCTTGCTGCATGACCCAGCTAAGCTTCAGTTCACAGACGGATGGTCTGACATTCTCCTGTAGAATTCTCTGATACAGAGCAGAAATCATTGTTCCTTCTATTAAGGCAAGTCTTCCAGGTCCTGAGGCAGCAAAGCATCTCCAAACCATCCCACTGCCGCCATGATGCTTGACTGTTGGTATGAGGTTCTTACTGTGGAATGCAGTGTTTGGTTTTCGCCAGACATAATGGGACCCATCTCATCCAAAAAGTTGACTCAACTTTGCCCTAAAAAATAAAAAAAATAAACATCTGGATGATGATCAAGGTTCTTGGAAGAATGTTCTATGGACAGATGAGTCAAAAGTATAACTTTTTGGACAACATGGGTCCCATTATTCCTCTGCATTCCACAGTAAGAAACGTATACCAACAGTCAATCATGGTAGTGGTGGTGTGATGGTTTGGGGATGCTTTGCTGCCTCGGGACCTGGAATAAGTATGGAATTGTTGTTATTTGTTCATTCAGGTTCCCTTTATCTAATATTAGATTTCAGGTTCCCTTTATCTAATATTAGGTTTTGGTTGAAGATCTGATAACATTCAATATCAAAAATATGCAAAAGTAGATCACATTTGAAAGGGGGCAAATACCTTTTCACAGCACTGTATACACTGAGTATAAAAAACATGAAGAACTCCTGCTCTTTCCATGACAGACTGACCAGGTGAATCCAGGTGAAAACTATGATCCCTTATTGATGTCACCTGTTAAATCCACTTTAATCAGTATAGATGAAGGGGAGGAGACAGGTTAAAGAAGAATTTCTAAGCCTTGAGACATGGATTGTGTATGTGCCATTTAGAGGGTGAATGGGAAAGACACAAATGTAAGTGTCTTTGAAGGGGGTATGGTAGTAGGTCCCAAGCGCACCTGTTTGTATCAAGAACTGCAACGACGCTGGGTTTTTCACGCTCAACAGTTTCCCGTGTGTATCAACAACGGTCTACCACCTACAGGACATCCAGCCAACTTGACCCAACTGTGAGAAGCATTGGAGTCAACGTTGACCAGCATCCCTGTGGAACACTTTCGACGCCTTGTAGAGTCCTTGCCCCTATGAATTGAGGTTGTTCTGAGTGTTAGAATAGTAGAATACACAAAGTGAAATTTAGAAACTTGGTTGTTGGCAGTTTTCCTCTTGTTTTAGGTCAGTCACTCAAATAGCCCATGTCAGTTAGATTGGTTTAATGTTTTAGATTGGTAAATTAGTCTAGTTAGCTGGCTAGACTGTCTAAACTAGTAATCATGGCCAAATTACTGATCGGGCATGCAGGGCACGTGCCCAGGGGCCCTGACCTCCAGGGGCCCCCATAGATTGTTTTTGTAATTTGCATATTAATATATCATATTAACATGGCATCGGTCATGGCAAAATGTGTAGAATTACAGGAAATTAGCTGTTAAACTGCAAACAAACAAATTCTTCAAAGGAAATGTACTTGTTTATCTTTCGTTAATTAAATCGTTTGTCTGCTAACAGATTCCTCTGTACATATTCAATTACAGTTTTTAATCCCGGTTTTGAGCGAATGTGAGTGTAGCGGCTAATTGTATAGCTAATAGGCTATGTCTTAGTAGATCGACGGAGGTGAATGAAGCTACATCAACCAATGTGATAATGGCTGGGGGTCATTGATGCTTGATTTTGCTGTCGTCCAAATAGCATTTTTGAGTTTTTAAACTGTATAGAAATGCAGTAAATGAGCTTCAACTGTCTTAACAGACCTCTAAAACTCAGACCCTGGCTACGGCCCTGCTGCCACTGTCTCTGACCAGAGCGCTACATGTTTCCCATGCAGTGTGAGCTTCTCATCACCACCAATCCAATAGAGGACCTGTGTTTGCACAATAAACCCAGATCCATAGCTTTATGCCCAACTGAAATAACAGCATGAAATCCTGACCTTTTCCCTGCGCATGGATTTTGTTTTTCCATTTTAAATCAATTCTCAACAAACATTATTTCGGCATGGTCTGGTCCTTTATCATAAAACAAACACCTTTGCATTGGAGAATAGTTTCAAAAGCCCTACGGGAGCAGTGTGGAGTCCTGCAAGTCATATATTGTGTGGGGACCTATAAATGAAGGACCAGGCTTTATTATGTAACTTAATGTTGAGTGTAAACCATTATATAGCAGGCTCAGTTACCATGGTGCTTTGAAGGAATGTATTCTCCCTCGTCGTTGAGTTTCTCTGTTCTCACCCACTGTCTCCATTCTCTCTCTGTACTGTACACTCAGGTGGGATGTGAGCTTAGTGTCTTCAACCCTGAAACAGACCCAACCCAGCCCTCCTCTGTCAGCATGGATCCCTGGCCTCTCCTTCCGTCGCCCCCCAACCTCTCCCTCCCCGAGCCCCTGTACTACGACAGCTACTTCCCAGGGAACGAGTCTGACCTGGGGTCCCGGAATGACACTCCGGACGAGACCCACCAGGCCTTCGACAAGACCAGCTCCGTAGTCATCACCTTCATCTACTTCACGGTGTGCGCCGTGGGGCTGACCGGCAACACCTTGGTGATCTATGTTATCCTGCGCTACGCCAAGATGAAGACGGTGACTAATATCTATATCCTGAACCTGGCCGTGGCCGACGTCCTCTGTATGCTGAGTCTACCTTTCATCGCCGTGCAGCTGGCCCTGGTCCACTGGCCCTTCGGCTCCGTGCTCTGCCGCCTGGTCATGACTGTGGACTCCCTCAACCAGTTCACCTCCATCTTCTGCCTCACGGTCATGAGCGTCGACCGCTACCTGGCCGTGGTCCACCCCATAAAGTCCACCAAGTGGCGGAAGCCACGCGTGGCTAAGATCATCAACCTGACCATGTGGGGAGTGTCCCTGCTTGTCAACCTGCCAATCATGATCTTCAGCGGTCTGATGCCCAATAATAACCAGGCTTGGGCGTGTACCATTGTGTGGCCGGAGCCTCAGGGGGCCTATCAGACGGCCTTCATGTTCTACACCTTCCTCCTAGGTTTCTTCCTGCCGCTCATCGTCATCTGCCTCTGTTACCTGCTCATCATCATCAAGGTGAGCCCCTCCTCCCTGTTCATGGTGTTTTTATTTTCAAATTCACTTTATCTTTATTATTGCTGACGTCTTTGGTCAAGCTCTCCATTCTGACATGCTGGAACCTGTTATCTATCTACCTGTTGCCTGTAACCATAGCGATAGGCACAGTTGTGGCATCTAAGAAGGTAGTATCACCAATAACAATGGATGCATCCCCTCTCTCCCCGTCCAATAGGTGAAGTCGTCAGGCATGCGCGTGGGCTCCACTAAGCGTAAGCGTTCGGAGAGGAAGGTGACCAGGATGGTGTCCATCGTAGTGGCCATGTTCGTGCTCTGCTGGCTGCCCTTCTACGTGTTCAACGTGACCTCGGTGACCGGCACCATCGACACCACGCCCGTCCTCAAGAGCACCTTTGAGTTTGTGGTGGTGCTGGGCTACGCCAACAGCTGTGCCAACCCCATCCTGTACGCCTTCCTGTCAGACAACTTCAAGAAGAGCTTTCAGAATGTTCTGTGCTTGAAGAAGGTGGCGGGCCTGGATGAGGCGGAGCGCAGCGACAGCCGCATGGAGCGAACGCGCATGGTCAACGACGTCACCGCGGAAATGCACAACGCCGCGCTGCTCAATGGCGAGCTGCAGACCAGTATCTGAGTGTGTGTGTGTGGGCTGCTTGTGTGTCTCCTTGAGCAGATGGACAGTGTGGAGCAGTTAGAAGGACTACTCATATTAAAGGCACTCTTCTATAATCTCCTGTAAGGCGGCCCAAACACCAGGCTTTCCCAACCCCCCCCCCCCCCCCCCCCGGGTGCATCTTTTGGTTTTTGCCCCTAAGACTACACAGCTGACTCAAATAACCAACTCATCTTTAATTATTTGAATCAGCTGTGTGGTGATAGGGCAAAAAAAAACAGAGCGTGCACCCAGGCGGGACCCCGGAACCGAGATTGGGAAAACCTGCATTAGAACACATCTGCCAAGATCCGTATCAGAAAAACAAAGACAGAGATGGAATGGAAGAAGATGAAAAAGAGGTCTCTCATGTTTCATTGACATGGATTGATTCGTACTGTCTTGATCAGAATATGAGAAAGCACACTTTTGATTACGCATCTTATTTATTGATCAGGAAAGATGTTACTCACCAAGCCAGATGTCTGACTGAAGCTGGAGACTTTTGAGTTTTGCATCCAGGATCATTGATCATTGATTCTCCGACTTCAAACGATCTTGATGCTGTACATAGACATGGTTTTCTGTGATGTGTTTTTGATCTCCTTGTAAACCCCAGTTTAGCTTAGATCACACCCCATGTTAACTTCCCCTTGTTACTACCATTCGTCTGTCGGCAGTTATCAAGATCAATACTCTGATTTATAGTTGGCTCAACCTTTAGATGTTAGCACGGCCAAGCACACACACACACATTCACGGTCTCCGAGATGGGCTGTTGGTATACTGTGTACAGTTTATAATCTGGTATGACATTTTCTCTTCTGCTGTCAGCACTAGTTGGCTTAAAGGTGATATGCTCCTAGCATAACCAAGCTGTCGTGGTGCCAATCTTGTTGATACTCAGCATCAGTTCTATGCTGTCAGAGTGACGCTGATGATTTTTGAATAGACAGTATTGCATCACTGAGGGAGCCACAGCTGCAGTGTTTTGGTTGGTAGAGAGATGGGTGCATTTCACCACCACAGTCCAAGGGCAATGTTGTTATCTCTCTAAATGTGTACAGATGGAGAATCCATGGTTCTGTGTGTGTGTGTCTGTGTACTTGCCTGCCTTCCTCTGTGTGTGTGTGTGTGTTTTCCCTGGAAGGCCTCACCATGTTAGGGTGTGTGTGCGCCACTATTTTCACAGCCCATTAAAGGAAAGATTCACCCATTTTGAATGTTATATTGTTTTGATGCATCTCTGAGCGAAGTTCTATCAATTCCCGGGGACATTTCATGTTTTCATGTGTATCTGAGCTATTGCTGTTCAAGCAGGCAGAAATCCACCCGGTATGACGTAGCACTGCGATAAAGCCGTTCTTGCTACACTGGAAGTTAATAGGAATACGACTTTTAGATGGTGAAAACGTCTATCATACTTGTCAGATTTCAATACTGACAGATGCCATAACACAGGAGGTTGTCTTCTATCTAATGAGCCATTGATCATATTTTTGCGATATTCCTACCTCGAGAAATGTTTAATTTAACAGAGGGTCCACCACATTTCTCGTAGTTGTCTGTCTCTTCAGTCCAGGGTGCATTGCATGATGCCGTTGCATGGCCATTGAGAATGTCAGACTCCACTCTGTGAGGCACATCGATCTGCAGGTTGAACATGGTAATATAGTGAACATTTTTTTTTTTAGGGGGGTGGGGGTGATTTTACAGCTAACTAGCTACTTTACATGCTGATATTGACTTTGGTATTACTGTGTGTAGCTACATTTGCTAGCTAGCAGCCTACCAAGCTAGCCAGCCAGCCCATATAGAGAGCATTGCATTGTGGGTGTTGTAGTTGACTTGAGCTGCAACAGATTTCCACAACGATTTCCACATGTTGCTACCAACCTTAACATGACAAAATGAAACATTTGTTTACCAAAAAATTGTCCTCATGTATTAGTGTTATTTAACACAGTAAATTATAGGAATTAATGATTCTCTTTAACATAGTGACATCAGGCATTGTAATTAGCATCATTATGCCAGAGGCAGTTGAACTCTCTCTCTCTCTGTACAGTAGATTAGGTAGACCGTACATAGATTTAACCCAAGAGGACGAGGGCGTAGGATAAAGACATATAGGATCAGGAGGATGGAACCTCAGCCTTCTCTCAATGTGTTGTTCATTTGTGAAGGGCTAGAAGCTGCTATCACTACCTTGTTCCTGCACACACACACACAGATACAGACTGACACAGACAAAGTCCCAGACACCTTGAGGAGAACAGGTGGTGTTTGTATGGAGGAACTATCTGCACTCTGCCTCACCCGAAATGTACTTACAGGAGAGCAAAGATGGCAGATATTAGATATCAGGTCATACATTCTTCTACAGTAAGCACCTATTGTCCTCTGTTGTGAGCAATGCCTCTAAGTCGCTTGTTTTCCTTCAGTTCGCAAACCGTATGCACAGTGTAAATATTGTAAATGACATGTCATAATTAGTTTGTTACATGTGAGTTCTCATATGGATGATATTTTATACTGGTCTTTCATAATACAGGGCAGTGTGTGTGTGTGTGTGTGTGTGTGTGTGTGTATTGGTTGGCTCTTCTATCCTTGTGGGGACCTAAAATCCCCCAAAGTACGACAAGGATAGTAAAACAAGGAAAATGCTCCCTCGTGGGGACATTTCCCACATCCCCATGAGGACAAAGGCCCTTAGAGGTTAGGATTACAATTAGGGTTAGAATAAGGATTTGGGTTAGGCTTAGGGAAAATAGGATTTTGAATGGAAATACATTTTAGGTCCCCACGAGGATAGAACAAAATGTGTGTGTGTGTTGAGTCCAATCTCGATTGGCAGGGAGTCAGGGACTGCCGCTTGATGGCACTCATCATTTGTGTCGCCATGACTCACTGCGGTCACTAGGGTATATACTGAACACTGAGTCAATGTGCACACATCTATCTATCTAGCCCATTCATTACGGCGTATCAGCTGTGGCAGTGTTCCAATAAAATCGACTTCATTAGTGAATAAATGAACGCTCCTGAACCTTAAAGGAAACATGATCATATAAATGGTCATCTGGAGAGATGGCATAAGTACAGAACACTGTGTGTGTGTGTGTGTAATGATTGCTAACTAAACAAACTACCCACAGAGAGCGAGAGGAAGGGGTCGAACACGGTCGTACACTGTCCTCAAACGCAGTCTTTTCCGTAGGAGTAAAAGCAGAGGTCAGCCCACACCATCCCTTTCATCATGTCAAGCGTCTGTCTCTCAGGTTCAAGCGTCACAAGTGGTTCACCTCGAAATGACTCAGGGGCCGTACACTACTGACTGGCAGTCAAAAGAAGGAGCAGTTCTCATAATCAGATTTTCTCAATATCAGCTCCTCTTCTTGCTCTACAAGGTGAAATACAGTAACCTGATCCCAGATCTGCTTGTGCTCTTGCCAACTCCATTGCTGTCTTTGTTTGGCCTGACAATGAGTTTTCATGATAGCACAAACAGACTGGCAAACGCAGTTGATGCTACATACTCAAGTACATGCAGTATCCTCACTGAAAGAGGAGAGTGAGTGAGGAGTGACTCGCACATCGTTTAATTTTAGCTGCAGGTGATGGGCAGGACTCACAGGAGGTATGTTTGTAAATTCATTTTGATCAAGCTATGTAGCCTATTGATTCCTTCTTGATGAATAAATAAAACAAATGTTTTGTTTCTCTGTAATGCTAACCCTCTTGAAGTTTTATGAGGTTGGCTTTAGGGAACCTATCTCCCAACCTCATAACTACCCACTGGGCACACACTGGTTGAAGCATCATTGTTTCTAAGTCATTTCAATGAAATTACGTTGAACCAACAAGGGAGAAAAGTTTAATTGACGACTGTGCCCAGTGGGTAGCTACCAAGCTATTGAGACTATCAACAGTAGTGTACAGTAACTAAGTAAAGATACTTTGAAGTACTACTTAAGTAATTTTTGGAGGTATCTGTACTTTACTATTTATATTTACTTTACTTTTACTCCACTACATTCTTAAAATAAAATATGTACTTTTTACTGCATACGTTTTCCCTGACACCCAAAAGTACTCGTTACATTTTGAGTGCATAGCAGGACAGGAAAATTATCCAATTCACACACTTATCAAGAGCACATTCCTGGTCATCCCTACTGCCTCTGATCTGGCGGACTTACTAAACACAAATGCTTCTTTTGTAAATTATGTCAGTGTAGGAGTGTACCCCTGGTTATCCGTAAATAAATAAAATATATAAGTCTCTGTATAAATTTGCTTAATATAAGGATTTGAAGTATTTACTTTTGATACTTAAGTAAAATTCAAAACAAATAGACTTTTACTCAAGTATTATTTTACTGGGTGGCCTTCACTTTTACTTGAGTCATTTTCTATTAAAAGGTATCTTTACTTTTACTGAAGTATAGCAATTGGGTACTTTTTTCCACCACGGTCTATAAATCAAGTTAGATCAGCTTGTCTAACATTCCTGCTGGCAAGGTTGCTAGACTTTAGAAAAGCAAGCAATCACTAAATGTACTGAATAAGACTCACATTCCTTTCAATATTTTACCCAGATATTAGCAGAGATGAGGGGAAGCATATTTAGTCAAAAGAAAAAACCACACCAGTTAGGAGGATAAAGACAGCTTGACATATGCTTAGATATGCAGAAAAAAAATACTTGCTTTAAATGTAATCTGGCACCTTATGATAATATCATGATATTTGTGTATTAATTATGAAATGATATGTGCCTGTATTGATTGTGTGTTATCATCCCATGTACTGTGTTGTAATTTGAATGTAATATCCGAGGCATGTTTGTGCAGTACGTTAAGATGTGGGATTGAAAACAGTCAGAATGACACCCTCTGGAATGTGTAGAATAGAATTAGGCATAATGATTATGGCTATAGATTGCAGGGGGAAAAAGCTGTTTCAGGTGTTTGAAACCCCCTTTATCCTCACATACATTGTGCCACCTCGAACATAATGGCCGCCTGATGCCACTGGTGTTCCAATTGGTTTGATAGAGAGTATTCAATGTTATATGAGGTAGTCTACTGGGGCTGGAAATAGTTTTTACTGGGGTGGTAATTTACCAGGTGTACAGTGTACATAACACTGCAATGTATCTCCTCTGACACTTTGTTCTCTTGTAGAGATAGAGGTAGCAGAAGAGACACCCTGTTAGCAAATTATTAGAACAATGTTTAGAGATTCTGTTTTACCCTCAATGGCCATAGAAATGGGAGGGATATGTATATTCTATAAAATCGTTGAAAAACCGAATGTGTTTTATGGCTAAATACTGTAATACAGCAAATCTGGTTGGGATATCCCCACAAATGTTGCTAAATGTCTCCCTCAGCTGGTTAGTTTCTGAAATTGTGTAATGTGATTGCCCCAAGGATGTTGGGCGGATATAGAGATTCAAACTACTCTGCAATGGTAGGCCACTATGGATACACTATATCTACAGACTGGTCCATAATTATTGGCACCCTTGATAAAGATGAGCAAAGAATACTTTAAAATAAACAATATAAGTAGCTATGTGGTATGCAAAAAAATATATAGGGGAATTATTTTATACTAATACAACTGTTTAGAGAAAGATTTGGTTTAACAAACAAAATAGGGGTTAAAATGATTGACACCCCTGTTTTCAGTACTCCAGCTCCCTCCCTTTACGAGGAAAAAGACACAGCCACAATCCACAAAGAAATGGCTCAACATTTTGCAATGGCCATCTCAGTCAACAGACATGAACCCCATTGAAAACCTGTGTTTTGAATTGAAGAGGGCAGTCCATCAGAGCAGACGAAGGATATCAAGGATCTGGAAAGATTCTGTACGGAGGAATGGTCAAAAAACAAACAAGAAAAGTGTTGTTATCTTTGCAAGGGGACAGTCTGAGTACTGAAAACAGGGGTGCCAATAACTGACCCCTGTTTTTTTGTATGACTTGTTAAACAAAATCTTTCGATAAGCAATTGTATTAGTATAAAATAATACAATTTCCAATTTTTGTTGCAGACAATATAGCTCAGTGTTTGTATTATTTATTTTATACAGTCTTTTTGGCACATCTGTATCAAGGGTTCCAATTATGGACCTGGATGTACATACTATGATAGGATTAAAAGAAGGCTCTTTGTCCATACAGCTGCACAACCAAACAAACAGACATTGTGAGATCCTGAATGGTTTTTGTAAATATGTCATATTGTTGCTTCTGCTACTGCTGTTACTACGATTACTACTTGCAATTAAAAGCAGTTCCATTTGAAAATGGATGGCTATACTCATTTGGGTTGACTAATCGGTTAGCTTTTGAGATGAGTGTGTTGACTTGTGTGGTCTTCCTTTCTCCTCCTTTTTGACTGAACATCTGTTTCTTGTAGGTCTATTCTGAGGGTTAGTAGGTTTCTGTAGGTGAACTGTTTGCATGTTTCTACATGAAATCTACGTCAGGCTGGCAGAGAACTTGTCCACCGGGTGCAGAGGAGGGTGTAATTATGCGTCGCCAATTTTAGTTTCACAGTGACTCACCACCCATGCATATTTACTTTGCTGTGAAGTCATTGCAAATTCCTTCCTTTGCAAAAGTGTTATTATTATTATTAAATTAAGTAAGTGGCCTTGTACGAGCCAGAATGCTCATAGGCATTTCTGTAGCATGAAGCAGCTTGACGTACAATTACACTCCCGATCTATCTCCTTAATACCGAGTGCCAAGCAGAGAGTCCCATCAAGTCCCATTTTGACCGTTTTTAGTGCGACTCTGCCGTGGTTTAAACTCCCAACGTTCCCATCTAAAAACGGCTCGCATGCACGTGAAAACAAAACATTGATTTGCAGTATATGTAACGTCTGTATTCATCAACGGTCACATATGAAACAAAACATGGTACCGCAGGACAGATGCGTCCACGCTCCTTCAAATAGCATAGTGAGATGGCCATGTAAGTCTATTGCAAATTATAAACTGGGTGGTTCGAGCCCTGACTGCTGATTGGCTGACAGCTGTGGTATATCAGACCGTGTAACATGGGTATGACAAAACATTTATTTGTACTGCTCTAATTACGTTGGTTACCAGTTTATAACAGCGACAAGGCACCTTGGGAGTTTGTGGTATATGGCTCTATAGTGGTGTGTCACTGGCTCATGGTACATTGGTAAAATGTAATGTAACGGAGACTGCAGACTCACAGCAGCCTTGTAGCATGATGAGGATTCGGAGAGCAATATAAAGCTCTTATTTTATTTTTTTTATTTCACCTTTATTCAACCAGGTAGGCTAGTTCAGAACAAGTTCTCCTTTATAACTGCGCCCTGGCCAAGAAAAAGCATAGCAGTGTGACACAGACAACAACACAGAGTTACCATGTTGTCAGTTGTCTGTAGCTTGTGAGGTATGGAAACACTTGTTGTTGCTTTTATGGATTTTGTCTTGTTGCTTTTTGTTCTAATGTTGCTCTGCGTGTGCTCATTGCTCAATGATTGTCTATATTGTAATTGTTTTTAATAACCTGCCCAGGGACTGCGGTTGAAAATTAGCCACCTGGCTAAAAATTCAAAAAAGTTCTGGGACACTGTAAAGTCCATGGAGAATAAGAGCACCTCCTCCCAGCTGCCCACTGCTCTGAGGCTAGGAAACATTGTCACCACCGATAAATCCACTATAATTGAGAATTTCAATAAGCATTTCTCTACGGCTGGCCATGCTTTCCACATGGCTACCCCTACCCCGGTCAACTGCCCGGCACCCTCCACAGCAACCCGCCAAAGCCCCCACCATTTCTCCTTTACCCAAATCCAGATAGCCGATGTTCTGAAAGAGCTGCAAAATCTGGACCCCTACAAATCAGCCGGGCTAGACAATCTGGACCCTCTCTTTCTAAAATTATCTGCCGAAATTGTTGCAACCCCTATTACTAGCCTGTTCAACCTCTCTTTCGTATCGTCTGAGATTCCCAAAGATTGGAAAGCTGCCGCGGTCATCCCCCTCTTCAAAGGGGGTGACACTCTAGACCCAAACTGCTACAGACCTATATCTATCCTACTCTGTCTTTCTAAAAGGTCTTCGAAAGCCAAGTTAACAAACAGATTACTGACCATTTCGAATCCCACCATACCTTCTCCGCTATGCAATCTGGTTTCAGAGCTGGTCATGGGTGCACTTCAGCCACGCTCAAGGTTCTAAATTACATCATAACCGCCATCGATAAGAGACATTACTGTGCAGCCGTATTCATCGACCTGGCCAAGGCTTTCGACTCTGTCAATCACAACATTCTTATTGGCAGACTCAACAGCCTTGGTTTCTCAAATGATTGCCTCACCTGGTTTACCAACTACTTCTCTGATAGAGTTCAGTGTGTCAAATCGTAGGGCCTGTTGTCTGGACCTCTGACAGTCTCTATGGGTGTGCCACAGGGTTCAATTCTCGGGCGACTCTCTTTTCTGTATACATCAATGATGTTGCTCTTGCTGCTGGTGATTCTCTGATCCACCTCTACGCAGACGACACCATTCTGTATACTTCTGGCCCCTCCTTGGACACTGTGTTAACTAACCTCCAGACGAGCTTCAATGCCATACCACTCTCCTTCCGTGGCCTCAAACTGCTCTTAAACGCAAGTAAAACTAAATGCATGCTTTTCAATCGATCACTGCCCGCACCTGCTCGCCCGTCCAGCATCACTACTCTGGACTGCTCTGACTTAGAATACGTGGACAACTACAAATACCTGGGTGTCTGGTTAGACTGTAAACTCTCCTTCCAGACTCACATTAAGCATCTCCAATCCAAAATTAAATCTAGAATCGGCTTCCTATATCGCAACAAAGCATCCTTCACTCATGCTGCCAAACATACCCTCGTAAAACTGACCATCCTACCGATCCTCGACTTCAGTGATGTCATCTATAAAATAGCCTCCAACACTCTACTCAACAAACTGGATGCAGTCTATCACAGTGCCATCCGTTTTGTCATCAAAGCCCCATACACTACCCACCATTGCGACCTGTACGCTCTCGTTGGTTGGCCCTCGCTTCATACTCGTCGCCAAACCCACTGGCTACAGGTTATCTACAAGTCTCTGCTAGGTAAAGCCCCGCCTTATCTCAGCTCACTGGTCACCATAGCAGCACACACTTGTGGCACGCGCTCCAGCAGGTATATCTCACTGGTCACCCCCAAAGCCAATTCCTCCTTTGGTCGTCTTTCCTTCCAGTTCTCTTGCTGCCCATGACTGGAACGAATTGCAAAAATCTCTGAAGCTGGACACTCACATCTCCCTCACTAGCTTTAAGCACCAGCTGTCAGAGAAGTTTACAGATCACTGCACCTGTACTTAGCCTATCTGTAAACAGCCCATCTATCCACCTACCTCATCCCCATACTGGTATTTATTTATTTATTTTGCTCCTTTGCACCCCAGTATCTCTACCTGCACATTCATCTTCTGTCGATCTACCATTCTAGTGTTTAATTGCTATATTGTAATTACTTCGCCACCATGGCCTATTTGTTTCCTTAACTTACCTCATTTGCACTCACTGTATATAGACTTTTTGTTTTCTTTTGTTCTACTGTATTATTGACTGTATGTTTTGTTTATTCCATGTGTAACTCTGTGTTGTTGTTTGTGTCGAATTGCTACGCTTTATCTTGGCCAGGTCGCATTTGCAAATGAGAACTTGTTCTCAACTAGGCTACCTGGTTAAATAAAGGTGTTCTCAACTAGCCTACCTGGTTAAATAAAGGTGAAATAAAAAAATATATATAAAACCGGCACTTTTACTGAAACGTTGATTAATGTGCACTGTCCCTGTAAAAATTAAATAAACTCAACACATGGAATAAACAAGCGTACAGTCAATAACACAATAGAAAAAAATTAAGTCTATATACAGTGTGTGCAAATGGCGTGAGGTGGTAAGGCAATAAATAGGCCATAGTAGCGAAGAATTACAATTTAGCAGATTAACACTGGAGTGATAAATGAGCAGATTTATTTATTTTATTTTTATTTCACCTTTATTTAACCAGGTAGGCAAGTTGAGAACAAATTCTCATTTACAATTGCGACCTGACCAAGATAAAGCAAAGCAGTTCAACACATACAACAACACAGAGTTACACATGGAGTAAAACAAACATACAGTCAATAATACAGTAGAAAAATAAGTCTATATACAATGTGAGCAAATGAGTTGAGATAAGGGAGGTAAAGGCAAAAAAAAAAGGCCATGGTGGCAAAGTAAATACAATATAGCAAGTAAAACACTGGAATGGTAGATTTGCAGTGGAAGAAAGTGCAAAGTAAAGATATAAATAATGGGGTGCAAAGGAGCTAAATAAATAAATACAGTAGGGGGGAGTGGTGGTTGTTAGGGCTAAATTATAGATGGGCTATGCACAGGTGCAGTAATCTGTGAGCTGCTCTGACAACTGGTGCTTAAAGCTAGTGAGGGAGATAAGTGTTTCCAGTTTCAGAGATTTTTGCAGTTCGTTCCAGTCATTGGCAGCAGAGAACTGGAAGGAGAGGAGGCCAAAGAAAGAATTGGTTTTGGGGGTGACCAGAGAGGATGTTTTTATCATAAAATCTTCAATAATGTTCCAACCGGAGAATTCCTTTGTCTTCAGAAATGCAATGGAACTCAAGCTAACTCTCACATGAACACGCGTAGGTCAGCTCATGCCACTCTGCCAGACCACTGACTCATTCAGCTCCCATTCCCCCCTCCTTCACAGTAGAAGCATAAAAACAAGGTTCTAAAGATTGTTGACATTAGCGGAAGTCTTAGAAAGTGCAATGTGACCCCATAGACACTGTATATTCGATAAGCAAAGAAAAAACTCAGATTTCCCACTTCCTCGTTGGATTTTTTCTCATGTTTTTGCCTGCCATATGAGTTCTGTTATACTCACAGACATCATTCAAAACAGTTTTAGAAATTTCAGAGTTTTTTCTATCCAAATCTACTAATAATATGCATATATTAGCAACTGGGCCTGAGTAGCAGGCAGTTTACTCTGGGCACCTTATTCATCCAAGCTACTCAATACTGCCCCCAGCCATAAGAAGTTTAACACAGTGTCCAAAGAAGGGCCAGACGTATACAGAATGGTGTCGTCGGCGTAGAGGTGGATCAGGGAATCACCCGCAGCAAGAGTGACATCATTGATATGCACAGAGAAATTAGTCGGCCCGAGAATTTAACCCTGTGGTACCCCCATAGAGGCTGCCAGAGGTTCGGACAACAGGCCCTCCGATTTCACACTGAACTCTATCTGTGAAGTAGTTGGTGAACCAGGCGAGGCAGTCATTTGAGAAACCAAGGTATTGAGTCTGCCGATAAGAATACGGTGATTGACAGTCGAAAGCCTTGGTCAGGTCGATGAAGACGGCTGCACAGAACTGTCTTTTATCGATGGCGGTTATGATATTGTTTAGTACCTTGAGCGTGGCTGATGTGCACCCGTGACCAGCTCGGAAATCGGATTGCACAGCCGGAGAAGGTACGGTGGGATTCTAAAATGTTCAGTGATCTGTTTATTAACTTGGCTTTAGAAGACTTTAGAAAGGGGTGGTGTGGTATATGGCCAATAAACCACAGCTAAGGGCTGTGTCCAGGCACTCCACGTTGCTTCGTGCTTAAGAACAGCCTTTAGCAGTGGTATGTTGGCCATATAACCACACCTCCTCGGGACTTGCTTAAATAAGAGCTTTATATTGTGCTCCAAATCCTCATCATACTACAAGGCTGCTGTGAGTCTGCAGTCTACATTACATGCCATTTTTACCAATGTAACAGACCACTGTAAATAACATACTGTCTGTCTCATTCAATATTTGGGAAAGGTAGGCAAGTTCACATTGCTTAGTAAAAGTATATGAATAGACATGACAAAATTCTAACTCTTAGTCACAATTCACACCTATCAAGCATATGACTCACCATAACAAGAGAGTAGCTCACCTTCTGTGCAAGGGGGAAGTCCCAGAAAAGACTTTGCGGTTGTACCCAAATCAGCCCCCAACTCAAATACATGTAGCCCAACGTCACTGCATGAGAGGCACATTTCAAACAAAGGTCCATACATGTCTTTCATCTCTCTGTGGGTAAGTCATATGATATCTGTTTTGTTACATTATGTCACGAGATGCATTTTTTAAATTGACATGCGAGTTGGTTAATGGTTATGCTGTTCATGGTTTATAACTTTTTAAAAGATGTAGTCTTTAATTATTAATTGACCACCTGGGAATGGTAATGAAGGGGGGGGATGTTTACTAAATCGGATATCCAGACAAAGATCAACATCATGCCTTGAATACTTACTGGTGTATGCAACGAGCCATTGTTTATGCTATAGAGTGTTACACCAACAAAAACACCATGATAACGTCACGTGTGGTGAAAGGAATCAAATCAGTAGTAAAAGGCCTTACATGATACTGTTGGAGAATTGTTTGAGCAAATGCACAGATAAGAACAAATGTGTGAGTCAATTTCATGAAGTTCAAGAATAAGGCGAGGCGCAGCTTTATTCGTTGAGCATGTGTACTTTCTCCGGCTCAGTGATTCTGTGCCCAGCAGAGCGCAGCGCACTATTCCTCTGTCAAGAAAAGTTCATTTAAATCTTTGAAGTTGTATTGAGTTGTTTTTGGAGCCTTGCCCTCTCTTCTGATATATTCTGGAACTAGTTGGACAGGATAATTTTGTGTAAAACTAAAGAGGTTTGAATCCATCCAAACCAAGTGATCCAAGACTGATGCGTTATGAAATGTAATGTAACATTTTTTTTGTATATAACTGCCTTAATGTTGCTGGACCCCAGGAAGAGTAGCTGCTGACTTAAATGGGGATCCTTAATAAATACAAATTACACAAGGATCTCATGAACTGACCCTGATTTCCCCATCTGTCATTCAGTGAGTCAGAGTGTGAGTTGACACCCGAACTGAGCCATGGGATTAGGCTGTTCTGAGGGTTACTTCTGGGACCGCCTGGTCAGGAAGTGTCTGACCTGTCAGATGGTCTGCCAGCAGCCCCATCGCCACCTCAGATGCATCGAGTACTGTGGTAAGTTCACATACACACAAACGCTCGCCGGGGGCAATAACACATACACTGACTTGAGAAGTCAGTGAGAGGCCAATACACGGTATGATTGTTCTTATGACTCAATCAGTGGAAGCTGCTGAGTGTAGGACGGGTCATAATAATAGAAGGAACAGAGTAAATGTAATGGCATCAAACATATGGAAATGTGTTTGACATATTTGATACCATTCCACCTATTTCCCTTCAACCATTACCACAAGCCCACCCTCCCCAATTAAGGTGTTGCCAACCTCCTGTGGACTCAATTGTCAAAGTTATACATAGAGATAAAGTGCGTATCATAAGTATTCACCCCCTTGTGTTGCATTACAAAGTGGGATTCAAATTGATTTCATTGTGATTTTTTGTCGTCACTGATCTACACAAAGTACTCCATATTGTCAAAATGATATTTCTGTTTGACAAATTAATAAAAAAATGTATTTCTAAAATGTTTTGGTTGCAGAAGTATTCCCCCCTTTGTTATGGCAAGACTAAATAGTAAGTTCAGGAGTAAAAATGTGCTCAACAAGCCACATAAGTTGCATGGATTCTGTGTGTGTTAAGTTTTTTTTTTAAATGACTAACCCATCTCTGTATCACACACATACAATTAGCTGCAAGGTCCCTCAGTTGAGTAGTGAATTTCAAGCACAGATTCAACAAAAAAGACCAGGGAGCTTTTCCAATGCCTAGTTAAGAAGGGCACCAATTGGTAGATGGGCTAAAAATGTAAAAAACGATGATGAATATCCTTTTGAGCATGGTGAAGCTATTGATTGGGCTTTGGATGGTGTATCATTATACCCAGTCACTACAAAGATACAGGCGTCCTTGCTAACTGAGTTGCCAGTGAGAAAGGAAATCTCTCTGGGATTTCATTATAAGGTCCTTGGTGATTTGAAAACAGTTAGAGTTTAACGGCTGTGATAGTTTTCTCCTGAGTCTGGATCAACAGTGTAGTTACTAAACAATAATAACCTAAATGACAGAAAAAAAAGCGTGTACAGAATACAAATATTCCAAAACATGCATCCTGTTTGCAACAAGGCAGAGTAATACTGAAAAAGGCAAAGGAATAAACTTTTTGTCCTGAATACAAAGCGTTATGTTTGGGGCAAATCCAACAACACACCACTGAGTATGGTCCACCACCCAAGAGACATCCAGACAACTTGGCACAACTGTGGGAAGCATTGGAGTCAACATGGGCCAGCATCCCTGTGGAATACATTTGACACCTTGTAGAGTCCATATCCTGACGAATTGAGGCTGTTCTGATGCAAAAAGGGGTGCAATTCAATATTAGGAAGGTGTTCCTAACGTGTTGTGAACTCAGTGGATATTAGTGTTATATTTTTCAATCATAAAAAATAAAATGTTTCATCCAGTTTGACATTAGAGTATAATGTGTAGCTCATTGCCATTTTTGAATTAAATCAATTTTAATCCCACTTTGTAACACAATAAAATGTGAATAAATCCAAGGGGGTTGAATTATTGATAGGCACTGTATTTAATTATATATACCCTGTTGTATTTAATTATATGGTGTTGTATCAGTGGTAAAAGGATCATACAAAAGGTTAATGAATCTCAATACCATTTTTGTCGGGTTAAGTAACATGTATAGCCTACTGGAATCATGGCTGATATGGAACATAGTAGCCATTTTGTGTCAAAACACAGGAAGAATATACCATGCATGTTATAATACTCAGACCATCCCTGTGCCAGTGTCTCTGGGGTGTAAGGCGGTCCCAGGGCAGTACTATGACAGGCTGTTGAAGATGTGTCTGAGGTGTGCTGCGGTGTGTGGCAGCCATCCCTCAGAGTGTTCCCACCAGTGTCAGAGTGAGTGAACAGCATTCTAAAGTACTATACATCCGCACAGTATGTTGTAGCTATTACAAAACAAAACACTCACTTAGCAAACCCTTTTCATCAGAATTTTAGGTGCTAAATGTTCTCTTTTTGTCTCTCGTTCTCTCTCTCTCTCTCTCTCTCTCTCTCTGTAACACACTCAAACCGTCAGAATAGTTTGTACACTACTAAGTAATTAATTGAGCATACAGCCATCTCCAAAAGAGCTTCTGGCAGTCGAGCCAATATGTATAACAACTGACATGCAAGCGACCCCTTCACAAATGCAGCAGTCTGTCATACATTTTTTAAAAGGAAAAACCCACACTCACTGGAATATTCCTTACGTTTGAATGCTCTTTTATTTTATTTAATTGTAGAAGCAGAGGTCAGAGCAAGCGAACAAGTTTTGGCCACAGTCTTCGTCAGCGTTTGGTCAAGGCTGTGGCCTTTTGCTCTGACCTCTGTTGCTAAAAAAATTTAAAAAATAAAAATACATTAAAATGTCAAGAATATTCCAGAGTGTAGGTTTTTCCTTTCTTAAAATATATGCCTTTTGAACTCAGCAACCAAATACTTTTTTCATTCTACAAACATTTGAGTTGAGCACACCAATTCCTTCAAATGCCCTTTACCTATCCAGGTGCTTCATTACCTCAGGATTACACGGCTGGACTAGCTGAAATGTAATGTCTATGTCCCAAACGGTACCCTCCCAGAAGGTGCCATTTGGTGTTCTCTCTAATTCAGTCAAATTTAAATAAGATAACTTTGGGATTAAATGCATTTGGCTTTGATGATGTTCAGAACTGAGAACCGTCTGGAAGAAGAGCGTTGACATTTGGAAATGGTGCATACGCTACGTTACGACTCACTTCATGGACGTTATTGCAGAGTACATAAGGATTTAATTTAGGTCAATTTATTCCCTCAAGCCCAACAGTCTGCCTTGAATGGAATCTTGAGGCCTGTGGATGGGAATGCCTTCCAGAACCATACCATCAGGGGGGGCTACCTACCCAGAGGCCTGCCCTACTCAACCATCCTGGTGTACTCTCTGCTGGGCCTGTGTCTGACTCTGCTGCTGTTGACCCTGTCTGTGGCTCTGCTGGTGCTGCTGAGGAGGCCCCCCCGACCAGGGGCCACACAGAACAGTCACACCCAGGGTCATGAAGGTCAGAAGGGCCAAGAGCCTAACCAGAACAGCCAGTCCTCCAAAGGTCAGTTTGGGCACACATCTGGTGTAAAAAAGGTAGCACAGGTCAAAGCTTCATAAAGCCACTCAGAATAGAAGTGCTGATCTAGGATCAGCCCCCCCCTGTCCATTTATGAATATTCATTAAGATCTAAAAAGATAAAAAACAAACAATCAAATGTATTTATAAAGCCCTTCTTACATCAGCTGATGCCACAAAGTACTGTACACAAACCCAGCCTAAAACCCCAAGCAGCAAGCAATGCAGGTGTAGAAGCACGGTGGCTAAGAAAAACTCCCTAGAATGGAAGGAACCTAGGAAGAAACCTAGAGAGGAACCAGGCTATGAGGGGTGGCCAGTCCTCTTCTGGCTGTGCCGGCTGGAGATTATAACAGAACATGGCCAAGATGTTCAAATGTTCATAGACGACCAGCAGAGTCAAATAATATTAATCACAGTGGTGATCCAAGATCACAATCTTGTAACTCAACATGGCTCCTTTTAGATTGAGATAACCTGTGTGTGTGTGTGTGTGTGTACGTACCATCTTTAGATTGCCCGATGGATCCATCCCTGCTCCAGATAAACAGTGTGACACTGAGCCGTTCTTCCAGCCCCACAGAGACTTGTGTGTGTGTCCACTGCTTCCCTGACCTCGGAGTGCCTGGCAGGGGAGAGAAGCAGCAGAGACCCCCACTCACCCTCTACCAGCAGGCTGTCCCCCAGGACCTCCACTCTCCGACCAGAGCCCCTCAGTGTGGATCATCACAGAGAATAATTTGCTCCCCCAGTCAGCCCAGCTTCTGATTGCAGAACTGAACCAGACTGGATACTAAATAAATAAACAACTCAGGACAGATCTGATACCACCCACTCCAGGGTGAAGTTTCCCCTAAGTACAGATCTAGGATCAACTTCTCCCCTCCAATCCTAACCTGAACAATTAGTGGGGGGGGAGAAAAACTGTCCCAAGATCAGATGTGTGAGCAGTCTGGAGAGCAGAAATGAATAGGCGGTGAAGGATACAGGAGAAACTGGAGTGAGACAGAAGCGAGTGACATAGAACATTATATACAGTGGGGAGAACAAGTATTTGATACACTGACGACTTTGCAGGTTTTCCTACTTACAAAGCATGTAGAGGTCTGTAATTGTTATCATAGTTACACTTCAACTGTGAGAGACGGAATCTAAAACAAAAATCCAGAAAAATCACATTGTATGATTTAAGTAATTAATTAGCATTTTATTGCATGACATAAGTATTTGATCCATCAGAAAAGCAGAACTTAATATTTGGTACAGAAACCTGTGTTTGCAATTACAGAGAACATACATTTCCTGTAGTTCTTGACCAGGTTTGCACACACTGCAGCAGGGATTTTGGCCCACTCCTCCATACAGACCTTCTCCAGATCCTTCAGGTTTCGGGGCTGTCGCTGGGCAATACGGACTTTCAGCTCCCTCCAAAGATGTTCTATTGGGTTCATGTCTGGAGACTGGCTAGGCCACTCCAGGACCTTGAGATGCTTCTTACGGAGCCACTCCTTAGTTGCCCTGGCTGTGTGTTTCGGGTCGTTGTCATGCTGGAAGACCCAGCCACGACCCATCTTCAATGCTCTTACTGAGGGAAGGAGGTTGTTGGCCAAGATCTTGCGATTCATGGCCCCATCCATCCTCCCCTCAATACAGTGCAGTCGTCCTGTCCCCTTTGCAGAAAAGCATCCCCAAAGAATGATGTTTCCACCTCCATGCTTCACGGTTGGGATGGTGTTCTTGGGGTTGTACTCATCCTTCTACTTCCTCCAAACACAGAGAGTGGAGTTTAGACCAAAAAGCTCTATTTTTTATCTCATCAGACCACATGACTTTCTCCCATTCCTCCTCTGGATCATCCAGATGGTCATTGGAAAACTTCAGACTGGCCTGGACATGCGCGGGCTTGAGCAGGGGGACCTTGCGTGCGCTGCAGGATTTTAATCCATGAAGGCGTAGTGTCTTACTAATGGTTTTCTTTGAGACTGTGGTCCCAGCTCTCTTCAGGTCATTGACCAGGTCCTGCCGTGTAGTTCTGGGCTGATCCCTCATCTTCCTCATGATCATTGATGCCCCACGAGGTGAGATCTTGCATGGAGCCCCAGAACGAGGGTGATTGACCGTCATCTTGAACTTCTTCCATTTTCTAATAATTGCGCCAACAGTTGTTGCCTTCTCCCCAAGCTGCTTGCCTATTGTCCTGTAGCCCATCCCAGCCTTGTGCAGGTCGACAATTTTATCCCTGATGTCCTTACACAGCTCTCTGGTCTTGGCCATTGTGGAGAGGTTGGAGTCTGTTTGATTGAGTGTGTGGACAGGTGTCTTTTATACAGGTAACGAGTTCAAACAGGTGCAGTTAATACAGGTAATGAGTGGAGAACAGGAGGACTTCTTAAAGAAAAACTAACAGGTCTGTGAGAGCTGGAATTCTTACTGGTTGGTAGGTGATCAAATACTTATGTCATGCAATAAAATGCAAACAAATTACTTAAAAATCATACAATGTGATTTTCTGGATTTTTGTTTTAGATTCCGTCCCTCACAGTTGAAGTGTACCTATGATAAAAATTACAGACCTCTACTTGCTTTGTAAGTAGGAAAACCTGCAAAATCGGTAGCGTATCAAATACTTGTTCTCCCCACTGTATGCCTGTACAGATGTTGGATATTCATTTGAGCCAGTTTTCTACAGCAGGAAACTAATCCTGCAGCAACAAGAAATGTGAATTATGTGGATTATAATAATGGACATTTTTGTAGTGGTTGACACATTTTTCAATAGGGCAAATCACATCTGACATTTTAAAATGGAGATTTTAAAAACCTTGAATACACAAGTTTGCATTTCCTGTTGTGCAAGAAAATTCTCAGCAACAAAAATGATCAAATTAGGACACCCTCTCCGTCTCTCGGGAGACATTACAACTACCTCTCAGTCAGAATTAGACGTTCATCCACGTTTCTCAAATGTCAAATTACGAAGTTCATGTTTAAGGTTAGGCATTAACTCAGAATATTTAAGCTAAGGGTTACGGTTTTGGGTAGACTTAAAACAGAAATCTCAAAAGCATATTTTTATTGCTAGATTTGAACATGCAACCTTTGGCACCAGAGGGGGATGCTTAGGCATTCACTGTTGCCCCTAGTGGCCGGTCTCCACGTCATCAGCCGACGTGCTCAGACATGGACGGACATCAAATACTGACTATCACAGGTGACCTGGCTGGACATTCACAGGCAGGTGGCCTCCACGTGCCATGAAAGACCTCCAGTAAATCTTCAACAAGCTAATAAAACCCTGCAGCACACGGGCAGGTAAAGATATAGGTTTTTATTTTGGGTCTCACCATCAGTGTCCAGTTCTTGCAGCAGATAAAGTGTTGGGGGTGTAGTCTTGACTAGACCATAATGATCCTTGGCCGACAAAGTAACTCAGTTTATACCTTGGTTTCTTATTTTAACTCACACAGACACACACACACACACACACACACACACATACATACATACACATGATGTGAAAAAAAAAAAACCTCTCCGACACCGACTTTATATCCATTGTAGACAGCATGCTGAATTGAAAGTACTGATTCAGTACACAAACATATGCACAACACACGTGCGCGCGCGCATACACGGAATTCGAGAAACACGTGGACAAGTTTTAACACTGTCAGATCGAGCCATTGTCTCCGGCAGGATGCACAATGTGCCAGTCTTTTTCTTATCCACAACAGCGCATCACCTGAAACAAATTCGCCACGATATGTCAGCAACACAAGAATTATACCATCAGCGTAAGAAAGGAACAAACGTGAAACGGTGTCTTTTTGAAAAGGATACTTACTGCACAACATAAGGTTGTTCGAGGCAGAGGGGAGGATGGGAAACCATAAACAAGGACTAAAATTAATTATAAAAATATACTTATGCATTTTCGCTGCCATTGCGAATAGTAAAACACAAAAGAGGATAGCTTTTTCACAGAACACTCCGCTTATTCAACTCAAGTCTTTTTCCGTGGTTACAAAATAGATGTGTTAGATTAATCATACAGTATTTTTTTTACTAAAAAGTCACAAACAACGATTATAGTAACCACTTTTGTCTTTGCAATATTGTAAATACCATTTGTCAGCTTGTTTTGCAGTCAGCGCAACAATAATGCATAAAGAAATTAGACAACCAAATATATTTCCGCCTTTGAAAATGCTTGGTCACTTGTAGATGGGTGTATGTGTGGGTGGAATGATGGATTTCAGAAATGATCAAATAACTGAATGTGAAGTTTTTATGAGATGTGCCCACGGTCAGTCTGTCCCTCCATCTGCCCGTCTGTCTGAAACAAGAATAGAGAGAGGGAGATTGAGAGCGAAGGAAGCGCCTTCTCTTCCAACAAGGCCTCCATAGTCACACACCCCCCTCCCCCTCTCCATCCTGCAATCTTCCCTCCCCCTCTCCTCTCTTCCTCCTTATCAAGTAGATCCGAGTAGCTTCAGTGCAGATTGGTTTTGGAGTGTCCTTTACGCAGAAAGGATGCATGATTCATTTTCCTTTCCCTCCATTCCCCCAGCTTCAATCTTCACTGAGTTTCAGGTAGGCGTGCGTCATGTCGCCACCTTGTTGTTGCAAGTCTCTTGGTGGCTGTTGACATCAGTGCTGAAGGAAGGTGGCTATTCGTACTCCAGAAACTGTTTATGGTAGAACAAGAGGTACCTGAGAACAGAGAGAGATACATCGATAAGATTTCACACTGATACATACAAGTAATTATTCATGATAATGAAAAAAATATGAACAACAGAAGGTAGAGGCTACTGCATCATGATGGAGATGGAGTTGTGGATTACATTTGGAGAAGACCTAGCTGGACTAGGTCAAAGCTGCGGGTAGCCTAGTGGTTAGAGCGTTGGGCCGAAAGGTTGCTGGATCGAATCCCAGAGCTGACAGAGCTGTCGTTCTGCCCCTGAACAAGGCACTTCCCCAGTAGGCAGTCATTGTCAAATAAAAATGTGTTCTTAATTTACTTGCTGAGTTAAATAAAGGTTAAATGACATTTTTCTTAAGCCTCGGGGGTGGGGCAAATGCAGAAAGAAAATAATTGGCCATGCTGAAGATGTCTATATAGGTACACAGGACAGTAGGACACTACCTTGGTGAAGAAATGTAAACCAGTATTATCTGTACAGTTCATGTGAATACTTGTGGAATATAAAAATACTTTATTGATATATTTGATGTGGATGTTTTGAGTCTTCGCACCTTTTGATGTACATGTTTTGTTCTTTCTGGATTCCAGTCAACTCTTACATTTCCAACTATTGAATCCTGCAGGATACCGTTCTTAATTACACAGCTACCTTTTCTGCCAAAGGGGAGATGCAGCAAAATAAACAGTCTGCCCGTGCTACAGACATCTCCACATCAGTCTGCTAATACTAGTAAAGGCCCAGTGTACTACTTTTGTGAACAAATATTACTCGTTATGACCGCAGTTCAAACTCAGGATATTTTCAGAGCTTACCCTTCGCTGTCCAGTACGTCCTTGATGCTGGCCTTGGTGATGACGGCGTCGTCACACTTGAACCACTGGTCCTTGTGCTGCCGGATGAACGTGGTGTAGTGACCGCTCTCCAAAGTACCCTGGTGGTTGACCACCGCAAACAGAGAATACCTGGAGGGAGAAAACAGGGGAGATAAGAAGCGAGGCAGAAAATGGATGAGAATTGGTTCGAGTCAAAGTGAGAGAGAACATGAGAGCCAATTCACTGTCATTATGGTGTTCTTTATATGCAACCTAGTACCATTGTTTGCGGGACAGCGCACATACTTATTGTCGTTGTTGAACACGTCTACTGACTGCTGGTACTGTCCGTTCATCCTGCTCTCTTTACTGAAAGACACACAGACGACATGTCAGCAACGATGAGCAAAGACCGTCATACTGAGCCATCCTTAGGCTTCACTCCAGGGATAGTTCACTACAGATTACATTCCCACCTCCACACCATTATAACGCATCTCTTTCATACACACCCACACATTCATTCAGTCAATTAACTGATGCAGTTCCAGGCATCGCTCTTCCTCTCTGGAGAGCGATCTGAATCCATTTGAGTCCCATTTGAGGTGTTGTTTTGACATGCTGTGCATCAGGGGTGTCATGACTGTCCTGATCAGGTCAGGTTACAGGAGACCACAACCCTACAGATTATCTCTCAACCCCAACAGAGGAGGAGAGATCTAGGGGTCTGAAGATGTGGGGGTTTTATGACCCCTCACGCCACTGGTAAATCTCAGGCCACAGACAAATTATTTTGTCCTGTTACTATGTAGAACCAGCCTCAGAACATTAAACATGAAATAAAGGGACTTTGGAACAATGGTTTCCGTCAGCCACAATGGTGGTCATGAAGATAGATGGAATATGAAAATGTATGTCATTTTTGTTTTGTTATTAAAGGTTAATAGATGACGTTATTACGAAAACATTGTAACGTGAAGAGTTTTCCTAGCATATGTTTGATGTTTATACATTGATTTTGACATTTTCCACACAACGTACAAAGGGAATGTTTTGGTAAAGATGAAATGTTAAGTTAGTTGTCTAAAATTGGATTTGAATCAAATCTAGACCTGGCCTCATTAACTTGGTACGCCCAGAGAATTGCCCTAAAGGCGGTTACGCCCACTTCTGATCCAAGGGTATAAAACCTGTGAGTAAAGAATTCACAGAGAAGACTACGTGACCCAAGCTGCAGCCACGGTCTAAAAAGTCAACGAACCCAGAACGCAACACAAGTTTGAAGACAAATAAATCATTTTCTACCCAAGCTACTGATGAGTAGCTGTGTCTAAGCGGGTGAATTCAAGCCGGACCCCCTTAGCATCCAATCCCAGTGAATCGTGGTATCTAAAGGGTTTCATTCCTATGCTGTGAGCTCTGAGCTACAGAGCTGTCTGTCCTCAGAATACCCCTTCCATAGCAAGGGTGAGGGAACAGACTCCTAAGCCAAAAGGACACTGACATCGGGAGGACGATCAGAGAGAGGTGCGCAGAAGAAGTGCGTCATCGAGCAGCTGAACGGTCCCCTGAACGGTCCACGCAGAGAATCCTCGGAGTTCTACCCCACGTAATTACATCATTATATTCTGACCCATAAGAGCGGCAGATTGGGGCAAGGCTAGGGTTAGAATAACAAATTCACCCAAATGTATATTTCTCTCGTGTACTTTCTCTTTTCCTCTCTCTTTGAAATCCCCATTTTGGGTAACACGCGCCATAGTGTGTTGGCCCGTTATACTAAGTTCTAATCAATAGCCTATAATGTGTTTTGTCTATGTGTATCTTTTATCATCATTTCAATTAGCGGCTATCATCATTTTATCATCATTTCAATCTAAGATTGGTGTGGTACGAACTCATTGGCGAGACCCGGGTCCGTGCAATTGGTAGAGGCAACTGATTAATTAGCGGCTGTTGTAAAATCGATATTCTGATATTCTTTGAGTTAATTTGGGAAATAGAAACTCAATAAAAACGAGTTGTTTTCCCATGGTGTCCCAGGTTAATGAGTTAATAATTGCTTGATTCAGTTAATCACGCAATTAGAAACTTGTAATCATTCGATGAGCAACAGTCGTCACATTAACTAATACGCATAGGGAGTTCTGCATTAATGTACACACACACACACACACACACACACACACACACACACACACACACACACACACACACACACACCTGTGTCTGGCTAATTAAGTTAACACACCAATTAAACACACAGAAAATGGACGTGGTTGGTCAGACAGCTCATACACCTATTTAATTCTATGACAGAAAAGGGCTGCATCTCAGTCGACTCAAGGGGCTTCCTTTCCTTGTCTCCTTTCCTTCGTTAGAACGGATTTGAGAATTGCCACGTGAACGCTACATAGCAAGGAGACCATCAGAGGGCTGACTTTCACTTGGTGACTTCACCTGGCGAAAATATGTGGAAGTAACTTCCGACTACTGAGATGCAGCCCTCATCTCTTCCACGGTGGGCCTGGCTCATTGTTCAGACTGACCTGGAGGCCATGAAGGGAGTCATGTCCAGCTCTAAGGGGAAGGAGACATAGGTAGGGATCTTCCTCCGCAGCTTCGCTGAGTGTTCAAACCGCTGGAGAGAGAAAGAGGAGAGCGAAAAAAATGAAAGAGAGATCGGGTAGAGACAACAGAGGTAGGACATGAGTTTGAAGTGGAAAAGGGAACTAAAACTGGAGCGCTCACTACCTTTTACAAAAAATACAGAGAAAACACACACTGACTTTGAGGTGGAAACACGCCACAATGGGGAGCTTCTTCATGGTCAGCTGTTTGGTGGACTCCTGGTAACTATGGCAACCGCTACATTTGATCTTGGCGCTGCTCCCCAAGTGTTCTGGTCGGGTAAACCTGCAGAAGACAGGACCATTGTCAGAACACACTCCGGGTGTGTGTGTGTGTGTGTGTGTAAGAGATTGATGGGGTCTCCATTGATGTGGAGAGAGCTGGACAGCAGACTAGAGAGACAAACAGGAAGTGATATGGAAGTGAAGAATAGTAATGAGATACCGGAGTAGACAGTCAGAGTGGTGGCCTTTGATAGATGGAGAGAGGGATAGAGAAAGAGGGAGAAAGAACTTGAGATAAAAGGGGTGAGTAGTACCTGCGAAGACAGTCTGTGAGCGTGGTGGCCCCGGAGAGGTGGCTCTCTCCGTTCAGTGTGCTGCCGTCCCCCCCGGGGCTGAGGGGCCAGAAGGGCGTGGACGACCCTGGCAGGTCCAGACTGATGTCCCAGAACGGGTCAATCGTTGTGGAAACACCGCTACAGGACGAGAGAGGAGGAGTCTGAGGGAATGGCACTGTAAGGTTTGGGCTTCGACAGACCTGAAGCTTATGGAACCATCAATATGACCCCCACCAGTAGTCACAACACTGTGACAATATTTCTTTGCATGTAAACTCAGCAAAAAGAAGAAACGTCCCTTTTTCAGGACCCTGTCTTTCAAAGAGAATTAGTAAAAATCCAAATAACTTCACAGATCTTCATTGTAAAGGGTTTAAACACTGTTTCCCATGCTTGTTCAATGAACCATAAACAATTAATGAACATGCACTTGTGGAACGGTCGTTAAGACACTAACAGCTTACAGACGGTAGGCAATTAAGGTCACAGTTATGAAAACGTAGGACACTAAAGAGGCCTTTCTACTGACTCTGAAAAACACCAAAAGAAAGATGCCCAGGGTCCCTGCTCATCTGTGTGAACGTGCCTTAGGAATGCTGCAAAGAGGCATGAGGACTGCAGATGAGGCCAGGGCAATATATTGCAATGTCCGTACTGTGAGACGCCTAAGACAGCGCTTCAGGGAGACAGGACGGACAGCTGATCGTCCTCGCAGTGGCAGACCACGTGTAACAACACCTGCATTGCATCGGTACATCGCTCTAGGGCGATGTGTCACAGCATCATCGGACTGCGCTTGTTGTCATTGCAGGCAATCTCAACGCTGTGCGTTACAGGGAAGACATTCTCCTCCCTCATGTGGTACCCTTCCTGCAGGCTCATCCTGACATGACCCTCCAGCATGACAATACCAGCAGCCATACTGCTCGTTCTGTGCGTGATTTCCTGCAAGACAGGAATGTCAGTTCTGCCATAGCCAGAGAAGAGCCCAGTTCTCAATCCCATTGAGCACGTCTGGGACCTGTTGGATCGGAGGGTGAGGGCTAGGGCCATTTCCCCTACAAATGTCTGGGAACTTGCAGGTGCCTTGGTGGAAGAATGGGGTAACATCTCACAGCAAGAACTGGCAAATCTGGTGCAGTCCATGAGGAGGAGATGTACTTAATGCAGTACTTAATGCAGCTGGTGGCCACACCAGATACTGACTGTTACTTTTTATTTTGACCCCCCTTTTGTTCAAGGACACATTATTCCATTTCTGTTAGTCACATGTCTGCGGAACTTGTTCAGTTATTGTCTCAGTTGTTGAATCTTGTTATGTTCACACAAGTTAACTTCTTTGGGATAGGGGGCAGTATTTTGACGCCCGGATGAAAAGCCTGCCCAAAGTAAACTGCCTGCTACTCAGGCCCAGAAGCTAGGATATGCATATAATTAGATTTGGATAGAAAACACTCTAAAGTTTCTAAAACTGGTAAAATAATGTATGTGAGTATAACAGAACTGAAATGGCAGGCGAAACCCCGAGGACAAACCATCCCCCCAAAAAGCAATTAATCCTACCACTGATTTCAATGGCTGGCACTTTCATAATAGGGCGAAATTGTGCCCGATTGCAGTTCCTAGGGCTTCCACTAGATGTCAGTCTTTAGAAAGAGTTTCAGGCTGTTTATTTATTTTATTTTATTTATTTATTTTTTTGAATTTGACCCCTTTTTCTCCCCAATTTCGTAGTATCCAATTGTTGTAGTAGCTACTATCTTGTCTCATCGCTACAACTCCCGTACGGGCTCGGGAGAGACGAAGGTTGAAAGTCATGCGTCCTCCGATACACAACCAACCAAGCCGCTGCTTCTTTAACACAGCGCACATCCAACCCGGAAGCCAGCCGCACCAATGCGCCGGAGGAAACACCGTGCACCTGGCCACCTTGGTTAGCGTACACTGCGCCCAGCCCGCCACAGGAGTCGCTGGTGCGCGATGAGACAAGCCCTCCCTAACCCGGGCGACGCTAGGCCAATTGTGCGTCGCCCCACGGACCTCCCGGTAGCGGCCGGTTACGACAGAGCCTGGGAGCGAACCCAGGACTCTGATGGCACAGCTGGCGCAGCGTACAGCGCCCTTAACCACTGCGCCACCCGGGAGGCCCCTTGTTTTTAAAAAATGTTTTTTTTTTTTTTTTTTAATGAGCCAGAAATTGTAGATTTTCTAGGTGGCTCCCATTTTGGCTGTAGTGTTTCCAAGCGCGTGGATGAGAGCGTGTTCTTTGGTATTTTTCTCCGGTAAAGACAATAACGATTCTCCGTCTTAAATGTTAGCGTTTATTTGCTTATTAGGGTACCTACGGTTTGATTATAAACGTTGATTGACTTGTTTGGATAAGTTTATTGGTAACGTTTGTGATTCATTTTGTATGCATTTTGAAGGAGGAAACCAAGTGGATTATTGACTGACTGCAATGCTCCATGTGTCCACCAGGTGGAGATAGAACACTGTCGGTCTACACTGTCCAGTAGGGGGCCTGCTACAGCAGAGGGAGTGAAACAGTGGGTGGTGTGTGTCTGTTCAAATCAGTCCCACTCTCCCTGACTCACTGCAGAGGAGAGGGGGTCAGACCAGGGCTGACACTGAGTGATGTAAAACATGATGCAACAAGAGCACAGACAGAGAGACAGAAACACAGAGACAAAGTAAGGATGAAGCATAAATGTCACAGAAGGAAAAAAACAATGACACACACACACGGGCGCTTACTGGCAGACTTGACATGTGACGTCAGACTGCAGGCCTCCAGTGAAGATTTGGTCGATGATGCAGTTGCAGTTATTGGGGTTGTTAGCCTTCTTCCCGTTGTCATCTCCTTGGTGAGCACAGGGACACGGACACACGATTGAGAATCAAAGCATGTCGAACTACCACATCAACCCTCCCCTCCCCCTGACCGCAATATCAGAGAGGGAATGAGACAGAGAGGGATGGTGGAGGACGACAGAGCCAAGCAAACACAATCAGCGCTTTTATGTAAAGAGTGTCTGTGTCAGTTATCTGCCTCTCAGCTCATCTCATCCAGGCCGTCAGTTATCTGCCTCTCATCTCATCTCATCCAGGCCGTCAGTTATCTGCCTCTCATCTCATCTCATCCAGGCCGTCAGTTATCTCATCCAGGCAGTCAGTTATCTGCCTCTCATCTCATCTCATCCAGGCAGTCAATTATCTGCCTCATCCGGGCAGTTAGTTAGCAGACCAGCACAGCCATTTCCCACACTCTCCTCCTCTGTAGATCCTTCTCTCCCCCTCTCTCATATTCCTGCTTTTCCTCCCACCCATTGACTGTGGAGAGTGTGGGTGCCATTTGAGTAGAGCAGTCTGCTTTCTACAATCTGTGTGTGTATGTGTGTGTGTAAGTCTGTGTAATATATGCGTCTCTGTATATACAGTGTATTCAGAAAGTATTCAGACCTCTTCCCTTTCCGTTTTTTACATTTTGTTACATTACAGCCTTAATCTAAAATGGATTCGTTTTCCTCATCAATCAACACAGTATATATACCCCATAATGACAAAGTAAAAACAGGTTGACATTTTTTTGCAAATCTATTACAAATATAAAACAGAAATACCTTATTTACATAAGTATTCAGACCCTTTGCTATGAGACTCAAACTTGAGCTCAGGTGCATCCTGTTTCCATTGATCATTCTTGAGATGTTTCTACAACTTGATTGGAGTCCACCTGTGGTAAATTCAATTGATTGGACATGATTTGGAAAGGAACACACCTGTTTATATAAGGTCCCACAGTTGACAGTGCATGTCAGAGAAAAAAACCAAGCCATGAGGTCAAAGGAGTTGTCCGTAGAGCTCCGAGACAGGATTGTAGGGAGGCACAGATCTGGGGAAGGGTACAAAAAAAAATGTCCGCAGCATTGAAGGTCCCCAAGAACACAGTGGCCTCCATCATTCTTAAATGGAAGAAGTTTGGAACCACCAAGACCAAGAACCCGATGGTCACTGACAGAGTTCCTCTGTGGAAATGAGAGAACCTTCCAGAAGGACAACCATCTTGGCAGCACTCCACCAATCAGGCCTTTATGGTAGAGTGGCCAGACGGAAGCCACTCCTCAGTTAAAGGCACAAGGCAGCCCGCTTGGAGTTTGCCAAAAGGCACCTAAAGGACTCTGACCATGAGAAACAAGATTTTCTGGTCTGATGAAACCAAGATTGAACTCGTTGGCCTGAATGCCAACAATCACGTCTGGAGGAACCCTGGCACCATCCCTACGGTGAAGCATGGTGGTGGCAGCATCATGCAGTGGGGATGTTTTTTCAGAGGCAGGGACTGGGAGACTAGTCAGGATCGAGGGAAAGATGAATGGAGCAAAGTACAGAGGGATCCTTGATGAAAACCTGCTCCAGAGCACTCAGGACAACAGAGTGGGGTGAAGTTATTTATTTATTTCACCAGATCGGCCAGTTGAGAACAAGTTCTAATTTCCAACTGCAACCTGGCCAAGATAAAGCAAAAGCAATGCGACAAAAAAAACAACACAGAGTTACACATAAACAAAGGTTCACCTTCCAACAGGACAACAACCCTAAGCACACAGCCAAGACGACGCAGGAGTGGCGTCGGGACAAGTCTCTGAATGTCCTTGAGTGGCCCAGCCAGAGCCCGGACTTGAACCCAATCAAACATCTCTGAAGACACCTGAAAATAGCTGTGCAGTGACGCTCCCCCATCCAACCTGACAGAGCTTGAGAGGATCTGCAGAGAATGGGAGAAACTCCCCAAATACAGGTGTGCCAAGCTTGTAGCGTCATATCCAAGAAGACTCGAGGCTGTAATCACTGCAAAGGTGCTTCAACAAAGTACTGAGTAAAGAGTCTGAATACTTATGTAAAATGTGAGTTTTTTAAATTTCTAATAAATTTGCTAAAATGTCTAAAAACCTGTTTTGGCTTTGGCATTATGGGGTACTGTGTGTAGATTGATGAGAAAAATAAAATGCTATAAAATGTAACAATAAGGCTGTAAACGTAACAAAATGTGGAAAAGGTCAAGGGGCCTGAATACTTCCCGTATGCACAAGGTAGTTCTAAGGCTTATAATGTAGTGTGTGTGTGTGTGTACTATGATGCAGACCTTTGCAGTGGCGGTGCAGCACATCCAGGGCAGCGATGAGGAACTCGTGGGCATCCTGCTGCTCGTAGCCTGCAAGGTGGCGCGCGTGAGTCCACACCAGGTGCAGCAGCCGGAAGGGAATGTGGGGCGAGCGGTGGCCCGAGTAGAACTGAGAGAGAGAGAAGAGAAAGAGAGAGAGGGAAGAAAAGGGAAACATTAGGAGGAGAGGCAGAGGATGTGGAAAAGAGGGACAGATAAATGGGACAAGGAGAGAGGAGGATGAAGAGAGAGAAAGAAAGTAAAAAGGTGAGGCAAGGGAAAATAAGAGGGATGAGAGAGAGAATGAAGGTTGGAGAAAGGACAGGATGAAACAGGCACTTAAACCATACTACATTCTAAGTACGTCCACAATAATAGTTTTAGAAGGAGAGAAGAGTGAAGATAGTTGGGCTGAGACGGATGGAGGTTAGACAGCTGTAGAGGTAGGCTGAGAGAGAACGAGGTAGGAGAAAGGAAAGAGAAATATATTTTTAAGCCCATACCTCCTGAAAGAGCTGTGACATCTCACACACCAGACAGGAGTTGGACTGCATCTCACACTTGTGTCTGTCGGACAGGAAGAAGTCCCGCAGCAGGGGGGTGTGGGTGAGGGCCTGCACGATGCAGTTCATAAAACACGTGTTTCCCAGGTTGATCAGACCTCGAAGACCTGAGGGAGGCAGAGAGAGACAACGAGAGAGCCAGAGGGAGAGCGCGAGAGAGCGCAAGAGAGCCAAAGGGAGAGCGCGAGAGAGCCAAAGGGAGAGCGCGAGAGAGCCAAAGGGAGAGCGCGAGAGAGCCAGAGGGAGAGCGCGAGAGAGCCAGAGGGAGAGCGCGAGAGAGCCAGAGGGCCAGAGGGAGAGGGCGAGAGAGCCAGAGGGGGAGGGCGAGAGAGCCAGAGGGGGAGGGCGAGAGAGCCAGAGGGAGAGAGAGCCAGAGGGAGAGGGCGAGAGAGCCAGAGGGAGAGGGCGAGAGAGCCAGAGGGAGAGGGCGAGAGAGCCAGAGGGAGAGGGCGAGAGAGCCAGAGGGAGAGGGCGAGCGAGCCAGAGGGAGAGGGCGAGAGAGCCAGAGGGAGAGGGCGAGCGAGCCAGAGGGAGAGGGCGAGCGAGCCAGAGGGAGAGCGAGCCAGAGGGAGAGGGCGAGCGAGCCAGAGGGAGAGGGCGAGAGAGCCAGAGGGAGAGGGCGAGAGAGCCAGAGGGAGAGGGCGAGAGAGCCAGAGGGAGAGGGCGAGAGAGCCAGAGGGAGAGGGCGAGAGAGCCAGAGGGAGAGGGCGAGAGAGCCAGAGGGAGAGGGCGAGAGAGCCAGAGGGAGAGGGCGAGAGAGCCAGAGGGAGAGGGCGAGAGAGCCAGAGGGAGAGCGCGAGAGAGCCAGAGGGAGAGCGCGAGAGAGCCAGAGGGAGAGCGCGAGAGAGCCAGAGGGAGAGCGCGAGAGAGCCAGAGGGAGAGCGCGAGAGAGCCAGAGGGAGAGCGCGAGAGAGCCAGAGGGAGAGCGCGAGAGGGCCAGACAGAAACAGACAGACAGAAAGAGAGAAAACGCATCTTGAATATAGTTTCCAATGCCAAAAGTACCACAGTAATCGAGGACCAGTGGAGGCCACACTATCACAGATGGCCACAGTGGTCCCTAGAGGAAGTTTGGAGTGACAACAGCAGCCCCAAACTGTCAGGACAACAGGGTAAGAGACCCAGAGAGATGGGCGTCCCTAACAGGTGAGACCAGGCACACACGCAACACACTTTGGCCCTGACCAACTGCTCCCTCTAGAAGTTTAGTTACAGGAAAAATAGAGATGGAGGAAAAAGGAGGAGGGGTGGAGAGGGAGAGACAAGAGTGAGGAGGCCGCTCCTTTCCGGACAACTAAACCCCCCCCCCCACACACACAGAGCACCCTTCTCTGTGTCTTTCCTAAGGGGGCAAGAGCGCATCTTGACAAAATAAATTATCACATTTGATATTTCTCACGAGAGAGTGAGACCGAGAAAGAGAGAGGCAGACAGAGAGAGAGAGAGAGCGAGGGCGCAGAGGGAACGCGAGTGGTTAGCGGCTAGCAGTAGCCTGCAGCGATGCCGTTTAACACCATTCTCCATCTCTGAGCGGCTCCCTCGCTGTGTGGAGGAGGGGTGAGAAAGAGAGGGATGAGAAACGAAGGTCATTTCCTCCCACTGTACCGCACTTCATTAACAGCTGATCGATAATAACATACTACTGAATATTTGTCCCCCTCTTGCACAGACACACACAGACACACTAAATGCCATGCTCTGAAGCCTGGACCTGCTCCAAAGCCCTTGTTCATGACCACCTGCTCACGTTACAACCCATAGTTTAGTTAACAGCGAAAACAGGGACGAGGAGGGACTGAACGAGAGCGGGATTGAGGAGAAGACAAGCAGATTCAGTTGCGAGCACCTGTCAAGAGAGTGAGGAGGCTTCTGCCTTCTGGACATGAACACATTCCCCATCATGCACCATTCTCTGTGTCGCATAGGCTTCATTCAGGTTCAATGTACTTGGACTCAGCCACACACACATAGGCAGCTTGACAAAAACACATTTAGACTTGGTCTTTCTTCATCTCATCCAACCTCATTACGTTTAGCATAGAGTGAGAGGAGAGGGACAGCGAGCGGCTAGCAGTAGCCTGCAGCGACGCTGTTTAACACCATTGATTCTCCATCTCAGTCTGAGCAGATCTGCTCCCTCGCTGTGTGGATGAGGGGTGAGAAAGAGAGGAGAGGAAGGTTTTATTTCCCCAATGGACAGCACTTCAGAAATCCCAGATCGATAACATACTATTGATGGGTTCTGAACTTGAAATATGAAATCTCCTTGTTCATGGTACTGAGGGACAGAGGAGAATATTATTACACACGTTATTGTTAGACATCAGGTATCCTCTGGAAAGAAGAAGGGCCACAGTCTGGTTTCAGTTGTTGGGTTGTAATTTGAACTACTTGCTACACCAGAAGTGAATGGTTATCTGTAGGAGGAATGTATATGGTGGGGTCAATTAAGGTTGGATATGGATAGAGGCTTGGAATGTTACTGAGTAAGGGGAAGGGCAATCACATGGTTGTGGTCACTGATAAGGGTGGAGAGCTGTGGATTGGTGAGGAATGGGGGCAGAGGTCAGGTCAGGTCACATTAAGGAAGAAGGGACCGTTTATTACCCACGTCACTTAACTTTGAGAAAAGGAGGAGACTTCACCTAAAGTGGGGTATATATACACTTGTACTATATACACTTGGAAACACAGAAAGGGGAAAGCCTAGGGTAAGGCGCTAGGATTAAAGCGACCAGGGTAAAGCGCTAGGATTAAAGGGACCAGGGTAAGGCGCTAGGATTAAAGGGACCAGGGCAAGGCGCTAGGATTAAAGGGACCAGGGCAAGGCGCTAGGATTAAAGGGACCAGGGCAAGGCGCTAGGATTAAAGGGACCAGGGTAAGGCGCTAGGATTAAAGGGACCAGGGTAAGGCGCTAGGATTAAAGGGACCAGGGTAAGGCGCTAGGATTAAAGGGACCAGGGTAAGGCGCTAGGATTAAAGGGACCAGGGTAAGGCGCTAGGATTAAAGGGACCAGGGTAAGGCGCTAGGATTAAAGGGACCAGGGTAAGGCGCTAGGATTAAAGGGACCTGGGTAAGGAGCTAGGATAAAAGGGACCAGGGTAAGGAGCTAGGATAAAAGAGACCAGGGTAAGGAGCTAGGATAAAGAGACCAGGGTAAGGAGCTAGGATAAAAGGGACCAGGGTAAGGCGCTAGGATAAAGGGACCAGGGTAAGGAGCTAGGATTAAAGGGACCAGGGTAAGTAGCTAGGATAAAGGGACCAGGGTAAGGAGCTAGGATAAAAGGGACCAGGGTAAGGAGCTAGGATAAAGGGACCAGGGTAAGGAGCTAGGATAAAAGGGACCAGGGTAAGGAGCTAGGATTAAAGAGACCAGGGTAAGGAGCTAGGATAAAAGAGACCAGGGTAAGGAGCTAGGATTAAAGGGACCAGGGTAAGGAGCTAGGATAAAAGGGACCAGGGTAAGGAGCTAGGATAAAGGGACCAGGGTAAGGAGCTAGGATTAAAGGGACCAGGGTAAGGAGCTAGGATTAAAGAGACCAGGGTAAGGAGCTAGGATTAAAGGGACCAGGGTAAGGCGCTAGGATTAAAGGGACCAGGGTAAGGAGCTAGGATTAAAGAGACCAGGGTAAGGAGCTAGGATAAAAGGGACCAGGGTAAGGAGCTAGGATAAAAGGGACCAGGGTAAGGAGCTAGGATAAAGGGACCAGGGTAAGGAGCTAGGATTAAAGAGACCAGGGTAAGGAGCTAGGATAAAGGGATCAGGCACAAGACAACTCTTGCTATAGCCAGCCTCTGCAGCGCTGGAGGTGCCCTCACCGATGGTGCAGTTTGTTGTTATTTTCCGGCGCTTTGGATTGTGCCGCAGCAGTTCCAGCTCTCGCTTGGTGGGCTCCCACGTCGAATACTTCTCCCCTACACCTGACATACAAACGACAGGAAAAAAATACAAATGAAATATGCTACCCTTTGTTTACTGTTGTGCTATCATCAGAAAATAGCTTCTTATGCTTTCCCTGAAAAGCCTTTTTAAAATCTGACATGTTGGATGGATTCACAACGAGTGTAGCTTTAATTGAGTATCTTACATGTGTGATTTAATGAAAGTCTGATTTTTATATCAATTTATTTGAATTTGCCGCGCTGCATTTTCCCTGGCTTTTGGCCAAGTGGGACGCAAGTGTCCCCAATACCATAAGAAGTTAACCATAAGCCTGAGAGGAAGTGAATAAGAAAGATGGAAACATATGTGGCCCAAGGCAGTGGAATCTCTATTAGTGAATACAGGTATTTTACATAGTGCGTGTACAACAAGAGGTGCATCAATGTACTACACTGTGGATCCCTAAAGATGTACCTACAGCTGAGGTGTCAGTGTGCTATGGTGCAAGCCAGAGGGCCCTACTGAGGGATTAAATAGGGGAAAGAACCTACCTTGCAACTTCCACGCTTTCCTTTGTTCCTCTTTGGCAATCTGTTCCATGTCTTTGTCGTATATGTAGTCTTGGCACACAAAGCAGTATATCCCGCCGTACAGTAGATCTATAGCTGGAAGATAAAAAGAAAGACCGAGAGAGGAAGAAATTAGATGGGAGGAGGAAGAAGGAATGAATAAGCTCAAGGCTATGTTGGCTAATTTGCAGCCCCCGGGTTAGCTGTTGAGAAAGGTGGGTATGCAGCTAGCTTGCAGCTACACCACTCTTGAACACATTCTATACCTATGCAAGGCCAGCTTATGTGCTGACATCTTTACTGAGACACAGCCAGCGGGACAGAGACACAGCCAGCGGGACAGAGACACAGCCAGCGGGACAGAGACACAGCCAGCGGGACAGAGACACAGCCAGCGGGACAGAGACACAGACAAAAAAAACAAACAGGTGAAAGCTACCTCTATCCCATTACCTATCATATCCTCCTCACCTTTTAATTAAGCTACCGCAGCGTCAATACCTGTTTGCAGTTCCCATGACAACCTGCCTCTTTCAATTGTCTGCTTGAGGCAGAAGTTATGAGCACCAGGTGTATATCACGGACGTGCGCCCGTGTGTGTGTGTGTAAATGGTCGGCCGCATGATTAATTACAGTATTAATGTGGATTAGATATGGTGTTGACTGAATGTATTGAAAATGTCAGGCTGGGCCCTGCAGGTATAGGTGAATTAGTACCAAGCTGTAGTTGATAGCAAATACCAGAACATCAAGTCTGCCTGTAGATTCAATTCACACCAAAACAAATAAAAACTTTGTTCTACAGATGCAATATGCCGTGGATATTGCACCTAAGCCTCTAATGCTGATATTGCTGTGAAAAGAGAACTTCCCTGCAGATTGTCACATCAACGACGGAGGCAACTCCCTAATCGAGCCCAACAGGACAGAGAGAGTGAAACACTAGCCTTGGGCCTCAGATTGAATGACAGCCACGCTGTCAATGGCACGAGAAGAACAGGAGAGAGAGCGAACAGAGTTGTGTAACAAGGTGAGACCAGGCTTATTGCTGGAGAGAAGACCAAAACGAAAATAAACCAACGGACCTTCAGGTAACCATGGGAACGCAGAAAAGGGAGGGGGAGAAAGAGAGGAGACAAACATAACATGAGGTAAATAGAAGAACAGATCAAATATCTGAAAGGAAGAACATTTAAGGAAAATGGAGTGAAAGGATCAAGAAGAGAAGGAATCATTTTAATTTAATTCTGTAGTGTTTACGAAGACGTTAATTACCCTGCACGCTAGTCTAGTGAGATCTGTCCTTTTCTTCTGCTGCTGCTGTAGCGTAAATCTATCTGCACGCTGGCACATTTTTATTCAGTAGCTAACCTAATTAACACACCAATTAATCTCCAGTGGCTGGGAGGGAGGGCACGCACGGGCCTGGGCTAGGAGATAACACTGAACTGTCTGTGTTGCCAAGCACATAGGAAGCCTGCACTGCCGCAGCACTAACATTAGCCTATATAATCCCCCTAACAAGCATTACTACATCTAAACATGGCACAATAACTTTTGTCCATTATTCCCTATTTTGGGAAGAGAAAAGCAATTGCTATACACACACACACACTCAGTGGACAGTTTATTAGGAACACCACCCTGTTCACAAAAAAATCTCTCCTACAGACAGTCACGTGGCCGTGGCTTGCTATATAAAGCAGGCAGACAGGCATTCAGTTACTGTCCCATTGACCGTTAGAATGGGCAAAACGAGTGCCCTAAGTGACTGGGCGTGGCATGATCATCGGTGCCAGCCATGCCAGATTCAGTATCTCAGAAACAGCCGGCCGTCTGGGCTTTTCACGCACGACAGTGTCTAGCATTTACCGAGAATGGTGCGACAAACACACATCCAGTCAGCGGCAGTCCTGTGGGCGAAAACATGGGTCGAAGGAGAACGGCAAGAATCGTGCAAGTCAACAGGCGCAGGACAACAATGGTGTGCAGAACAGCATCTCGGAACGCACAACTTGTCGATCCTTGTCGCAGATGGGATATTGCAGGAGACTACCACACTGGGTCCCACTCCTAGCAGCTACAAACAAGAAGCGACTCCAGCGGGCACGCAGTCATCAACACCGGACAATTGAGGAGTGGAAAAACATTGCCTGGTCCGACAAATCCCGGTTCCTGTTGCGTCTTGCTGATGGCAGAGTCAGGATTTGGCGTAAGCTGCATGAGTCCATGGACGCATCTTGCCTGGTGTGAACAGTACAGGCTGGTGGTGTACCGCCGTCCAATCTGCAGAAACTGCATGATGTCATCACGTCAGCATGGACCAACATCCCTTGTAGAATCCATGCACTGAGAATTCAGGCTGTTCTGGAGGCAGGGGGGGGGGGGTCCGAGCTGGCACTAGATTAGTGTACCTAATAAACTGGCCGGTTAGTGTATATCCTATCCTAGCTCCGAGCCGGAGGCCCATTACTTTGTGTTGCAGTGCAGTCGCACAGTATTGAAAAAAGGAAGAGGACAAGGCCAATTAGACCCTGGTCGGCAATGCACTTACCTAGCTGCAGAAAACAACTCATTGGTGCCTAGAGTCTAGGTGGGACCAAATACACAGGTGACATTCAATAGCTCCTGGGGAATAGTCCTGGGGTGTTGTATTGTGTTGTGATTAAGTTCCATAAGGATTTGGTGATTTGCCGGCAACAGCAGTAACAAAGTGTGCTGACACATTCAGCTTGACACGGGGTCTCTGGGTGATCATTTGGGGTTTTGCCATCATAAAAAAAGCAGTGCTTTCTCTCATCTTCATGCTTTCCCTTGAGGAGAACAAAAGGCCACTGTGTTAAATGACCGTCTCCCTGCTTCATGAAGCAGGCTGGGTGCTTTATTACCCTCCTCCACAACAGTAGAATTAGCTACTTGTGTGAATAGAGGCGGCAGAGGGGCGGCCAAGGCCTACCTCGTTAAGCGGAGGGGGTAATTAGTGGTCTTTGATGTTTCGGGAGGGGGGGGGGGGCAGTGGGCGGTGTGTTGTGGCGGTGCTAATGGTGCTGATCAGGTCCGATGTGTTGATTATGAATGTGTTAGGAGACTGAGGCAGTGGAGCAGAGCAGATGTTCTATGGCCTCTCCTCTCAGAGGGCAGGGCTGAGACGGTGGGACTCAGGCTGTGGTCCATAGGGGAGGAGCGACACTACAGCCACACAGCTCTTTGCTGTGACGTTCTCATAAGCAGGGTTGTCGGTTGTCGTGCTTGTGATCATCTTACCTAGATTGTGTCGTTTGTTTTTGGCGTGCTCGTGAATGTGTTTCTTGGTGAAGCAGCCGAAGAAGACGCAGGAGAGGCAGGAGTGGAGCCGGTTCAGGTGGGCGCCGCACATGTGACAGATACACGACTTGGCCTGCAGGGGGCGAGAGAGGGCCACAGATTGAGGATCACTAACAGAGAAACCAAAAGCATCGTTATCATCCTAAACTCATGAAGAAGCTTGTAAGTCAATTAGACTGGATTTAGACAGTTTAGTGACTATGGGCAGCCATCAACGAAATGAGGAGAAAATTGACATTGTTCTTTACGATCTTTTCACCAAACAGGCTAGGTTGCACACCTGGCATCTCTGGGATGCAAAGGGATTGAGGGCTAATGATGAAACAACATATCCCTTTTTCATAGAGAGAAAGCCAGCGTGCAATTTTCAGCGGACATGTTTAGTTTCACTGTCCTTGCCTAATCTCTGCACCTTTGGCAGGGTGGAGAAGATTGACAACAGGGTTGCCAGATCAGCAGCTCCCACACCTGCCAAATCTCTCTTGTCCCATACCAATGACATCGTCAGTCTGGAGATCACGAGTCCACTAGAGGAGTACCCATATGTGACACAGGAGTACCCATATGCGTGGTGGCTTCAATACAAGTGCCCCCTGTCAGTCAGCCAGGGTTTATACACGTCAGTCTTGAACCTGTTCTTGAAATAGACCTAGAATCAGAGGTCACCAAACTTTTCTGAGCCGAGATCACTTGGAGTCAAAATGCAGGCCTAAATCTACCGCTCATATTTTGTATTTAAAATATATATTTTTAAATGTAAACATGGGACTTTAAAAAAGTAAGCCTATGCAACAACCTATTTAAAAGCCGTTCTGGAGCAGTGAGATTTGTGCAGTAGGCTATATGCCCAATAGATTATCACTGTCTGTTGGCTATGCTTGAATTGCCCTACCAATGTTGTTCTTCTCAAACCATTTTGAAATTCTATTTTTAAAAACCTTAGGTATATAATCAGACTGGTAATATATCATTTGTTGTATTACTTGTGAGGCCCAGCTTAAATGAGCATAAATTGAAATAATTTGTTTTCTTTATTTTACTGGACTGCTGGTGTCTGCATCTGACGGTCAGTCTCAGCGGAAGGAGAGCATCAGGGGTCCACCTCTCAAATTCAGACCGCACTTCAGCTCTCCCACTCTGCTAATGCCTCGTACACATTGTGACATATTTCATTACGCCGTACACCATCTTCACGGAGGCTTTTCCCGCTACTGAAGGGATAAATGTAGCAAAGGTATTCACTAAACCAAGATAGTTCATCGGTGTCATTTACAGTAGGAGCAAATTAACCATAACGTGCAGAACAAGCAAGGCGGTGGACAAAGCCAAGCACAAGCTAGCGAGATCCTATTGGCGTGTTGTATCAAGTATTTGCATATTTTCTCTGTGAAGTGCACATACTCAATTCAACCTTGCAGTACTAAACAATGCAATTTAAAAAAAAAAAAAAAAAAAAACTTTGGCTCAGTGTTAAATCTATCAAATTTAGTGCACTCGTAAACAAATTCTACACTGAACAATTATTATTATTTTTTTTTAACGCAACAATTTCAAAGACTTTACTGAGTTACAGCTCATAGAAGGAAATCAGTAAATTGAAATAAAGTAATTGGGCCCTAATCTATGGATTTCACGACTGAGAATAGAGATGTGTGTCTGTTGGTCACAGATAAACAAAAACATGTTTTAAGCTAGGAAAGTAGTGTAGATCAGAAAACCAGTCAGTGTCTGGTAAGACCACTACTTACCTCATGCAGCGTGACACATCTCTTTCACATAGAGTTGATCAGGTTATTGATTGTGGCCTGTGGAATGTTGTCCCACTCCTCTTCAACGGCTGTGCAAAGTTGCTGGATATTGGCGGGAACTGGAACACGCTGTCGTACATGTTGATCCAGAGCATCCTAAACATGCTCAATGGGTGACATGCCTGGTGAGTATGCAGGCCATGGAAGAACAGGACATTGTCAGCTTCCAGGAATTGTTTACAAATGCTTGCAACATGGGACTGTGCATTATCCTTCTGAAGCGAGGTGATGGTGGCAATGGGCCTCAGGATCTCGAAAGGGTATCTCTGCACCATCGATAAAATGCAATTGTGTTCGCTGTCCGTAGCTTATGCCTTCCCATACTCTGTTCACAACATAAACACGAACAAACCGCTCACCCACACAATGCCGTCAACCATCTGCCCGGGAACAGTTGAAATTGGGATTCATTCGTGAAGATAATTTACCCACTGAAGTCGGTTACAACGCCAAACTGCAGTCAGGTCAAGACCCTGGTGAGGACAACAAACACGGAGATGAGCTTCCTAGAGGCGGGTTGTGACAGTTTGTGCAGAAATTCTTCGGTTTGGCAAACCCACAGCTTCATCAGTTGTCCGGGTGGCTACATGTTGTTTACAGTAGTGAGGTTGGTTGGATGTACTGCCAAAATTCGATAAAATCAACGCTGGAGGCTGCTTATGGTAGAGAAATTAACATTCAATTCTCTGGCAATAGCTTTGGTGGACATTCCTGCAGTCAGCATGTCAATTGCACTCTCCCTCAACTTGAGACATCTGTGGCATTGTGACAAAACTGCACATTTGAGTGGCCTTTTATTGTCCCCAGCACAAGATGCACCTGTCTAATGATAATTCTGTTTAATCAGCTTCTTGATATGCCACACCTGTTAGGTGGGTGGATATTCTTGGCAATGGAGACATGCTCACTAACAGGGATGTAAACAAATTTGGCACAAAATTTGAGAAGCTTTTTGCGCACATTGAACATTTCTGGGATCTTTTATTTTAGCTCATGAAAAATGAGACCAACACTACATTGCGTTTATTAACATTTATTTCAGTATCGTTTTGGGAACAGGAAAATGTATTGGGATCAGATGTTTCTTCGATGACAAAATGATCAGAAGTTCCATCTCCCACTACTGGACTTCCTCCCACTACCATATTTGGGCGTGAGAAAATGTTCTACAAAACAGATGCTTCAGCTCGATAGCCCGTATGATGTGTCTGGATTTCCCCCCAGACACGTCACAGTGAAGTGTTTGTAACGCAAGATGGAGGAGAGTCTGTCTTTGGTCAGAGATCACATTTATTTTGGTAGATTGCAAAATATTCCTTTTCATTCAAGACAGAAATATATTGTTTCAAGTTATAAAAGATGCTTTGATTATTACTTTTTCCTCAATTTGTTTCTCTAACTTTATGGCAAGTCAAGCTAGCTTGCAGAGCAGCTAGCTAGCTAAAAGCTAGGCTAGGTTGAAGATACCGCTGTAGCTAGCGACCTCCACATAATAACTATCATCAACAACAAAAGTCATTACCATCCCAATAAACTTAAATGGGAAACAGTCAATTTGCTTTACAGACAATGTGTAGCTTATTATTTTAACATTACCATTAAAATAGCACTCACTTATAGGAATGGGTAATTGTTTACAAGTTGCTAGCTATCCCATAAAGTCATCACCGAAAACTTCAGTCATCTTCCGTGGTTTGGCCACTTCCTGTTCTTCGATGGACTGAAGACAACGAAGAAACATTCAAAGTATTTGAATTACGTATCAACGGGGAAGCTGCAGACACGCTGACCTGAGCAATCCGACTGACTCACGGTAAGCCTATAGGTACACTTGATTTACTCTCCAGGCACGATGACTATGCAGAGTTTGTACGCATGAATCGGCTCGATATGGGAACACTTCACCAACCAGGCGCAGGGCAGCTGAAATAAGTGCACCTATTGCCAAAAGCAGTAGACAGAAAATAATAGGAATGCAAGGCTTTATTGTTGTTTAGTCTTGAAATGTTTCGCAATCGACTCGGAATGCCTTGGAGATCAATGAGTCGACCGGCTGTTTAGTAACCACTAACCTAGATTTTTGGATTCCTTTTCTTTAGGCTGCCGTTAGGGTAACCTTACTGTCACGGTTTCTCTGCTGTACCATTTTGCACCCCATTTATGCAACGAGACCATGTCGCCGTTAAAGCTGTCCTGCCAGGGTGTCCCTAGCGGCACGCCACCTGAGTGAGCCGAGAGATCACAGGGACATCTTCACACCTTTATTGCCTCAGCCTCAAAAAAACAAAACAAAAATCACAACGCAGTTGGTGAGCAGCAGTGAAAGCACAATCACAGTGTGTGTGTGAGAGAGAAAACAAGACTAGAACAGGGTGGAAAGGAGCAAAGAGGAGTGATAGAGGGAAAGAAAGAGGGATGCCAAAGTCAATCCTGCCTGATCTAAGCAGAGCCTTGAGACTCAGCAGCTGATCTCCGCCAGACCAGAGAGGGAGACGAAGAGAGGGAGGGAGCAAAGTAGAGCGGGGGATGTAGAAAGAGAGGACGGGAGCAAAGGATGTAGAAAGAGAGGACGGGAGCAAAGGATGTAGAAAGAGAGGACGGGAGCAAAGGATGTAGAGAGAGAGGGCGGGAGCAAAGGATGTAGAGAGAGAGGGCGGGAGCAAAGGATGTAGAGAGAGAGGGCGGGAGCAAAGGGGAGCGGGGGATGTAGAAAGAGAGGGCGGGAGCAAAGGGGAGCGGGGGATGTAGAAAGAGGGCGGGAGCAAAGGGGAGCGGGGGATGTAGAAAGAGGGCGGGAGCAAAGGGGAGCGGGGGATGTAGAAAGAGAGGGCGGGAGCAAAGGGGAGCGGGGGGATGTAGAAAGAGGGCGGGAGCAAAGGGGAGCGGGGGATGTAGAAAGAGGGCGGGAGCAAAGGATGTAGAAAGAGGGCGGGAGCAAAGGGGAGTAAAAGCAGCAAGACGTGAGAGGTAGAACACAGGATGTGGAATCTGCAAAATGACTGGAAGAACAATGCATTCCTCCTCATTTTTTTGTTTGAGTAATATAATCCAGCCAAAGACCTAGGATCAGGTTATCTCCATAAAACAGAGGAAATACACACACCCCTAGTCTGACATACACACCACACACGAGTACTGGGTGTTCTGCACTGCAGTACAGCTGCTCTCAGCCTCCCTCGGTCTGTCCCAGACTCACAGCTTGCCCTCACACATCCTTTGAGATCTCTCCTCCACTGTTCACTCCCCCTCTTCTTTCTTCCTTTCCGTCTGTTCCTCTCATCGTGCTCTTCACTTCAGCCATCTGCATTCCCCATCCTCTGTCCCTCTCCCATTTTCTCTTTTCTTGGGCCCCTGAGTGGTGCAGCGGTCTAAGCCACTGCATCTCAGTGCTTGAGGCGTCACTACAGACTCCCTGGTTCGAATCCAAGCTGTATCACAACGAGCCGTGATTGGGAGTCCATTAGGGCGGCGCACAATTGGCCCAACATAGTCCGGGTTTGGCTGGTGTAGGCCGTCATTGTGAATAAGAATTTGTTCTTAACTGACTTGCCTAGTTAAAAGGTTAAATAAAAATGTAAAATACATATTCACACTCCCTTCAAGAGAGAAATGCTGGTTAAAATGGTATGAGGAAGTCTTTAAAGCCTCTACAAGGTCACATGGTAAAGTGGTGGCTGATAGCTTTCGTACAGTTGACTATAGCCTACGCACTCCAATGGCAGGCACACTTTAATTACCAGTTGAGATTGAGAGAAAAAAATATATATATTTTTTAAAATAAATAAAATATTATTTTTTTTTAAATGTAAAATTTTTTTTTTTTAAAAACGCCCTTTTTAAAGATCATGGCCATCAAAACAGTTAACAATTCTAAATGCAATCGTGTGTTCATTCTTGCACAATGACCGGGCTTATAAAAGCATGTTTCACTTTCAGTACCAGCTTTTGAGGGCCTGCTCTCGTGCCGTCTGACAGGTGATGGGCCATTCCACTCCTCAAAACAGGTTCTCTGTATGCTGTGCGTGTGTGATAAATAAGATGCATGACGAATAACGAGTACACACGTTATGCAAACTAGCTACATAAAGCTAAAATGAACCTAGCCCAATAAACATGACCAGTCAAACGTATTTTAGGCAGTTAACATCTCTAACACAGACCCATAGAGATGTATAGAGGGCACACTTGCCAATACACAGGAAAGCTCTATGGGCTTTGCTATCACAGAAGTGATCAATGGCAAAGATCAGTGGTGCGCCTTCTATACATTTTTATGGACAGCAGCTGTCATGGCATTTCTCTGCTAGCTTGAAAACTGAGGAAACCGGTTGAGGCCAAATCACGGAAAAACTCACCCGGTAGAGATAGGATTGTGAAAGTAATGCACGCGTTGTTTGACAAAGCAACTGTAATATTACCCAATTTGAAAAAGTAAAGCGTACCATAATCAACCTTTTTCAACTGGTCGTTCAGCGCAGTACAGTTTCTGCCGATTTTCAAAGTTACACACCGTACTGAACACAAAGCCAGAGTATGGCACTGTTGTCAACACCCTTTCCTGTTGATGTTAATATCCTATAAAGAGGTGTATCCATCGCAGCGGTGCCCCCTGACCAGATCATCTAATAAAGAGGGCTAAAGACAGAGCAGCTTCCTCTTACAAGACTGCTGCTGGCTCGCTATACACTGATACATCACACACACACACACACACACGATACAAACCCCCTCATGCTGAAGCTTTTTAGTTGAACACACACACACACACCTAGATCCTGAGGGTGACTGTGGAAGTGGAACTGGACCAGAGTGAGTGGCCTAAGAATGTTGATTGGTCTTCTTCCGGGATGACATCAGACTTTGGCTGGGCCGGAGTGAGAGAAGGGCTGCTCTGTGTTGGTGATGGAGCATGATGCAGTGAGATGGAAAGGGGGCTAGTCAGAGGAAGTGCGACAGCGCCAACTACACAAACATAACAGGCGAGGCGAGCAGCAGGCCGATGGAGAGATCCTCAGTGTACTGACCAACAAAGACAGTTACTTACGGTCCTGCTCGGACCGAGAGACAGACAGACGGGGAAAACTGGGCTAGAACATCTTACACATAACTGACAGCTAGGGCCACCATACCCTGAATCCATTGTGACGGGTTGGGTATATGGAATGGAAGGCATACTGCTGCAGAGGGATAATGTGAAATATGGAGGGTGACTTGGAGAGAAGAGAAAGAGAGAGCGAGGGACCTAGAGAGAGAAAGAGGGGGAGGACGTGGCAGCAGAGGATGAATAGTGACAGTTCAAACGCATGCAGATGAGGCGAGCTTGCTGCTGTGAGCCAGCATGGCTGTGAAGTGAAAGGCATGATGGGATAGAAAGCAATAAGATGTGCCTGAGAGATGGGGAAGAGAGAGCGAGAAAAGAAGAAGAGGGATAAATGGAGTTGAGAGAACAGGGGAGAGACCCTTGGAAGCCAAAGGCCATGCAGCTTAGTTGGTTTGCGCTTGAACATTTGCAAACCCTCAGTTCCTTCTCTCAAGAAACTTTACTGAGAAGAAGCCATCTTCATCCGAAATCAAAAGTAAACAAAAATGGAATACCTATTCTTTGGCTATAGCTCAGAGGTAGTATACTGAACAAAAATGATGAACGCAACACGTAAAGTGTTGGTCCCATGTTTCATGAGCTGAAATGAAAGATTCCAGAAATTTTCCATTCACACAAAAACTTGTTTTCTCCCAAATGTTGTGCACAAATGTATTTACATCCCTGTCAGTGAGCATTTCTCCCCTGCCAAGATAATCCATCAACCTGCCAATATTTGTCTTTGGAGATTGCATGGCTGTGTGCTCGATTCTATACACCTGTCAGAAACAGGTGTGGCTGAAATAGCCGAATCCACTCATTTGAAGGGGATTCCACATACCTTTGTATATACAGTGCACTTGGAAAGTAATGACTCCTTCACTTTTTGATACAGCCTTATTCTAAAAATGGATTATTGTCCCCCCCAATCAATCTACACACAATACCCCATAATGAGAAAGCAAAAACAGGTTTGAGAAATTTATTTTAAAAAAAACAGAAACTGAAATATCACATTAACATAAGTATTCAGATACGTTACTCAGTACTCAATATTTTTTTAGGTACAATGGGGCAAAAAAGGATTTAGTCAGCCACCAATTGTGCAAGTTCTCCCACTTAAAAAGATGAGGCCTGTAACTTCTTTAAGAGGCTCCTCTGTCCTCCACTCGTTACCTGTATTAATGGCACCTGTTTGAACTTGTTATCAGTATAAAAGACACCTGTCCACAACCTCAAACAGTCACACTCCAAACTCCACTATGGCCAAGACCAAAGAGCTGTCAAAGGACACCAGAAACAAAATTGTAGACCTGCACCAGGCTGGGAAGACTGAATCTGCAATAGGTAAGCAGCTTGGTTTGAAGAAATCAACTGTGGGAGCAATTATTAGGAAATGGAAGACATACAAGACCACTGATAATGTCCCTCGATCTGGGGCTCCACGCAAGATCTCACCCCGTGGGGTCAAAATGATCACAAGAACGGTGAGCAAAAATCCCAGAACCACATGGGGGGGGGCCTAGTGAATGACCTGCAGAGCTGGGACCAAAGTAACAAAGCCTACCATCAGTAACACACTACGCCGCCAGGGACTCAAATCCTGCAGTGCCAGACGTGTCCCCCTGCTTAAGCCAGTACATGTCCAGGCCCGTCTGAAGTTTGCTAGAGAGCATTTGGATGATCCAGAAGAAGATTGGGAGAATGTCATATGGTCAGATGAAACCAAAATATAACTTTTTGGTAAAAACTCAACTCGTCATGTTTGGAGGACAAAGAATGCTGAGTTGCATCCAAAGAACACCATACATACTGTGAAGCATGGGGGTGGAAACATCATGCTTTGGGGCTGTTTTTCTGCAAAGGGACCAGGACGACTGATCCGTGTAAGATTTTGAGTGAAAACCTCCTTCCATCAGCAAGGGCATTGAAGATGAAACGTGGCTGGGTCTTTCAGCATGACAATGATCCTAAACACACCGCCCGGGCAACGAAGGAGTGGCTTCGTAAGAAGTATTTCAAGGTCCTGGAGTGGCCTAGCCAGTCTCCAGATCTCAACCCCATAGAAAATCTTTGGAGGGAGTTGAAAGTCCGTGTTGCCCAGCAACAGCCCCAAAACATCACTGCTCTAGAGGAGATCTACACGGAGGAATGGGACAAAATACCAGCAACAGTGTGTGAAAACCTTGTGAAGACTTACAGAAAACGTTTGACCTCTGTCATTGTTATACCCTTTGTTGGCAAAGTATTGAGATAAACTTTTGTTATTGACCAAATACTTATTTTGCACCATAATTTAAAAATAAATTCATTTAAAAAAATCATACAATGTGATTTTCTGGATTTTTTTTCTCTCATTTTGTCTGTCATAGTTGAAGTGTACCTATGATGAAAATTACAGGCCTCTCTCATCTTTTTAAGTGGGAGAACTTGCACAATTGGTGGCTGACTAAATACTTTTTTGCCCCACTGTACATGGAGAATGGAGAGGGTCATTAAAACAGGACATGTTCGACAATGGATTGAGTGAATTCCTTGACGGGCCATGGTCCTCTGAATCAAGCACTAAACCTAGCCTACACATTGAAGTGCACCAGGACTGACAGACAGCTTCTATCACCAGGCCATCAGACCGTTGAACAGACATCACTAGCCAGCTACCTTGCCGGTACTCTGCCCTGCACCTTGAGACTAATGCTCCATGTACAGTGCATTCAGAAAGTTCAGACCCCTTGACTTTTCCCACATTTTGTTATAGCCTTATTCTAAAATGGATTAAATAATCCCCCCCCCTCATCCAGCTACACAAAATACCTCAAATGACAGTGATACATTTTCATTTATAAAAAACAGAAATACCTTATTTATTTAAGTTCAGACCCTTTGCTATGAGACTTGAAATAGAGCTCAAGTACATCCGGTTTCCATTGATCATCTTTGAGATGTTTCTACAACTTGAAGTCCACCTGTTTACACTTTGTCATTATGGGGTAGTGTGTGTAGATTGATGAGAAAAAAACAAATATTTAATACATTTAGAATAAGGCTGTAACATAACAAAATGTGGAAAAAGGTACTCTGAATACAATATATATAGTCATTGAACACGGATCACTTCAGGTACTATTTATATTACTGTCTGGACATCAGTCACTAATATACCTACTACTGTACATGTTTTATTTTCCAAATTATATCCTGTATACACACACATACATTTACATTCTGGAATCTGACATGTGTTTAAATGTTTTTATTATTTGTGTTGCATTTGCTAGACATTCTCCTACACTGTTGGAGCTAGTATGACAAGTATTTCACTGCACCTGTACGTGACAAATAAACTTAGATTTGAAGGTTTCTCTAGAAAAAGAGTTAGGTGGGAGGGACACATGGTCGAATTACGGTTATGATTTTGACCATAGGTATTAGGCGCTAGGCTTTCCTCAACAATCAGATCGCTCAAAAGACCCAGGTGCCTGAAGATTCACAAAGTTAATGGGGCATAGAGTGGCTGGTCAAAGGCGGTGATGAGGACAGCACCAAGGTGCGTTCAAAACAACTGCTTCAATGGAGCAGCCTTCATAGGCTTTAGGAGGGGGGCACTGCCAGTATCAGAAGAGAATGACTAGGTTGAGGCATGGAACAGGTTTGAAAAAGTGATACAGGGAGGTAATACCTGCAGTTATTTTAATACATTTCTGTTTCAAAGGGTTTCGCTACGGTGTGCCTTAGTGAACACGACCTGGGTGCCATGTCACCTCTGTGGGTCTGTTCTCTCTCAGGACAGAAATGAGGCGTTTAAACAGACTGATGATACAATCAACTGCTCATTAGGAGGTCCAGCCCAGATGGTCGATCCGTTTGTTTTCTCCTCATCCCTGCATCACTCACTCCGCTAACCCTAATTGAGGTATCCATGGAGCAGGGGTGACTGCATGGTGGGGGGGTATGAAAGGAGAGCTGAAGGAGAAAGAAAGAGGTAGGGAAAGAACTTGACAGAAAGAGGGGGGGATAAGAAAAAAAACAATAGATATTCATCAGTCTGTCGCTGCCATTCCACAACCCCAGATCGCCGCATCAGCCCTGATTAAACACACCAAGCCTGGTCATTGACAGCTCTGAACACAGGTCTCCCCATAACACACCACCACCCAGTGGACAGGTGGGTTTAGATTACCATGCCACACATGGTTAAATATAGATTCCCTGCCTAACGCAAGATGGGGTGGCATGGAGTCAAACAACTAGAAAGCAGGGATGCTAACTGGTGAGGGCCCAAAAAGGTGATGGTTTAGCACAGATACACACAACAACAAAAATATATATATAGTTGGTAAACTACAAGAAAAATGGCCTATTATCAAAGAGGTTGTCACTATACCAACATTTTACTAACAATGTGATATCAGGCCAAATATCACAGGGTTTGCCCTGCCCCAGATGCCTGTTTTCCATACATTCTGCATGTGTGCTGCACTAAAGTCTTTCCCGGGTATTCACACATGTCCTTAATACAACAATGAATTTAACTTCACATTTTCTCTGTATGACAGAAAAATAGCTTGCTGAAAATAGCTGATTTACTCATATCCGAAGGCTACCTGTGATACCTACATTTTCATTGGGGCAGGGGAAAACAATATGAAACCATCTTTAGCCTACTCTTCAGACAACTTTACACAGCCTACAATCTCTTGCTCGCTTTCTCCCTCACACACACAGCAGTCATTCTAGTTCGCACAGACACCAAAAGGTAGGCACCAAACAATTTAACACCAGAACTAGATTGATTTGACTCAGATTTATCTTTGAAATACATTAGGCATATGTATCCTACCTTTGAAGCATCTGAGTAGGTTATCTATCCCTTTTTCTGTGCCATCCAAATGTGTGCATAGCCAAGGTCCCATGTGGTTAGCTTGCTAGCCAAGTAACCTGACTTAACAGGATTGTTTGTTATCAAACCAACCATTTGCAGCCTACGAGATGTAAAAAATATATATATTTTTTTAAAGACAAACTAAAAAAAACTGCCCCTGACACGGTTTATAAAATTACAGAAAACATACGCCAATTCGCGGTACAAGGGAGAGAGGGTAAGGATGACTCACTGTGCCCTCTTTTTCATCTATGGCAGTGGCACTCAGAGGCAGCGTGACAGCAAAGTCAGACTGGCCTGCTTGTTCTTACAGGAGATACGCATCCACTGGGCTCACGCTGCAAGCCACTCCAACCCCATCCATGTCTGCACACTCTAGCTCGCCATCACGGCTAAGTAACATATTAAAACTGATGGAGAAGTGCAGAAAGAACAGATGGAGAAAAGCAGCCGAGTAGGCTACATGGCTGGTTAGGGGGGGGGGGGGGGGGTGCAGTAGACTGCTCACAGCTGTCACACATGGTACTGGTTGAAGCAATTATTTGGATATGACAACACTCTCTGAACTCAGACATTCTATTTGTAGGATGCATGCATTCTGTGCTCAGTCATTAACTTCGATACGAGAAACAGACACCATTGTTTAGTGATCCGACATGGAGAAGATCTTGTTTGTGCCTCGAACAGTCAAGACTATTTTATTTTCTTCCTGGGACAAGCCACCAAGCACATTCCACCAAATAGTATCACAGTATTTAATTTTTTTAATACATCTCTGGCAAAAAGATGGCGTTGACGTCCGTTCCCGTGCCTATCCCTAACCTCAAACAACCAGTGATGAGGACTCAAAGGACAAAATTGAGATGGTTACCATTTACCTTCATAACAATCGGAAATTGGTATTTTTGGTCCCCGATTTTTTTATTTAATCTTTATTTAACTAGGCAAGTCAGTTAAGAACACATTCTTATTTTCAATGAAGGCCTAGGAACGGTGGGTTAAATGCCTTGTTCAGGGGCAGAATGACAGATTTTCACCTTGTCAGCCCGGGGGATCCAATCTTGCAACCGTATAGTTAATTCGTCCAACGCAATAACGACCTGCCTCTCTCTTGTTGCACTCCACAAGGAGACTGACTGGCTGTTACGCGAATATATATAATTATTCTTTATTTTTTATTATTATTATTATTATTATTTTTGGCGATTAATCGGTATCTGCTTTTTTTGGTCCTCCAATAATCAGTATCGGTGTTGAAAAAGCATAATCGGTCGACCTCTTGTTGAAACCATTTGGAAGGAAGCTACACTGTACACATGACACCAATAAACCCTTGAACCCACAGAGACAGAGGCCTGGGGGGGAAACAGACAAGGAAGGATTCTAGCTTCATTACCTCAAATGTTCCATTGTGCTCCTAAATGTGTGCGCGCAACTACATTTTTCAACTTTAGGCGTACACGTGCTCCTTATAAAAAAAAGTTCCGCGTAGAGCCCTGCACCATCTACATCGCTGCACTGAACAGACAATACTGTTACATGAGGACTATGGTATGCAAACTCCTGGGGTTAGTTCAACCACACACATGATATCTGGATTGGGTCTCAAGAATAGACATTGCTGGCTTCCTGCTTGTGTGAATCCTTCACTGCAGCCTCTCAGTATCACTTGATGAACTCGGGCAAAACGCTTAGTGGGTTTAAGACGCCCTAACCTTTGAAAATGTGTGTGAACGGAGGAGATGGTAGGCGATGCACTGCCTACCAACACAATGACACCAACAAGTGGAGGCTCTAGTCTCGCTAGAACGACAGCAGCTATATGACGCATTGCGTGGACACAGACTGTACTGCACGAGAATTCTAATGCAGACTAGCCGAATATGCTTTGAGAGATGATCTCCCAAAACTGTCTGAAAATAAATTGGTGAAAACAATATTTGGTGATTCTCTCCTACTGTGTTAATACGCACAGCCTGTAGCCAATGGATGCATCGGTTAAATTATCATGATATGGACACACATGTAATATATATTTTTTTTACAATAGCTAACTACGTTAGTTATATAATATCCCCAGATCCGACTGTACTTGGCTCATAAGGAACATAAGATAGTCGTATTTTTGTCTGTCTGTACCGTTTCGCGGGGGCGGCCGGTGACGAGCGCAGATGGCACACGGAAAAGTAGAGCTAGCAAAGGAATTGTACACTTGGAAGAAATAACCAAAGTACTGTGTTCATGTTATTCAAGAAGCATGTAGATTGCTGAGATGTACTTATTTTCTGTGTAGCCTACGAGATACTGTCCAGGCGGACAAGCAATGTATCTAGCTGGGGATGCAAGCACCGTACACAGAGTAGGGACTGCTTACAGGCACACATGATTGTGTGATGCATGAGACGTGGGAGGTTAGGTAGTATGTTAAAGGTCTCACATACATCAGTGTCAATATCCTGTCCAAAACTGCACCTGCCCAAGCCGAGAGAAACAGACATGCCTGAAAATGTGTACTGTGGTTAGTTAACGTTACCTAGCCAACGTTTGACACGTGTTATGGTGGTAACCCGTAGCAAATATCACTAGTTAGACCTAACGTTCACGATAGCTAATTGACTAACCAGGGTCTGTCACACACACTGTATGAGCTGCCTCTTCCTGTGTGACTTGTTACTTAGACATAGTGATGTGCGACAGCTAGCCTGTGAGACGTCGAGGGCAGTTCGCTTGAGGAGCGGGTCTGCTGCAGCATGTTCTGAGCTAGTCAGCTAACGTTAGCGTTTAAACATTTTACCTTGCGTTTCCTGGTTTCGGCAGATCCACTCCACACAAAGCATTGGTAAATAACCCGTAGATTCTGTTTCCAGTTATCCACTTTGAAACCGTTCACATGGGGGCACCCGGCTGGACTCATGACAGAAACAACATTCGTTTTGCGTATTTTTAGCGATGAAAAGTGCACCGTCCTTGTCCTACTACATATAACACAAGTCTGTAGTTACTGTAGTTAGCTAGCTACGTTTAGATAGCTGGCTGGTTAGCTACCGATTGTTCCGATTCGGCTAGCTTGAGAGTTAGCTAGCCACGGCAAAACCAGAGGAAAATGAAGTCCACTTCAATGCAATCCTTGAGTAATCCTATTTCCGAATGTTACCATTTCTTCTGCAAATAAATCCAACATTGTCTTATTTCTCGTTGTCTCCACTTCGGTAAATTGTTAGTCCGTTGTTTTAATGGTCGGCAATGGAATTTCAACAGAACACCGCGAGGTTTGCGGTAAGCCCCACCTCATTCATACCTCTACTGACCAATGGAAAGGCGGTACCTGGTTTTGATTGAGAGGATTATATTACAATAGCACGGGATGCACGGGGCGGAACCGTACGACCTGCTCAAATCGAACAGTAATTTGCGCCGCTCTGTCAATGTTGTCTCGTTATATTTTCCATTAAATATGTCGAATTTTCAAACTCGTTTTAATTGGTAAGGCAGATAATGCGTTCCTATGAAAAGCAACCACTTAGGCAGGTGAAAACACCGAATCATACTGCTCCGCGTGCTTAACCGAAGAGCAGAGTTTGAGCCTACTTCCTCACCGGCCAAAACGGGGCAACTGTCTCGTGACCGTGAGAAAGCCAAGTTCCAAAATGAATGCAAATCACTTTTCACCCAGTAAATGGGCGCCCGGTGCAGCTTAATCGACTCTCCTCCTTGGTGTGTCCCTATGCGGAAACTGATTGGCTCAATTCTTTATTACAAACCACATCCGCCCGTCAAGCGATTCCCACTGGCTACATAAAAGCACTGGTGGTAAATACATCACACTGACTGTACCAAATATATTTTAACTATCCCTTTTATTTGTGACTAAAATATACAGTTCCATCTTCCATATTTAAACGCATTCACGTCCAGAACACGTTTGGTGTAAAGGCATGACATTGGGTTGTCAACATACTGTGCATTAGGAAAGTATTCAGACCCCTCGACTTTTTCCACATTTATTTCTAAAATCAATGACATAGATTCAAACCAATCTACACACAATACCCCATAATGACAAAGCAAAAACATTTACATAACTATTCATACCTTTTACTCAGTACTTTGCTTTAGCAGCAATTACAGCCTCAAGTCTTTCAGGTATGACGCTACAAGCTTGGCACATCTGTATTTGGGGAGTTTCTCCCCTGCAGATTGTCTCTAGTTCTGTCAGGTTGGACAGGGAGTGTCACTGTACAGCTTTCTTCAGGTCTCTCAAGGGATGTTCAATCAGGTTCAAGTACGGGCTCTGGCTGGGACACAAGGACATTCAGAGACTTGTCCCAGAGCCACTCCTGGAGTTGTCTAGGCTGTTTGCTTAGGGCTGTTGTCCTGTTGGAAGGTGAGCCTTTGCCCCAGTCGGAGGTCCTGAGTGCTCTGGAGTAGGTTTTCATTAAGGAGCTCAACTTTGCGCTGTTCATCTTTCCCCTCGATCCTGACTGGTCTCCCAGTCGCTGAAAAAAAAAAAAAAATCACCACAAACAATGTTGCTACCACCATGCTTCACCGTAGGGATGGTGCCAGGTTTCCTCCAGATGTGACGCTTGGCATTCAAGCCAAATAGTTAAATCTTGGTTTCATCAGACCAGAGAATCTTGTTTCTCATGGTCAGAGAGCCTTTAGGCAAACTCTAAAAGGGCTGTCATGTGCCTTTTACTGAGGAGTGGCTGATTGGTGGTGCTGCAGATATGGTTGTCCTTCTGGAGGGTTCTTCCAATGCCACAGAGGAACTCTGGAGCTCTGTCAGAGTTGCCATCGAGTTCTTGGTCAACTCCCTGACCAAGGCTCCCCATCTCCCCAATTGCTCAGTTTGGCAGAGCTGCCAGCTCTAGGAAGAGTCTTGTTGGTTCCAAACTTCTTCCATTTAAGAATGATGGATGCCACTGTGTTCTTGGGGATCTTCAATGCTGCAGAAATCTTTTGGTACCCTTCCCCAGATCTGTGCCTCAACACAATCCTGGCTCGGAGCTCTACGGACAATTCCTTCGACCTAATGGCTTGGTTTTTGCTCTGACATTCACTGTCAAATGTGGGACTTTATATAGACAGCCTTTCCAAATCATGTCCAATCAATTGAATTTAGCACAGGTGGACTCCAATCAAGTTGTAGAAACATCAAGGATAATCAATGGAAACAGGATGCACCTGAGCTCAATTTCGAGTCTCATAGCAAAGGGTTTGCATACTTAAGTAAATAAGGTATGTTTTTTAATAAAAATTAGCAAACATTTCTAAAAACCTGTTTTCGCTTTGTCATTATGGGATATTGTGTAGATGTGAGGACATTTTTTTATTCCGTTTTAAAATAAGGCTGTAACATAACTACAATGTAGAAAAAGGAAGGGGTCTGAATACATTCTGAAGGCACTGTAGTTAGTACAAGTGTCCACAGGCCACATTGGCCAAATGTTACAATTGTCATAATCTATCATACTTCCAATGTCAAAGTTGGATTTGAGAAAACGTTTTAAAAATATATATATAAAAAACTTCATATGTATATTGAAATATATTAGACTTAAATTGTTTAAAAGCAACCACTATTTTTATTTGACCCATTCTAAGCCCAATGCCAAATGTGTTTCAAAAGGTAAAAATATATGAACAGTTATTGCATGTGATTTGTAGTGAATATTGACTGAAGTAACCTGTGCTGTCTGCAGTGGATGTTTTTGGTTGTATCAAAACACCAAGTCGCCAGACAGACAGGACCTATCATGGCTGTTTATGTTAAATATTATGTAGAGTACTATGCATGACATCACCATGGAGAGGAAGAGATAGGAGGAGCAAGAACTCTAAAAAGATGTATGGAGAGAATGTAAGGGGTGAGAGACACCCCTCAGGAGGGAGCACAGTTCCAAACCTGAATAAGCCTTGGAGATGAACAGATCACACAGGGGAGAAAAAGGATAGATGAGATGATTCTCCTTCACTCCATTTCAGGATTAGTTCTATACGGTATCAGCAATGATGGTGCTGAAGAATGGAAATATTGCTCATTCTACAGGTAATAGACTTGCTAGGCTAAGAGTTCTCATTTTCTCAATCCCCACTTTTATTTGGCGCCTATTGGAATGTATTAGGTTCCTCGTATGACCCTTTTAAATGGGTTACATATGGGAATTTAGGTTTAAGCACCTTCTCTTCCTTTACTGACCTTAATGGGTATTGCCGTCAGACACCAGATGTTGCCATTCCTGGATTTCGTGAAGGGTCCGATGAGGTCCACCCCTAACATTTAAAGTGTTAAAGAGTAGATTACTTTATTCTTAGCCGTATCATACAGTATACAGATTTCATATGTGTAAGAATACTTACATTCAATAGTAAAATACTATTGAATACTTACGTTCAATAGTAAAAACTACTAAAGTGATGGAATAATAATGACAAATGGCAACAATATACTCATAGAAAACAAACAATGAGAATTCAAGTATACACACAGAACGCCAAGTAGCATACATGTCATTTTAGAAACACCAAAATAAAGAATAAAGCAATGTGTTAAAGTTGGTCCCCCTTTGCTGCTATAACAGCCTCCACAGGGCACCGATGTTGGTCGATTAGGCCTGGCTCACAGTCGGTGTTCCAATTCATCCCAAAGGTGTTCTATGGGGTTGAGGTCAGGGCTCTGTGCAGGCCAGTCAAGTTCTTCCACATCAATCTCGACAAACCATTTCTGTATGGACCTCATTTTGTGCACGGGGGCATTGTCATGGTGAAACAGGAAAGGGCCTTCACTAAACTGTTGCCACAAAGTTGAAAGCACAGAATTGTCTAGAATGTCATTGTATGCTGTGGCATTAAGATCTCTCTTCACTGGAACTAAGGGGCCTAGCCCGAACCATGAAAAACAGCCCCAGACCATTATTCCTCCTTCACCAACCTTTACAGTTGGCACTATGCATTCAGGCAGGTAGCATTCTCTTGGCATCCGCAAAACTCAGATTCGTCCATCGGACTGCCAGATGGTGACGCGTGATTCATCACTCCAGAGAACGCATTTCCACTGCTCAAGAGTCCAATTGTGGCGAGCTTTACACCACTCCAGCCAAAGCTTGGCATGGTGATCTTAGGCTCGTGTGCAGCTGCTCGGCCACGGAAACCCATTTCATGAAGCTCCCGACGCACAGTTCTTGTCCTGACCTTGCTTCCAGAGGCCATTTGGAACTCGGTAGTGAGTGTTTGGCACCAAGGACAGGTGATTTTTTACCTGCTTCAGCACTCTGCTTTTTTTTGTGTAGATGGATAGGACACACACATCCAGGCAATCTATATATCAAACATTATTAAGATCTGATCATTTGAACATGTATTCACATGACTTGATTAATGAAATGTAGTACAATACCAAAAACTCACATTGTATACATAGGCTTTGGCCGATACTTTTTTTCTCTTCTTCAAATGATGCATCAGTAAGCTCAGAGAACAAGTGTACCAAAGGACATTTAAAAATGTCTTATGGACATGAATGGGTTAAGTTGAGGCTTTGCAATACAATAAATCCTACATCTCTCCGTTCACATATGACAAACGAAACACTGCACAAATAGCTGAGGCATAAGTAGCACAGAATGTCAGAAGACTACGGTAAACACTGCTGACAAAACAGGAATGTGATGTGATCCATTTAATCCAAAATTGTGTCAATTTACTGAATCAATGTATTCTTGAGTCCTTCCAGATAACAGATAAGTATGACTCCAGCTCAGAGCTCATCCCACCTGCAGTAAATGCAAACTACAGTACAACACAGTACACGAGAGACCTCTAGGGGATGGAAAAAAACAGTGCACCAATTGTTTTATTTTTTAAAGCTGTACTATCCTCTCTACATTTGTTCATGGGCAGAAGTACAGCCTTGTTTTTGTTGTCAAATCTCCATGTGATATACCAGAAAATGTGTCTTGCAGGTTGAGGGAAATTACTGATCTTCGAAACATGAGACTTAAGATTTCCTCAAATGTTGCATGTTATCCTATAAGGAAATTCCTACAAAAAAAGATATCATGCAACAGAAAAACGGTGCTTTAGCACACATTCCTTTTGAACAAATAAGTCCAGTTTTTATTATTATGGTTGTTAATGCAGCAGTGGCTCTTCCGCCTGAACAATGATAAATAAAACACTGACAAAATTGTTTTTTTGTTTAGGTTTCCTCAAGACACCGTGAAAGAAATAACCAAATTATCATTCCACACATTAAGTTTTTCCTTGACCAATGTCCATACTCAATAGAATGTTTTTCCACTTTTAAAAAAAGTCATCCAATGAGAACCTGAAGGGTGGCAGTGTTCTCCCCTGTCCATGGCCCTCAGGAGTAACTTGACGTTTTGCTGCCTACATCATCCTCCTGCGTTCCCATACTCTGAAACACACAATGTGATGCTAACCATTAGTAATCATTTCTATACTAATAACTGGAAGACCAGACGTTTCATATAGCTACTTCATATGTCTTAGAATGGGATAAAAAAATATATATTCAAAAAAAAAAAAAAATTTTAACCCTCAAACACCTGAATTTCAAATATACTCCTCTTGGAAAACCTCTAGAGGAGCCTAGAAAACGGAACAGTTGCTTTTTACCTTCTGCACAAACTGCGGGTTTACTGTGATTTCTTGATCCATGGACTTTAGTTTCTCATCCAGCTCTATACACTTCAGCATCTGTGAAGGACACAGAACAAGGCATTTACTTCACTAAAACATTACAAAAAGAGACACCATTGTACCTCAGTCATTTTCATACAAGGATAGATAATCAACACTGCTATTCTCTTACCTCTTGGTCAATTTTGTGAAGCATTGCGGGGTTGTTGTATTTCTCTGGGTTGTCATGGAAACAGACCATGCCATCCTTTTGGTTGATACTGGCATAGATCTCGCCATCTTCAATCTGTAAGGAACAGAAAACGTAACCAATGGAAAAATCAGGTAAAGCCTATTTTCTTTCAGATATTCAAAAGTGAGTGTTCTTAGGAGTACTGAGATACAGCATGCCTTTCCTCCTGCGGTCACGTTGGCTTACCATGTGCAAGACATACTTCTCCGCCTCCTGGGGCCCTGACAGCTGCACTCGACTTGCCATGTCTTGCAAGGACAGCGTCAAGAAAGTCTGCAAAAATAGAACGGTGGTCATATACAATCTGACCATTTACTTGAAAAACTTTGTTTACACCCTGGTAACAGGGAGAAGATAGGGATGTGGAAGGTTCATTTGAGGTGAAGGACAGACGGTATATTTTGAATATAGCTGAATGCGGATGGAGGGATATTAGGGATGAGAATGGTATGTTAGGGGTAAAGGTGAAGTATTTAAGGTGAGCGGGACTATTGGTAGACATTAGGAGGGAGGTATATGTGAGGTAAGGGGGGCATTTGAGGTTAAGAAGATACATGAGCTAAAGGGGGTATATTTAAGTAAAGGGAGGTATATTGAGGTAAAAGACTAAGTCCATTTGGAGGTTGTGGGAGGATATATTTGGGCTGAGTTGATAGTCAAATTTGATTGGTCGTGTCTTCAGCTGAAGTCGGAAGATGACATACACCTTAGCAAACTACATTTACACTCAGTTTTTCACAATTTCTGACATTTAATCCTAATAAACATTCCCTGTCTTAGGTCAGTTAGGATCACCACTTTATTTTAAGGATGTGACATGTCAGAATAATAGTAGAGAGAATGATTTATTTAAGCTTTTATTTCTTTCATCACATCCCCAGTGGGTCAGAAATTTACATACACTCAATTAGTATTTGGTAGCAATGCATTTAAATTGTTTAACTTGAATCAAACGTTTTGGGTAGCCTTCCATAAGCTTCCCACAATAAGTTGGGTGAATTTTGGCCCATTCCTCCTGACAGAGCTGGTGTAACTGAGTCAGGTTTGTAGGCCTCCTTGCTCGCACATGCTTTTTCAGTTCTGCCCATATATTTTCTATAGGATTGAGGTCAGGGCTTTGTGATGGCCACTCCAATACCTTGACTTTGTTGTCCTTAAGCCATTTTGCCACAACTTTGGAAGTATGCTTGGGGTCATTGTCCATTTGGAAGACCCATTGCAATCAAGCTTTAACTTCCTGACTGACGTCTTGAGATGTTGCTTCAATATAATCACATAATTGTCCTGCCTCATGATGCCATCTATTTTGTGAAGTGCACCAGTCCCTCCTGCAGCAAAGCACCCCCACAACATGATGCTGCCACCCCGTGCTTCAAGGTTGGGATGGTGTTCTTCGACTTGCAAGCCTCCCCTTTTTCCTCCAAACATAACGATTGTCATTATGGCCAAACGGTTCTATTTTTGTTTCATCAATCTACAATCTTTGTCCCCATGTGCAGTTGCAAACCGTAGTCTGGCTTTATGGCGGTTTTGGGGCAGTGGCTTCTTTTTTGCTGAGCAGCCTTTCAGGTTATGGCGATATAGTTTTACTGTGGATATAGATACTTTTGTACCCGTTTCCTCCAGCATCTTCACACGGTCCTTTGCTGTTGTTCCCGGGATTGATGTGCACTTTTCGCACCAAAGTACGTTCATCTCTAGGAAACAGAACGCGTCTCCTTCCTGAGCGGTATGGCGGCTGCGTGGTTCCATGGAGTGTGGAACCACCAAGACTCTTCCTAGAGCTGGCCGCCCATCCTAACTGAGCAATCGGGGGAGAAGGACCTTGGTCAGGGAGGTGACCAAGAACCCGACAGACAGCCCGCTTGGAAAGGACTCTGACCATGAGAAACAAGATTCTCTGGTCTGATGAAACCAGGAATGAACTCTTTGGCCTGAATGCCAAGCGTCATGTCTGGAGGAAACCTGGCACCATACCTACGGTGAAGAATGGTGGTGGCAGTATCATGCTGTGGAGTTGTCTTTCAGTGGCAGGGACAGGAAAGACTAGTCAGGATCAAGGGAAAGATGAATGGAGCAAAGTACAGAGAGATCCTTGAAGAAAACCTGCTCAAGAGCACTCAGGACCTGAAACTGGGACAACGACCCTACGCACATTCGGGACAAGTCTCTGAATGTCCTTGCGTGGCCCAGCCAGAGCCCGGACGTGAACCCAATCAAACATCTCTGGAGAGACCTGAAAATAGCTGTGCAGCTACACTCCCCATCCAACCTGGCAGAGCTTGAGAAGCTCTGCAGAGAGGAATGGGAGAAACTCCAAATACAGCTGGGCCAAGCTTGTAGCGTCATACCTAAGAGGACTCGAGGCTGTAATCGCTGCCAAAGGTGCTTCAACAAAGTACTGTGTCAAGGGTCTGAATACTTACGTAAATGTGATATTTCCGTTTTTTTGTCATTATGGGTTATTGTGTGTAAAATCCATTTTAGAATAAGGCTGTAACGTAACAAAATGTGAAAGTCAGGGGGTCTGAATACTTTCCGAATGCACTGTATATAGGATGAGCCTCGACTAGAATACAGTATGTATGCATGTATGAAGAGGGTAAAACAATATGTAAACATTATTAAAGTGACTAGTGTTCAATGACTTTGTACATAGGGCAGCAGTGTCTAAGGTGCAAGGTTGAGTGTCGGGTGGTAGCCGGCTAGTAACAGTGACTAAAGTTCAGGGCAGGGTACTGGGCGTAAGCCGGCTAGTTGGGGACTCTAACAGTCTGATGGCCAGGAGATAGAAGCTGTTTTTCCAGGCTCTCGGTCTTAGCTTTGATGCACCTGTACTGTCTCCACCTTCTTGATGGTAGCGGGGTGAACAGGCTGTGGCTCGGGTGGGGTGAGGGAAGGATATCTTGGCTACGGGTGACATGTGGTAAGGGAAGGAAGTATACCTTTGTTAGCCTTTGTATATTCTTCTTGTAGAGGGATGACAGGCACTGCTTGACAAGGCCTGTATTGTTGTCGCGTGTGAAGGTCTCGCTGTGTTTGTTCACCTGTGTGCGCAGTTCTGCTGGGTTGTTGGTGGCGTACACCTGAGCAAGCTCATGGTAGGCGTTGCTGAGAGGCTGCAGAAACAAAGCAGTAGAATATGTAATACTAGGTCATATGTATAGTATATAGTACAAGAAGCACAACACTAGAATCGCTAAAGCAGCTATTTGGACTGTTCATAAAATGTAAATAAATGATTACTCTGCCATTTTTAAAGTCATGCCCCCCTCCGACCTTGACTCTATATTAGAATATTAATATCAGACAGACTGGAGTTACAGCCAGTTTAAGGAGGGCATGTCATTTTTTTAATCGTTTTCCTGTTGCCCCTCCTCCCAACAGTAGGTCCTGCTACGCTCCTTCTCCCAATAGTTGAAGGTGCAGTGCTCAGTTGATAATCACCCCGCAGATTGCCTCAAAACTGAACCTAAACCAAAACTAATTTCACACGTCAACAGATTAAATAAATTAAGTAAAGTGTGATGGGGGCAAATGGGTGAGTTGACGAGCAAGGGGAAGCGAAAGATGCATAACTATGTAGTCACTAATTGTGAATGAAGAACAGACCATTCTATTGAATTCATCTATTCTAACTGTAATCCAAAAAATGCTATGTACCAGGGTTTCAGTTAGCCGGTAACTGCCGGCTTTTGGCCGATATTCTTTGTTGAAAAGCAGGTAAATCAAAATTGGCACTGGCCAATTATCCCAGAGAAGAAGGAAAAATCTCATTGCGAAATAAGGCTTTTTAACCTATTCATTGATGGAAATAACAGTCGATGGGAATACATTTGACTGGTCATGCTTATCGGTCTATAGGTGACACTACATCATTTTGTACAATTAAATTGGTGCGTGTACAGTATATTCGTTATGTATCTTATGGATCACACACCTAGGCCTACAGTATACAGAGCCTTTGAGTGGAAAATCTGTCAGACAGCTTGAGCTGCTGCTTCAGCATCTCAAACAGCATGCATAGGCAACAGAACGGGCTTCATCAGCACGTCACACACCACTTTGCAATGAGCTGGAGGCAGTATGCATTTTGAAAACATATTTAATTGTTTGAAACCTGAACGTTTTACTACATATTATGAGGCATGTCTTACCTTGCTTCAAAGTAGCCAAAATCAGATCATATCCCTGGAGGCAATTATTTGATATCAACTTTCTTTCATTGTCCAGTAGCCAAAGGCACAATCCTAGTCAAATTAGCAACCCATGCTAGTTGTTGCATACTAGATCTCCCCTCTCTAAATAATTTATTTTAAAGATATTTTCATCTCTGTCACATGAAAGCGCTCGCACATGCGGTGCGCTTTGACACCGATGTTTTCCAGTTAATTGCATTATGGAACAAACATTTGCGGTTACCCTACTGCCTTGCGCGCATTGCTGCGCTTATAATGTGAAGAAATAATAGTTTATCAACAGTTTAAGCTAAACATTCTGATCAGACTTAATATAGCCTAGGTCTACTGGTTGTACACATTTTGGATCTCTAGTCCAACAACTGTCCCAGAGTCTGTTTGGAATAGGCCATTTCTTTCTCGAAAAGCTGACCAATAGAAGAGGTCAACTTTTCTAATGGGGGATAGTAGATTGACATAGGCTAGAGATTTTTCTGTTTGTTACTTGTCTTGTTGGCTGAGGAAAAGTCCATGTGGACAGTTATTCTAACATCTTTGTAGTGAGCATCAGAATTCGGTGAGGACACACGCCATTGCATCCTTGACTTGCATGTTCTGTTAACACGAATTACTATATTCTAACTCGGATTTCTGTCATTCTGAGCACCAGTTGCGCACCCAATGCATATGGGTCCAGTAAATTTCTCAAAATGTCCAGTAAATTAAAATGCTGCCAGTTTCCTAACGGAAACCCTGGCATGTACCCTATATCAGTCCACCCAATCCAATTAGTCTACTCTGGTCTACTTGGAGTACACAGTGAGAGTGTGTGTAATTTACAGTGGCAAGAAGACTAATGGATGCACATTTGCTACAAGATCTGAAAGAAAACGACTCAGAAGGCAGGGGAAGAAATGAATCATGACGTCTCTGATGATTATTCTTCTGATTCTGAGCCTCAGCCTGAACCTTCACCTCCGAGGCCTAATCGTTCAAAAAAGCCAGAATAGTGAGCAGGTGGCTGTGCCACCACCAAATGAAAACGGTGAGACAGGATAAAACAAAGCCGGTGACAATGCTGCAGCTGATTATTAGCACAAAAATATCAGAGAGCAGATCCAACATTGCAAGCAAAAAAACACCTGCAACGCACTCACCAGCTTTCGTTTGTGACATGAACACCCTCCAATTGATGCCATTGCATGAAGCAGCACAACATGTAAGCACAAGCTGACAATAACTGACGATTTGTGTTTACTGCTGTCATATCAACACTTATATTCATTATAATGGGGCGGCAGGGTAGCCTAGTGGTTAGAGCGTTGGACTAATAATCGAAAGGTTGCAAGATCGAGTCCCCGAGCTGACAAGGGAAAAATCTGTTGTTCTGACCCTGAGCAAGGCAGTTAACCCACTGTTCCTAGGCCATCATTGAAAATAAGAATTTGTTCTCAACTGACTTGCCTAGCTAAATAAATGTAAATAAATAAATAATGCTATTATTGCTTTTGTGCTGATTTTCATTACTCATCAGGCACACTTATGATGTTTAGGCTACTGATGTTTTTATCATTTGGCCACACGTATTGGTGGTTGGTGTTACCGCGATCCAACACGTATGCTTTCTGTTTCATACTTAAAAAGGTACTCCACACTTGAATGTTGGTGCTTTTTCTTTTTAAAAATATAGTGTACAGTAACAAACTAATGAAAATGCTATTGTGTTATTTGAACATTTTGTTTTCTTATTCTAATGTTCCTAAGACCTTCATAAATACAACCAAATCATATTTTTTTGCGATAGCATATATATGATGTATTAATTACACCGTTAGACTGGTGCAGTCTGAATGACTGGGGGGGGGGGGGGGTCCCTCGAGCCCCAGCGGTTCTAGTGTTCGAGATGTAATGGCACATCTAAGGATGTCAAATATATTCACTCTCACCTTTATGAACCTCCCAACTATCTGTGATGTGTATTTGGGGAGCTGCTGCACTTTGCCGTGTAGAATCAAGGAGACCAGGATGTACTTCTTATAGGCCTCCAACATGATGTGACTGACTGCCATAGCTGGAGTGGTTATTGCCTTGGGGGGTGGGGGGGGGGGTGGGGGGGCATAAGAATATCACACAATGGAATTAGAGACGTAAACCAACTACAGCCAAGTCAATGCCCTAACAGATTCAATGTCAACGCGAGGTGTAGTGTACTTGACTACTGCATGCATACACAGTATCAAAATAGTCACTTAAAAAAGGTCATTTCAAATGGTATTAAGATGAACACATGTGTTACTAGTAGTCTGCTAAATCAATTCACTTTCGATAACAGGAACACACATCCAAAACAGCTTTAGCACACACATTTTAGATTCTCAAATAAGCCAGTACCTGTTCATAAAAATACAGTGCTCTTTCAAAGTTCTTCAGACCTGTGTAGATCATGCCTCCATAATAGTAGTAACATAGAAAGTGCTTTGCGTCGTAGGCGCCATTCTCCTTACAGATGTCCATCATGTCAAGCTCAAGAAATGGGAGGACAGGCTTGAAGCACTTTGCTAACAAGCACAGCTGTGGATGTACACACAAAATAATGGAGAGCTCATTCATGCTTAGTCTCATAGCCAAGCATCAATACATTTCAATAATCATGTAAAATCCAAAGAGCCAGTTGACATGAAGCGGTTACACACCTGACACAGGTCCGCATGAACTGAGGTAAGTTGGTTTGTGTTCATCTGCATTTTGTCTATTGCCTGTTTTAGAATGCCGACGCCTCTCAATGGCTGTGAAGGAAAGAGATGCATTAAACCAAATGTAACAGAGACAACAATGTGCCATGAACTCACTCCACAGCTAGCTTGAAATGTCGCCAATGGTGCCATCGAAGTTGCGTTTTGGTGGCATTACTGGATAGTACGTTGCCAAGCAGGGCGATCACGTGTGCTAGCAAGACAGAGGTCCACAGGTTTGAGCCTTGGTACGATCAGTTTACCCTGAGTTGCCTGGCACACATCTGTTTCACATACCCTCCACTGCTGTGATTACAAATAAAATATCCAAGCATGGAATTAACAGAGCCAATTCTATCCTTCTTTGAAAAAACTGCTGCATTAAACTTATATAAAATAGAATGAACCAATATGCTTTCTCATTGGTTGGCTTTATGTTTTTTTTAAATCATGTAGAGTGGTAATGACATAAGCTGGGTCTTATCTTGTAAAAACACAAGTCCTTTTTTCAAACAGACCAAGTTAATCGACAAGTAAGTTCATGCATTAGCTCTTCTGATTGAAATGTGTTGCTCCCATTTTGGCAAGACTTACCTGTTTCCGTTCTACAAGGGCGTTTGTCAACTGATGGCAGAGGCCGGCAACTGTGGAGAGAAAAATCAAATAGTGGGTTTTGCATTTCCCAAACTAGGGGTCACCGGATATGAAAATGGGATCGCGAGAAACTCTGGGGGAAAAAATACAGAATAATTGTGCTTGGTTCATAGAATCGCGGTTATATCTAATCTCTGGTAGCCGCTAGATGCGGTTGTAATTAACAGAGCCATTTCTGTTTGCTTCCTACAAGATGTGTTTCTATCCTTTTGAACGGTTTATGCTACAAAATATTACAACCACATCACTGAAAGATAACACTCTCAGGAACCCGTACCCATCTTCTGTTTCCCTCTACAATGACCACAAGCCGAGCAGGATTCATTAGAACACTAAATCATTAGGCACGAAATCAGACAGGGAAAAGAACACCAACAATGACATTATTTTCTACACAGATCATCATACAAAACAAGAAAACATGTCACCCCCACGAATGATGCAGCACACCCCCTTGGGCCAATTGGGATATCACACATTTCAGTTCATTACTACAGCTCCCGCCTTGGGCCAATCAGTATCATTTTGTAAATGCCGGATCTCTACAAGACGCATCATTCACCCAAGTTGCATCAAATCGGGCCTGTGCTGTCTGACTCGCGTGTGACTAACGTACACGCGTGTGACTAACGTACCCTGATTCCATTGCAGTTATTGCCTGATGATCTTCTGAACATCACAATACCTTTGATGCATTTCAGTCACTTCAAACTATGCTTCCTCAGATTGAAATACTGTCCAGAAAAATACTGTCGACTGATATGTAATAGACTGTCATAAACCCAATTTAAAAAAGTAAACATTGGCCGTTGATTACCTCTTTTTTTTTCCACATGGTGGGGTCGCAAGAAATGTTGACGTCAAATGGGGTTGCAGGGCAAAAAAAATTGTGAACCCCTGGTTTAACAGGTTCAAGCGAAATAAATGATCAGGGCAAAATGTGACCTTGAAAAACATTATCCACATTGCTTAGAAAACACTTCCTTCACTACAAGACGTTAACACAGTATGGAGTAAACACATCAATACATGGCTTCTAGAAACCAAAAATAAGTTACGTTTAGACTTACAAGTGTCTGTTGCATATCTGATGTGCTCCCCATTGCAGGTACTGATAAAGAGCTGGACTTGGGAAAAGAGCGTCTCAAAGTCAGGGATGTTTGGCATGGAGAACTTCACAAACCTTTATGAAGGGAAAGTGAAAACTGGCCGTGAGTACACAAGAAAAAAATGTTGTCACCGTATTAAAACAAAGAATGTAGACTGTAAAAGACAACCAGTTTCAACAGACACAATTTTATTTTAACACCTTGATCTGTGTGATATTTTTATTATTTCACCAGGTAGGCTAGTTGAGAACAAGTTCTCATTTGCAACTGCAACCTGGCCAAGAAAAAGCATAGCAATTCGACACATACAACAACACAGAAATGGAATAAACAAAACATACAGTCAATAATACAGTAGAACAAAAGAAAACAAAAAGTATTTATATACAGTGAGTGCAAATGAGGTAAGATGAGCCTCAAATGCACACAGGTACAGTAAGCAGAAACTGACTCAGTCATATCCTAGATCAGTGATTGACTTATAAAATCATTGATCAAGGATTAGATAACTGCAGAAGAGAGCAGGCTACTCACAGCACAGCCAGCACGCCCAAGGAGTGCTCCTGGATGTCCAAGGCCCCCAGTACAGTGTCCAGGTGGGACAGGTTCTTGGCCAACAGCTCCCCGCTCTTGTTGATCAGTTCACACAGCTGTGTCATCTGACCTAATATGCAACAGTAAAGACAATAGGTAAACAAACAATGCAGCACTTGATAGTTGAGCCATTAGAGCTGGTTGAAGAGTACAGATCCAAATTAAAACGGGAGTTCATGTGTGAATAAAGGATGAAGAGTCTATATCATAAATAGTTTAATTGACACAAGTGTTTCTCCCATTTTTAGATGGAGCCCTCCCAAACTCTACTGTCCAACAGCAGACCCGCATTACACTCATCTTACCCAGAGATGAAAGCCCATGATAGTCAGAAATAAATATTGAATTATGTTGCTCGCTTATTTCTAACAATATAATACAGACTATAATAGCAAACCTCCATAAACCTCTGTACCAACAAAATAGCCAGAATGTCAACTGAATACACCCGCATATGTAAATGATAACGTTAATAATTTAGTAATATATATTTGTTTTAAAGAATAGAATATTGGGTGCCACTATGAATATTGAGCACGTTTTTAGAATGGAACGCGGTCTAGCTGCATAGCTCACATTCTTTGCGGCTACTGAACTTCCCCCGTGGATGAAATCATCGTGGACTTGAGGTACTTGGCAACTGTAAAATATATCGGCCGGTCAAGTGTCCTGTCAAGGCCTGCACTGGGTACATTACAAATGGAACTATTGCATATTGCGTTACAGATGGGACTGTCGCCCAATAACATTTGACAATGGCGCTCTTCATCCAATCGCGCGTGCTTAGGGCGGAACTACCGGAAGGCATACCCCAGAAATTATTTTCTCTAACAAAAACAAAAAGTAAGATTTTAAAACACGTATTCGTTTGCAGTGTTGTTTGAGGTACACATTAGTGTCCCGGGGTAAAAACGCATCTTTGTGAACTACTTTTTTGAGGCCTCGTTCACCAAAACAATAAATTTAGCGCTGTGTTTACATGATAAAGCAAAACGGATCTATCCAGTTTGGCTACCTAGCCTAGCTAGTTATACATGATAACAGCACAGTAACCCATTGGGTAGCATTAGCTAATAGTTCCAGCTCGCCTGAGAACTAAAACCTGTTTTAGTGTCCATACCTTGAGCAGAGAGCTGCCGCACATTGTTCACGAACTGCTCCAAGGCTGAAGCCATTATTTCATCTGTCCAAAGTGGTAGCAATTCAAACTGTTTTTCATTCAAATGTCAGAAACAACTCCGTCCGTGCTGGCTGAGACAGGGGGCAACACAGCCGCCACTGAGAGAGAGGTGTCGTGAGATCTTCGAAAGAACAGACGGGATCTAACGAGATTTACGGTTGGAACTTTAGGCTCTTAAATTGACAGGCACAGATTTGCTAAACGCAAAATATAAATTTATCCAGAAACCTAGTTATTGCTGTTTGTTACCGTTTATTTCCTCCTTTGCTCGAAACGTACACCCCCTGAAAACATCTGCTGATTGTCTTTATGTTCTATCATTAATTTTATTCATTGGGAATTTGTCTCCCTGTGCTACCACTTTAAGGACCACACACTAGTAAACACAGGAAGTACAGTACAGATGCAACCGGGTTGCAGGCAAAGACATTATATAATTGGAGATTTCCCACTCGAATGCAGCCGTGGAGGCCACAGGGTAGTACTGTTTTTTTGTTGTTTCCCTAATCGGACTGATTCAAATCAGGACTGGGACACTAGTAACACAAGGTTAATTGAATAGCCCTGCACCTGTATTTTTGACTGTATGTGTGTATAGAGTCAAGTTTACTTGTCATATTCACAGGATACACATGGTACAGTACAACAATTAAAATAATACATTAATTATCATGTCTACAACGTTAGCCTTGTTTCAGATGTGATTTGGCAAAACTAGATTGGGGGCCCCTACAAGGGGACACTCAACGTCTCCCTGCAGCTTAGCAACGAGCCAGAGACCTCCCCTGCTCCCTACCACAGACAATTATCAAACCACACAATAGGCCAGCACACTCCACTCTTAACTGTAGCTGCTTCTCAGAATCTCTTCATTGTTCTGGGGCCTCCTCATTGGATATGTCTTTCCATTGACCACACCTGTGTAGTCTTGCTAGCCAGATTCATGGCACTCATGGCTGTGTGGGAACCGGAAAGATTCTAGCACCTGTGTTCTCCAGAGCTGAAATTTGGCCTGTCGCCGAGGGCCCCCACCCCAACGACATTCATCACTGTTGCAGTTGTTAATATGTATATTATTACTCTTATTTCACTTTGTCCCCACACCCACACAATGGTCTTGCTGCTCATTCTCCCACCCCCTCAACAGGCTTTACTCTAATTGACATTTATTTATTAATCACTGCTACAGTTTGTATGGTGTATATAGTGCTATTTCTATTGTTGTTTTTATTACAATTTTCATTATTTTATTCCACTTAGTATTGCATGTTGGAGCTCAGCACCTAAGATTTTCACTGTACCCTGCAATCACACCTGCAAACCCTGTACATGTGACTATTAAACACTCTGAATCTGACTGATTCCTCCCTCCCCTGTTATTTTGCTCCCTCTGCTGCATGCATGCTCAGCTTCTTTTGATGTAAAAATTTTAATGTTGTAGATGTTTTCCAGTTAACACACCATGATACAAGAATGCCTTTTTAAACTCCACTGAGAAACTGAGGACACGTGCGTAATCTTGTTTCACGACATTGTCTTTGACTGCAGGATTTTGTACAGTAGGCGACACATCTAAGAGTATTTGTACCCAATTTCACAGCTGCTGTGCGGCTGACAATGGTTGTGAGATGCGACACTAACTGCTGAAGAACCAGTCCATACTGACAAGAATCGTAAACAAGTCCAAATACATTGCTGAAAGGCATTGGTCAAATTTGACCCTGTGCGCTAATCAATATACCGGTAGTGCTAACGTTAGCTAGCTTGCTGCCAAAGCCTGACCAATTGCAATAAAGGTTGAAACCATAAATAAATAGCTGACCGTGTCAAATAGTTAGTTACATTAACAACGTCCCAAAATATATTTTGTTTAAATGGCACCCTATCAGTATTAGGAAAAACACATTTTTCTCTTCTGGACTTTCGAATACTTATCTCGCGCTTCGTGAGCCTTGAAGCCATCGTTCGATCACCGACAGAAATTAGCGAGGCAAGTAAATCATGTCATTACTGCCCAAGATAGTAACGTTACGCGACAGAGGGAGGATCTTACTCCATGACCAGTTCAAGTATATTTCCGCGAAGATGTCTTCATCCTCTGGTAAGAGACTTCGGGTTCTAGTGGACATGGATGGCGTCATTGCAGACTTCGAAGGGGGTTTCCTGAAGAAATACCGGGCCAGGTACCCCAATGAACCGTACATCACCCTGGAGGACAGACGAGGATTCTGGGTGTCGTCTCAGTATGGGAACTTGAGGAGTGACCTGTGTGTAAGTAGTTCCCGAACTGTGCATTCTGTCTGAAAACGGGAAATATCCATACATTAAATGTCTGTATAGTCTGGCATTATGTCGCTCATTCATTTGCATCAGAAGTCCCCTGCATGTTCAAAAGGTTTCAAGAGCAGCAGCTGTCAATACATTGAATACATTCTGTAAATGCCAGTCACACACAGATCAGATTTATAAGAAAGTCCTTGTGCTGAGTTAACCCCTACTCACATGGTGGCTCGACAAAGTGCTTTAATTTCTGCTTTATAATGCAACCCCAGTTTCTCCAGACAGTGCTCTATTTCCACAGTATAGTCATAGCAAGCATGCACTTGATAAAGATGTCTCCCATATCCCTATTATTGTGTAATTGTATATAATACTCTCATTGTATAATGAGAGTATTAAAGTATGCCATGCGTCTAGGTCCTCAGTGTCTGCCATAAATTAACACACACAATCTGTAAAAGTCTGGATGATAAGCAGAGGCTATATTGACTGTAGGAGAAGGCCATCAGCATTTGGGAGTCAAAGGACTTCTTTATAGAGCTGGAGCCCCTTCCTGGAGGAGTGCAGGCCGTCAAGGAGATGGCTAAGATGGAGAAGTAAGTTTGAACCATATATGGTCATTCAAACCATATCTGAACAATACCATAGCTTACGAAATATTCTTAAAATACTCACATTTATTTCAAAGACACTTGCCCGGTGAGTCAGCTGTATTGAGTCAGCTGTTCAAAGAGAAGGAATTGCTGTTTTGTTTGTGCTCCCAACGTGCTTTACAATGTTTTGACCCTCACCTAGAGACTATTTGCCATTTAGTCATCACCCGTTAGGCTATAAACAAATAGGGTGGAGAAGGCGGGCAGGTGGTCCTGGAGTAGCATGGTAACCCTCTCAGGAAGGGAACTGCTATGTCATGGTGTGCTCTGCTGTATGCATTTGCCGTGTTAAAATGTCATCATGCTAATAGCACATTAACAGACAGATGCTTTTCTCCAAAGCGACTTAGTCATCCACGCATGCATTTTATGTATGAGTGATCCCAGGAATCGTACCCACTATCTTGGTTGTTGCAAGTGCCATGCTCTACCAACAGCTACAGAGGACCACGCCGTCTTTATAGAGGGAACCTTTGCTTTAGTGTTTCATTTTGGCCAACCTTATGTCAACAACCAAATAGTAGTTAACCTCAAGCAAATGCCCTCACCATGAAACAGTACATTCACAGTAACTCTGTTCCAATACTAGCCTGTATCCTCATGTTAGGACATCCCCTTTGCTCACCTTTCAAAAACGCCATGTTGTAGAAGATTTACCTTGAAAACAAATGAACCCTGTTGTGTTCTTCTCCGTTTTCCAGCACAGATGTCTTTATTTGCACCAGCCCTATAAAACATTATATACACTGCCCTGGTGAGAAGGTAAGCTCGGAGTCAAGACAGTAATCCTTTAGGCTGGAGGCCGAGTGGTGGTTGTGGTACCTCTTCCTAACAATAGTTCGGGTCTTTGCGCTCTCCCTGTTGTGTGTTCAGTATGCCTGGATAGAGAAGCACCTGGGCTATGATTTCTTGGACCAGATCATCCTAACCAGAGACAAGACTGTGGTGACTGGGGACGTCCTCATAGATGACAAGCCAGACATCCTCGGTGAGTCAAGTGTTTGTAGCAAAGCTGGAAAACTGTGCGCGTGTAAATATATGTGCATGTATTTATATGATGGCGCCATATGCATGCTAGTGTCATACATATAGGTGTTTTCGGTAGTTAGTATTTGACTGTTCGATTAATCTACAAGCTTCACATGACCTTTGTGATGTGCCTCTGTTGCAGGTGTAGAGCCTAACCCAAGCTGGGAGCACATCCTATTTACAGCCTGCCACAACAAGCACATACTTCCCAGCTCCAGCCACCGGCGCCTGCTCTCTTGGGCAGATGACTGGAGGGGCATCCTGGAGAACAAGAGGCTCTGATGAGCCCCCCTCATACACACATCAACCTCCCCTTCTCCACCCTGATTACCTACACTGTATTGGGGTACAAAGGGTGAATACCTCCACTAATACACCACAGTCAGTCTCGAACTTGAAGTTTAGGGTTCTACTGTACCTTATTTAGCCAATGTCAGAGAATATGAATCTGTTTTACCACTAGGGGGCACACATCGACTGAAGCATGAGGTAGAAATACTGAAAATGATTGCAGTGAAAGACCAGCAACAATATTGAGTAGAGAGTAAATGCAGAGTTTACTATTTTGACTCACTCTTTATAGTTGTATAAGACTATTATTAGTTGTTCCTTCTACATATTTTTGTTTGTATGTTGACCAGGACATTGGCCAGAGGGCAATACAGTTTTGTTTCACATATACTGTATAGGAGTGACTCCATTTTGTAAATGTTGTGTTCCAACATTGTGCCAACATGGATCAAATTGTAGCCTATATATTATTTTCTCAACTTAGTTTAGGTAGATTTTTAAAAGTGTTTTAAAGCATCCACCAATCCACAGGCAAGTATTGAGAATGACAGATATGACTAGGTTGCATGATATTAACTTAATGTCTATGGATTTAAAACACAGATTTAGAAAAAGTGAATATACTTTATTTAAAAATATATATAAATTATATATCAAATGTATTATAAAGACATGCTAAACCTTCCTATTTTATTTCAAATATTAACATTACGTAATCGATTTGCATTAGTCTTATGTGTCTTATTTGTTTGAGACAAGAAAATGGTTGACTGAAAAAAATATCATTACTTATTACACCTCAAAATATCCAATACGCTCTGCTGTGAATATGGTCAAGTTCTTCCATCAAAACAAATGCATTTCTTTTCATAAGTGTCTTTACAGGCCTTAAAGTATATTCACAAAGCAACCTAAACGTAGCAGGCGTAGCACGACACCTGAGCGGACTCCCCGCGTTTTTCAGGGGAAATGGAAGTTTGGTTGAAAATACTGTATCCCTGAAAACCAGAAACATCCACATTCTGCTGACTCCGCGGAGAGTGGTCACAAAGTGGTCCAGTGAAGAAGTTATACTTACACCTAGCTGAATGTCTCTAGCCTTTTGTAAACATTTTCAAAACAGTTGAAATTGGTGCTAATGTTGTTCATTGCTAGTTCACCTATTGTGAGTATCCCTTACCCCAGTGATTCACATAGAGGGCATAGCTAGCTCTGGCCTGACCTCTATACAGGCCCACAATGGAGGTGTCATAATACCCATAAAACCTAGCGGTCAAACAGGGAAATGGTTCCAATTGTTTTTCGACCATACATTTTTCCCATAGTGGATTTTAGAAACGCTTAAAATAAGGGTTGTTTCGTGTAGGCTTACCAAGGTGTGACATTTTGATAAACATGTAAATCTCTCTTGTACATGGTGACTTCTATCAACAGACTCGGCTCTATTTACTCTGATTCAAAAATCCTAATTAGCATCAAAGTAGACACCATTCAAAACTACAAATCCCTCCAAGCTCCTGCACGTCATCTCTAATGATACCTTTACTAACAGGTAATGTGTCAATTTAAAACGCACACAAGACAGTTCACAGAATTGTCCATTTTAAAAAATGTAGCCTATTTATTATTTACTACATTTAGCTAACATTAGATAGTTAATCCAGAGATTCTTACCTTTGCCTTGATTCAACAGTCTCATCCAGATCATCATGACATTTGTTGTTCTTTATGATAGCCAGTTTAGAAGCTAATTAGCATTACCATTTTTGGGGGTAAATATAGGCGAATATATTGATTTAGAAATTACCTTGTCCTAGAGAGATTTTCACAATTAGCAAAATGTCACGCCAGGGTAAGCCTACATGAAACACAGCCCTTATTTAAAGTGTTTCTAAAATCCCCTATGGGACAAATAAATGATGGGTAAATTATTGGAACCATTTCCCTGTTTTAGGTTGTATGGGTATTATGACTCATACTATGGTACTCTATAAGGCTCTGATTCTAACTGGTTTTAGTCTAACCCTTTCAGCATGCTGTTGTATCCTCATTAGCTAGCCTCGTGTCCCAATGCCACCTCCTTTCCTCTCCTTGTATCTCTCATGTTAATCACATTTTAAAAGCCATGGATTCTCTTGTAATTTATTTTTTTACCCTTCCAAGTGTCTTTACAGTTGTCATGAAGGGAAGGCGTTGTTGTCAAGACTTTTGGAAAATACTGTACGTACACAGCCTAAGTGTTATGATTGCCCTGATGATGACCCTGTCTGTGAGGTGAGTTAGGGTTAAGCGATGTGTGTAGAATCCACTGCTAGGTCAACCACTGTATCTCACAAAGTCTGTTCACTGCCTGTCACTGCATCTTGTCAATGAATGTCTCATGTATTTGGTGCTGGATGATATCTATGTCAATGTGTTTTTTGGAGAACAGAGAATATACTAAAATGTTGTCGTTAACAGATCGAATAAAGAATGCAACATTGAAAATAGCAATATTCAATACTTTATAGATGTCATTTTTTTGTATAATACATTTTATTTTGTTTAACCTTTCATTTAACTAGGCAAGTCAGTTAAGAACAAATTCTGATTTACAATGATGGCCTACCCCAGCCAAACCCTAACCCGGATGGCGCTGGGCGAATTGTGCGCCGCCCGATGGGTATACAAAACATTAGGAACACCTTCCTAATATTGAGTTGTTTCCCCCACCGCCCTCAGAACAGCCTCTTTGTCCAGGCATGGACTCTACAAGGTGTCAAGCGTTCCACAGGGTTCCTGGCCCATTGACTCCAATGCTTCCCACAGTTGTGTCAAGTTGGCTGGATGTGCTGTGGGTGGTAGACCGTTGTTGATACACACGGGAAACTGTTGAGTGTGAAAAACCCAGCAGTGTTGCAGTTCTTGACACAAACCAGTGTGCCTGGCACCTACTACCATACCCCGTTCAAAGGCACTTTAATATTTTGTCTTGACCATTCACCCTCTGAATGGCACACATACACAATCCATGTCTCAAGGCTTAAAAATCCTTCTTTAACCCGTCTCCTCTCCTTCATCTACACTGTTTGAAGTGGATTTAACAAGTGACATAAATAAGGGATCATAGCTTTCACCTGGATACACCTGGTCAGTCTATGTCATGGAAATAGGGAAGCAGATATTCCTAATGTTTTGTACACCTGTTACGATCTGGAATGCCATTCCACAGCCACCCATAGAAGGAGCCACCACCACAGTGACATTTTCCTAAAAAAGAAGACAGGCCAGATTTGAAGCAAGAAATGCAGACAACGAGCCCCTAGCTGGCCCCTGGTCAATGCCTTGTGGTGACTATAGCGGCCCTGGGTCTGCAAAGACCAAATGCGTCAGAGGCCTGAGCATTCCCACTGGGGCTTTAAAATACAGACTGAGGATTCTACGTAATGATGTTCTGGCAAGAACACAGAATGGAGCTATAATGGAGGACATTCGAGCGATCAGGACTCTGTGTTTCCTATGATGGGTTGATGGGACTGTTTTTGTGTGTCTCTGTAAATATGTAGCCTTGCATGAGCGAGCCGGAATGGCTTATAGGAGCAGGAACCTGTCCTGTTTCTGTAGCATGAGGCAGCTTGATCTATTAAGTACACCCTGTGGACAGGATGCTAGTCTAACGCAGTGCCTTACCTCCATTCTCTCCTTAATGCTGAGTGCCAAGCAGAGACGCATCAGGTACCAATTTTACAGTCTTTGGTATGACTCGGCCGGGGATTTAACTCCCAATCTCAGGTCAGACAATAAAGGCCACTGAGTTAACACGGTGTCTCTGTGGATAAGGAGTAAGGCTCTGCTGTGATTAAGTCGATCTCAATTATGAGACGGAACCTTTTGTGGAAAAAGCACATTGTCCAGTCACTCACAAACACTGGGAAAACAAGCTGTAAAAACAGGCATAGTGATAGAGACAGAGCACTGACGAGTAAACAACCAAGGTACAGCATACAGCCAACCTCTGGGCTCCCTCTAAACTGTTCAGTTCCTTACCATCTTTCTATTTGTCTTTTCCCACTCTGTCTATGCGCTTCATAGAGGAAGGGAGCCATCTGTCTTTTCGTTGAGACTGTGTGCTTCCCAGCACTGACTGGCCCACCTTCACTGGTGTTGTACTTTGGTCCTCACAAATTGCAAGGTATCTTATCGTTTTTTCCAATGAAGTCTTTATTGTAATGTTAATGCACTTTGATTATGATTTGGGTAAAAGCGAGAAAATGTCTCCATGACTGCTGAAATGACATGGAACATTAAAGAGTTGTGATGATCCTGCATGTGACTTCCTGCTTCCAGACCCATGTTATGTTGTCTTAGATGATAGTGTAAACAGCTGAGTTAGGCTCTCTTACTCTTCTGTATACCTGCCTGGCCTACTGTTCTCTTTACCTACGTACCTACCTACCTGGCCTACTGTTTACTTTACCTTCCTACCTACCTACCTGGCCTACTGTTCTCTTTACCTACGTACCTACCTACCTGGCCTACTGTTTACTTTACCTTCCTACCTACCTACCTGACCTACTGTTCTCTTTACCTACAGTGCCTTGCGAAAGTATTCGGCCCCCTTGAACTTTGCGACCTTTTGCCACATTTCAGGCTTCAAACATAAAGATATAAAACTAGATTTTTTTTTGTGAAGAATCAACAACAAGTGGGACACAATCATGAAGTGGAACTACATTTATTGGATATTTCAAACTTTTTTAACAAATCAAAAACTGAAAAATTGGGCGTGCAAAATTATTCAGCCCCTTTACTTTCAGTGCAGCAAACTCTCTCCAGAAGTTCAGTGAGGATCTCTGAATGATCCAATGTTGACCTAAATGACTAATGATGATAAATACAATCCACCTGTGTGTAATCAAGTCTTCGTATAAATGCACCTGCACTGTGATAGTCTCAGAGGTCCGTTAAAAGCGCAGAGAGCATCATGAAGAACAAGGAACACACCAGGCAGGTCCGAGATACTGTTGTGAAGAAGTTTAAAGCCGGATTTGGATACAAAAAGATTTCCCAAGCTTTAAACATCCCAAGGAGCACTGTGCAAGCGATAATATTGAAATGGAAGGAGTATCAGACCACTGCAAATCTACCAAGACCTGGCCGTCCCTCTAAACTTTCAGCTCATACAAGGAGAAGACTGATCAGAGATGCAGCCAAGAGGCCCATGATCACTCTGGATGAACTGCAGAGATCTACAGCTGAGGTGGGAGACTCTGTCCATAGGACAACAATCAGACGTATATTGCACAAATCTGGCCTTTATGGAAGAGTGGCAAGAAGAAAGCCATTTCTTAAAGATATCCATAAAAAGTGTTGTTTAAAGTTTGCCACAAGCCACCTGGGAGACACACCAAACATGTGGAAGAAGGTGCTCTGGTCAGATGAAACCAAAATTGAACTTTTTGGCAACAATGCAAAACGTTATGTTTGGCGTAAAAGCAACACAGCTGAACACACCATCCCCACTGTCAAACATGGTGGTGGCAGCATCATGGTTTGGGCCTGCTTTTCTTCAGCAGGGACAGGGAAGATGGTTAAAATTGATGGGAAGATGGATGGAGCCAAATACAGGACCATTCTGGAAGAAAACCTGATGGAGTCTGCAAAAGACCTGAGACTGGGACGGAGATTTGTCTTCCAACAAGACAATGATCCAAAACATAAAGCAAAATCTACAATGGAATGGTTCAAAAATAAACATATCCAGGTGTTAGAATGGCCAAGTCAAAGTCCAGACCTGAATCCAATCGAGAATCTGTGGAAAGAACTGAAAACTGCTGTTCACAAATGCTCTCCATCCAACCTCACTGAGCTCGAGCTGTTTTGCAAGGAGGAATGGGAAAAAATGTCAGTCTCTCTGTGTGCAAAACTGATAGAGACATACCCCAAGCGACTTACAGCTGTAATCGCAGCAAAAGGTGGCGCTACAAAGTATTAACTTAAGGGGGCTGAATAATTTTGCACGCCCAATTTTCAGTTTTTGATTTGTTAAAAAAGTTTGAAATATCCAATAAATGTCGTTCCACTTCATGATTGTGTCCCACTTGTTGTTGATTCTTCACCAAAAAATACAGTTTTATATCTTTATGTTTGAAGCCTGAAATGTGGCAAAAGGTCGCAAAGTTCAAGGGGGCCGAATACTTTCGCAAGGCACTGTACCTACCTACCTGGCCTACTGTTCTCTTTACCTACGTATCTACCTGCCTGGCCTACTGTTTACTTTACCTACCTACCTACCTACCTACCTACCTGGCCTACTGTTCTCTTTACCTACGTACCTACCTACCTGGCCTACTGTTTACTCTACCTACCTACCTACCTACCTACCGTTCTCTTTACCTACCTACCTACCTACCTACCTACCTACCTGGCCTACTGTTCTCTTTACCTACCTACATACCTACCTGGCCTTCTGTTCTCTTTACCTACCTACCTACCTACCTACCTACTTGGCCTACTGTTCTCTTTACCTAACTACCTCGCCTACTGTTTTCTTTACCTACATACCTTCCTACCTGGCCTACTGTTTTCTTTACCTACATACCTTCCTACCTGGCCTACTGTTTTCTTTACCTTCAAACAGTTGAAGTCAGAAGTTTACATATACCTTAGCCAAATACATTTAAACTCAGTTTTTCACCATTCCTGACATTTAATCAGAGTAAATATTCCCTGTTTTAGGTCGGTTAGGATCACCAATTTATTTTAAGAATGTGAAATGTCAAAATAATAGTTGAGATAATGATTTATTTCAGCTTTTATTTATTTCATCACACTCCCAGTGGGTCAGAAGTTTACATACACTCAATTAGTATTTGGTAGCATTGCCTTTAAATTGTTTAACTTGGGTCAAATGTTTCGGGCAGCGTTCCACAAGCTTCCCACAATAAGTTGGGGGAATTTTGGCCCATTCCTCCTGACAGAGCTGGTGTACTGAGTCAGATTTGTAGGCCTCCTTGCTCGCACACACTTTTTCAGTTCTGCACACACATTTTCTATAGGATTGAGGTCAGGGCTTTGGGATGGCCACTCCAATACCCTGACTTTGTTGTCCTTAAGCCATTTTGTCACAACTTTAGGCTTGGGGTCATTGTCCATTTGGAAGACCCATTTGCGACCAAGCTTTAACTTCCTGGCTGATGTCTTGAGATGTTGCTTCAATATATCTACATAATTTTCTTTCCTCATGATGCCATCTATTTTGTGAAGTGCACCAGTCCCTCCTGCAGTAAAGCACCCCCACAACATGATGCTGCCACTCCCATGCTTCACGGTTGGAATGGTGTTCTTCGGCTTGCAAGCCTCCCCCTTTTTCCTCCAAACATAACGATGGTCATTATGGCCATCGTTATGGGTTTGAAGGTAGCCCTTGAAATTCATCCACAGGTACACCTCCAATTGACTTAAATTATGTCAACTAGCCTATCAGAAGCTTCTAAAGCCATGACAACATTTCTGGAATTTTCCAAGCTGTTTAAAGGTACAGTCAACTTAGTGTATGTAAACTTCTGACCCACTGGAATTGTGATACAGTGAATTTTAAGTGAAATAATCTGTCTGTAAACAATTGTTGGAAAAATGAGCCAAGTCATGCACAAAGTTGATGTCCTAAACGACTTGCCAAAACTATAGTTTGTTAACAAGAAATTTGTGGAGTGGTTGAAAAACGAGTTTTAATAACTCCAACCTAAGTGTATGTAAACTTCCGACTTCAACTGTACCTACCTACCTACCTACCTACCTACCTACCTACCTACCTGCCTGGCCTACTATTCTCTTTACCTACCTGGCCTATTATTCTCTTTACCTACCTACCTACCGGGCCTACTATTCTCTTTACCTACCTACCTACCTGGCCTACTATTCTCTTTACCTACCTACCTACCTGGCCTACTATTCTCTTTACCTACCTACCGGGCCTAGTATTCTCTTTACCTACCTACCTACCTACCTACCTACCTACCCTACTATTCTCTTTACCTATCCACCTACCTGGCCTACTATTCTCTTTACCTACCTACCTACCTGGCCTACTATTCTCTTTACCTACCTACCTACCTACCTGGCCTACTATTCTCTTTACCTACCTACCTACCTGGCTTACTATTCTCTTTACCTACCTACCTACCTGGCCTACTATTCTCTTTACCTACCTACCTACCTACCTACCTGGCCTACTATTCTCTTTACCTACCTACCTACCTACCTGGCCTACTATTCTCTTTACCTACCTACCTACCTGGCCTACTATTCTCTTTACCTACCTACCTACCTGGCCTACTATTCTCTTTACCTACCAACCTACCTGGCCTACTATTCTCTTTACCTACCTACCTGGCCTACTATTCTCTTTACCTACCAACCTACCTACCTACCTACCTGGCCTACTATTCTCTTTACCTACCTACCGGGCCTAGTATTCTCTTTACCTACCTACCTACCTACCTACCTACCTACCTACCCTACTATTCTCTTTACCTATCCACCTACCTGGCCTACTATTCTCTTTACCTACCTACCTACCTGGCCTACTATTCTCTTTACCTACCTACCTACCTACCTGGCCTACTATTCTCTTTACCTACCTACCTACCTGGCTTACTATTCTTTTTACCTACCTACCTACCTGGCCTACTATTCTCTTTACCTACCTACCTGGCCTACTATTCTCTTTACCTACCTACCTACCTACCTACCTACCTACCTACCTACCTACCTACTTACCTACCTACCTGGCCTACTATTCTCTTTACCTACCTACCTGGCCTACTATTCTCTTTACCTACCTACCGGGCCTAGTATTCTCTTTACCTACCTACCGGGCCTAGTATTCTCTTTACCTACCTACTTACCTACCAACCTACCTACCTGGCCTACTATTCTCTTTACCTACCTACCTACCTGGCCTACTATTCTCTTTACCTACCTACCTACCTGGCCTACTATTCTCTTTACCTACCTACCGGGCCTAGTATTCTCTTTACCTACCTACCTACCTACCTACCCTACTATTCTCTTTACCTACCTACCTACCTGGCCTACTATTCTCTTTACCTACCTACCTACCTGGCCTACTCTTCTCTTTACCTACCAACCTACCTGGCCTACTATTCTCTTTACCTACCAACCTACCTGGTCTACTATTCTCTTTACCTACCTACCTGGCCTACTATTCTCTTTACCTACCAACCTACCTACCTACCTACCTACCTACCTATCTACCTACCTACCTACCTACCTACCTACCCTACTATTCTCTTTACCTACCTACCTACCTGGCCTACTATTCTCTTTACCTACCTACCGGGCCTAGTATTCTCTTTACCTACCTACCGGGCCTAGTATTCTCTTTACCTACCTACCTACCTACCTACCTACCTACCTACCTACCTACCTACCTACCTACCCTACTATTCTCTTTACCTACCTACCTACCTGGCCTACTATTCTCTTTACCTACCTACCTACCTGGCCTACCTGGCCTACCTACCTACCTACCTACCTACCTACCCTACTATTCTCTTTACCTACCTACCTACCTGGCTTACTATTCTCTTTACCTACCTACCTACCTGGCCTACTATTCTCTTTACCTACCTACCTACCTACCTGGCCTACTATTCTCTTTACCTACCTACCTACCTACCTACCTACCTACCTACCTATCTACCTACCTGGCCAACTATTCTCTTTACCGACCTACCTACCTGGCGTACTATTCTCTTTACCTACCTACCTACCTGGCCTACTATTCTCTTTACCTACCTACCGACCTGGCCTATTATTCTGTTTACCTACCTACCTGACCTACTATTCTCTTTACCTACCTACCTGGCCTATTATTATGTTTACCTACCTACCTACCTGGCCTACTATTCTCTTTACCTACCTACCTGGCCTACTATTCTCTTTACCTACCTACCTACCTGGCCTACTCTTCTCTTTACCTACCAACCTACCTGGCCTACTATTCTCTTTACCTACCAACCTACCTGGTCTACTATTCTCTTTCTCTATTCTCTTCTCGTCAGATTTCTTATGGAATATCTACATAGGCGTACAGAGGCCCATTATCAGCAACCATCACTCCTGTGTTCCAATGGCACGTTGTGTTAGCTCATCCAAGTTTATCATTTTCGAAGGCTAATTGATCATTAAAAGCCCCTTTTTCAGTTATGTTAGCACAGCTGAAAACTGTTGTTCTGATTAACGAAGCAATAAAACTGGCCTTTAGACTAGTTGAGTATCTGGAGCATCAGCATTTGTGGGTTCGATTACAGGCTCAAAATGGCCAGAAACAAAGACCTTTCTTTTGAAACTCGTCAGTTTATTCTTGTTCTGAGAAATGAAGGCTATTCTATGTGTGAAATTGCCTGCAACTGAAGATCTTGTACAACACTGTGTACTACTCCCTTCACAGAACAGTGCAAACTGTCTCTGACCAGAATAGAAAGAGGAGTGGGAGGCCCCGGTGCACAACTGAGCAAGAGGACAAGTACATTAGAGTGTCTAGTTTGAGAAACAGATGCCTCACAAGTCCTCAACTGGCAGCTTCATTAAATGGTACCTGCAAAACACCAGTCTCAACGTCAACAGTGAAGAGGCGACTCTGGGATGCTGACCTTCTAGGCAGAGTTGTAAAGAAAAAGCCATATCTCAGACTGGCCAACAAAAAGAAAAGATTAAGATGGGCAAAAGAACACATACAAAGGAATCTTGCTGTAGGGATGTTTTTCAGTGGCAGGGACTGGGAGACTAGTCAGGATCGAGGCAAAGATGAACGGAGCAAAGTACAGAGAGATCCTTGATGAAAACCTGCTCCAGAGCACTCAGGACTGGTTGCGAAGGTACACCTTCCGACAGGACAACGCAGGAGTGGCTTCGGGTCAAGTCTCTGAATGTCCTTGAGTAACCCGGACTTGAACCCGATTGAACATCTCTGGCGAGACCTGAAAATAGCTGTGCAGCAACGCTCCCCATCCAACCTGACAGAGCTTGAGAGGAGCTGCAGAGAAGAATGGGAGAAACTCTCCAAATACAGGTGTGCAAAGCGTCATACCTAAGAAGACTCGAGGCTGTAATTGCTGCCAAAAGTGATTAAAAAAAGTACTGAGTAAAGGGTCTGAATGAGTACTTATGGAAATGTGTTATTTCAGTTTTAGCTAGAATTTCTAATATCCTGTTTTTGCTTTGTCATTATGGGGTATTGTATGAAGACATTTGAGGGGGGGGGGGAACAATTTAATACATTTTAGAATAAGGCTGTAACCTACCAAAATGTAGAAAAAGTCAAAGGGTCTGAATACTTTTCGAAGGCACGGTATAGCCTAATATCAGCTCTTGGCTGTTTGTCAGCTTGGCAGCAGCAGCAAGCGTGTGGAGGCAGTCTAAAAGGAGAGGAAACTTCCTCTGCAGTGGATGACGTGCCACTTCGTGCATCTTTAATCAGTGTCGATGTGATTTGAAGGGTGGGAAGAGGAAGGCGGTCAACCCACTCTATGTACACAGCTACTGTTGATAGGGCAGTGGGATGCTTGTTTCATTACCGGTCATGGACTGGCAGGGCTTATGCATCTCTTGTGGAACATTTTTTTGTTACGCACACACACACACATACTCAGTGTCCATTCATCCTTCAACAGCCTCCCATTAATTGAGTTACAGTAGATGAGAGGGCTGTGCCACAACTGTTTGCTCAGTGCCTGGCCCCTGTCAACACTCAGTAATAACAAGGGTCCCTAATATAATAAACTAAGCAAAAAAAGAAACGTCCCTTTTTCAGGACCCTGTCTTTCACAGATAATTTTTAAAATAATAATCTAAATAACTTCACAGATATTCATTGTAAAGGGTTTAAACACTGTTTCCCATGCTTGTTCAATGAACTATAAACAATTAATGAACATGCACCAGTGGAACGGTCGTTAAGACACTAACAGCTTACAGACGGTAGGCAATTAAGGTCATAGTTATGAAAACTTATGACACTAAAGAGGCCTTTCTACTCACTATGAAAAACACCAAAAGAAAGATATCCAGGGTCCCTGCTCATCTGCGTGAACGTGCCTTAGAAATGCTGCAAGGAGGAATAAGGACTGCAGTTGTGGCCAGGGCAATAAATTCTAATGTCCATACTGTGAGACGCCTAAGACAGCGCTAAAGGGAGACAGGACGGACAGCTGACCGTCCTCACAGTGGCAGACCACGTGTAACAACACCTGTACAGGATCAGTACATCCGAACATCACACCTGCGGGACAGATACAGGATGGCAACAACAACAGCCCGCGTTACACCAGGAACGCACAAACCCTCCATCAGTGCTCAGACTGTCTGCAATAGGCTGAGAGAGGCTGGACTGAGGGCCTGTTGTAAGGCAGGTCCTCACCAGACATCACCGGCAACAACGTCACCTATGGGCACAAACCCACCGTCGCTGGACCAGAAAGGACTGGCAAAAAGTGCTCTTCACTGACGATGAGCGTTACACCGAGGCCTGTACTCTGGAGCGGGATCGATTTGAAGGTGAAGGGTCCGTCATGGTCTGGGGCGGTGTGTCACAGCATCATCGTACTGAGCTTGTTGTCATTGCAGGCAATGTCAATGCTGTGCGTTACAGAGAAGACATCTTCCTCCCTCGTGTGGTACCCTTCCTGCAGGCTCATCCTGACATGACCCTCCAGCATGACAATGCCACCAGCCATCCTGCTAGTTCTGTGCGTGATTTCCTGCAAGACAGGAATGTCAGTGTTCTGCCATGGCCAGCGAAGAACCCGGATCTCAATCCCATTGAGCACGTCTGGGACCTGTTGGATTGGAGGGTAAGGGCTATGGCCATTTCCCCTAGAAATGTCCGGGAACTTGCAGGTGCCTTGGTGGAAGAGTGGGGTAACATCTCACAGCAAGAACTGACAAATCTGGTGCAGTCCATGAGGAGGAGATGCACTGCAGTACTTAATGCAGCTGGTGGCCACACCAGATACTGACTGTTACTTTTGATTTTGATCCCCCTTTTGTTCAGGGACACATTATTATATTTATGTTAGTCACATGTCTGTGGAACTTGTTCAGTTTATGTCTCAGTTGTTGAATCTTGTTATGTTCATACAAATATTTACACATGTTAAGTTTGCTGAAAGTAAACGCAGTTGACAGTGAGAGGACATTTCTTTCTTTTTCTGAGTTTACATCTCTTGGACACTGACACTGAGCCATCACAACAGAATCACATAGAGTTATAGCAACACAATGGACATTGCTTACCAGAAGACAACCATATTATCTGAGTGACCATAACACAAGGACCAACCTACAACAAGGCAGTTGCATTGAAAGTTTTTGCAAAGAAAGATGTGACAGCATGTTTGGCTGTGAGCAGTAACATTGTTTTTGAGTGTGATTTATTTTGCCTTGGTGCATCCTACCTTTCCAACACCTACAACAACAAATTATAGGTAATTGGGTCAGAATATACTGTATTAAGTTATGTATGTAAGCAGAACACATTGATATCCAAGAGGCTGGTGGGTCAACATCACATTTGCGAGAGCTTCCAAACATGAGTCATTCATGTCAATAGCTAGCTACATCAGACAGAGCAGTGGGCTGGGTGGAGGTTTCCATAGACTGGTGGCATAAATAATACAACATGCTTAGCGGAAATAGGAAAACAACATTACAATCAATCCATACAATGCGAAGGCATACAGACATTGACGTCACTCACTGACGCATACACCCGTGAGATGTGATCGGTATACAGCTTGGGTAGAAGTGTGAGCGTGTTAGGCTTTCGAATTTTGACTTCATTGAGTCGATTAGACCATCACGAAATCTGAATTACCCAACCCATAGGCATGAAGAAACACATGAATGGTAAAAATATTGGGAACTTTTTCATTTTAGTTCTAGGTATTGTGATTCACACGTGGAGCAAATTTCCTTATTAGGAGGTCAAATCAAATCAAATTCTATTTCTCACATGCGCCGAATACAACAGGTAGACCTTACAGTGAAATGCTTACTTACGAGCCCTTAACAAACAAGGGTTTGAGAAGTTTTAATCAAAAAAAAAGTGTTAAGTAAAAAACTGAAAATAAAAGTAACAAATGATTAAACAGCAGCAGTAAAATAACAAGCGAGGCTATGTACAGGGGATACCGGTAAAGAGTCAATGTGTGGGGGCACCAGTTAGTCGAGGTAATTGAGGTAATATGCACATGTAGGTAGAGTTAAAGTGACTATGCATACATTATAAACAGAGAGTAGCAGCAGTGAAAAAAAGGGGTCTGGGTAGCCCTTTGATTAGCCGTTCAGTGGTCTTATGGCTTGGGGGTAGAAGCTGTTAAGAAGCCTTTTGGACCTAGACTTGGCGCTCCGGTATTAGCTTGCCGTGCGGTATTAGAGAGAACAGTCTATGACTGGGGTGTCTGGAGTCCTTGACAATTTTTAGGGTCTTCCTCTGACACTGCCTGGTACAGAGGTCCTGGATGGCAGGAAGCTTGGCCCCAGTGATGTACTGGGCGGTACGCACTAACCTCTATAAGTGCCTTGTGGTCGGAGGCCGAGCAGTTGCCATACCAGGCAGTGATGCAACTAGTCAGGATGCTCTCGATGGTGCAGCTATAGAAACTTTTGAGGATCTGAGGACCCATGCAAAATATTTTGCATTGTCATGCCCTCTTCACAACTGTCTTAGTGTGTTTGGACCATGACAGCTTGTTGGTGATGTGTACACCAAGGAACTTGACGCTCTCAACCTGTTCCAATACAGCCCCGTTGATGAGAATGGGGGCGTGCTCGGTCATCTTTTTCCTGACGTCAACAATCATCTCCTTTGTCTTGATCACTTTGAGGGAGAGGTTGTTGTCCTGGCACCACACGGCCAGGTCTCTGACCTCCTCCCTATAGGCTGTCTCCTCGTTGTCTGTGATCAGGCCTACCACTGTTGTGTCATCAGCAAACTTGATGATGGTGTTGGAGTTGTGCCTGGCTGTGCACTCATGAGTGAACAGGGAGTACAGGAGGGGACTGAGCACGTACCCCTGAGGGGCCTCCGTGTTGAGGATCAGTGTGGCAGATGTGTTGTTCCCTACCCTGACAAATCAAATCAAATCAAATGTTATTGGTCACATACACATGGTTAGCAGATGTTAATGCGAGTGCAGCGAAATGCTTGTGCTTCTAGTTCCCAATGTAGAGTAATATCTAACAAGTAATCTAACAATTTCACAACAACTACCTTATACACACAAGTGTAAAGGAATGATTAAGAATATGTACATATACAGTGGGGCAAAAAACTATTTAGTCAGCCACCAATTGCGCAAGTTCTCCGACTTAGAAAGATGAGAGAGGCCTGTAATTCATCATAGGTACACTTCAACTATGACAGACAAAATTATGGAAAAAAATCCAGAAAATCACATTGTAGGATTTTTAATTAATTTATTTGCAAATTATGGTGGAAAATAAGGATTTGGTCAATAACAAAAGTTTATCTCAATACTTTGTTATATACCCTTTGTCGGCAATGACAGAGGTCAAACGTTTTCTGTAAGTCTTCACAAGGTTTTCACACACTGTTGCTGGTATTTTGGCTCATTCCTCCATGCAGATCTCCTCTAGAGCAGTGATGTATTGGGGCTGTTGCTGGGCAACACGGACTTTCAACTCCCTCCAAAGATTTTCTATGGGGTTGAGATCTGGAGACTGGCTAGGCCACTCCAGGACCTTGAAATACTTCTTATGAAGCCACTCCTTCGTTGACGATGTGTTTGGGATCATTGTCATGCTGAAAGACCAAGCCACGTTTCATCTTCAATGCCCTTGCTGATGGAAGGAGGTTTTCACTCAAAATCTCACGATACATGGCCCCATTCATTCTTTCCTTTACACTGATCAGTCATCCTGGTCCCTTTGCAGAAAAACAGCCCCAAAGCATGATGTTTCCACCCCCATGCTTCACAGTATGTATGGTGTTCTTTGGATGCAACTCAGCATTCTTTGTCCTCCAAATATGACGAGTTGAGTTTTTACCAAAAAGTTATATTTTGGTTTCATCTGACCATATGACATTCTCCCAATCTTCTTCTGGATCATCCAAATGCTCTCTAGCAAACTTCAGACGGGCCTGGACATGTACTGGCTTAAGCAGGGGGACACGTCTGGCACTGCAGGATTAGAGTCCCTGGCGGCGTAGTGTGTTACTGATGGTAGGCTTTGTTACTTTGGTCCCAGCTCTCTGCAGGTCATTCACTAGGCACCCCCCCCCCCCCCCCCCCCCCCGTGTGGTTCTGGGATTTTTGCTCACCGTTCTTGTGATCATTTTGACCCCACGGGGTGAGATCTTGCGTGGAGCCCCAGATCGAGGGACATTATCAGTGGTCTTGTATGTCTTCCATTTCCTAATAATTGCTCCCACAGTTGATTTCTTCAAACCAAGCTGCTTACCTATTGCAGATTCAGTCTTCCCAGCCTGGTGCAGGTCTACAATTTTGTTTCTGGTGTCCTTTGACAGCTCTTTGGTTTTGGCCATAGTGGAGTTTGGAGTGTGACTGTTTGAGGTTGTGGACAGGTGTCTTTTATACTGATAACAAGTTCAAACAGGTGCCATTAATACAGGTTACAAGTGGAGGACAGAGGAACCTCTTAAAGAAGAAGTTACAGGTCTGTGAGAGCCAGAAATCGTGCTTGTTTGTAGGTGACCAAATACTTATTTTCCACCATAATTTGCAAATAAATTCATTAAAAATCCTACAATGTGATTTTCTGGATTTTTTTTCTAATTTTCTCTGTCATAGTTTAAGTGTACATATGATGAAAATTACAGGCCTCTCTCATATTTTTAAGTGGGAGAACTTGCACAATTGGTGGCTGACTAAATACTTTTTTGCCCCACTGTACTTATTCAGACTTATTTAAAGTCCATTCACACCTGCATTTTGAAGACAGACAGGTTTTAGACTATAGGTGCCTCTATAGGTTCCCCTTCAAATAGGCTTCGTCCCCTATCTCAGACTTAGAAACATTTGGATCTTAGTCATAGTATAAATATTAGCGCAATGGCGAAGTCTATGGGTAGTCTCTCGGTCCCAGCGTTGATGCACCTGTACTGACCTAACCTTTTGGATGATAGCGGGGTGAACAGGCAGTGGCTCGGGTGGTTGTTGTCCTTGATCTTTTTGGTCTTCCTGTGACATTGAGTGGTGTAGGTGTCCTGGAGGGCAGGTAGTTTGCCCCTGGTGATGCGTTGTACAGACCTCACTACCCTTTGGAGAGCCTTACGGTTGTGGGCGGAGCAGTTGCCCTACCAGGCAGTGATACAGCCCGACAGGATGCTCTCGATTGTGCATCTGTAAAAGTTTGTGAGTGTTTTTGGTGACAAGCCAAATTTAAACTTTCCACCTTCTCCACTACTGTCCTGCCGATGTGGATAGGGGGGTGCTCCCTCTGCTGTTTCCTGAAGTCCACGATCATATCCTTTGTTTTGTTGACATTGAGTGTGAGGTTATTTTCCTGACACCACACTCCGGGGGCCCTCACCTCCTCCCTGTAGGCCGTCTTGTCGTTGTTGGTAATCAAGCCTACCACCGTAGTGTCGTCTGCAATCTTGATTATTGAGTTGGAGGCGTGGCCACGCAGTCATGGGTGAACAGGGAGTACAGGAAAGGGCTGAGAACACACCCTTGTGGTGCCCCAGTGTTGAGGATCAGCGGGGTGAAGATGTTGTTTCCTACCCTCACCACCTGGTGGGCGGCCCGTCAGAAAGTCCAGGACCCAGTTGTACAGGACGAGGTTGTGACCCAGGGTCTTGAGCTTAATGACGAGTTTGAAGGGTACTAAGGTGTTGAATGCTGAGTTGTAATCGATGAACAGCATTCTTACATAGGTATTCCTCTTTTCCAGATGGGTTATGGCAGTGTGATTGCGATTGTGTCGTCTGTGGACCTATTGGGGTGATAAGCAATTTGGAGTGAGTCTAGGGTGTCAGTAGGGTGGAGGTGATATGATCATTGACTAGTCTCTCAAAGCACTTCATGATGACGGAAGTGACTGCTACAGGGCGATAGTCGTTTAGCTCAGTTACCTTAGCTTTTTGGGAACAGGAACAATGGTGGCCCTCTTGAAGCATGTGGGGACAGCAGACTGGGATAGGGATTGATTGACTGTCCGTAAACACACCAGCCAGTTGGTCTGCGCGTGCTCTGAGGACGCGGCTAGGGATGTCGTCTGGGCCGGCAGCCTTGCGAGGGTTAACACGTTTAAATGTTTTACTCAAGTTGGCTGCGGTGAAGGAGAGCCCGCAGGTTCTGGTAGCGGGCCGTGTCAGTGGCACAGTATTTTCCTCAAAGCAAGCAAAGAAGTTGTTTAGTTGGTCTGGGAGCAAGACATCGGTGTCTGCGGCGTGGCTGGTTTTCTTTTTGTAGTCCGTGATTGACTGTAGACCCTGCCACAAACGTCTCGTGTCTGAGCCGTTGAATTGCAACTCTACATTGTCTCTATACTGACGCTTAGCTTGTTTGATTGCAGGGGGAATAGCTACACTGTATTCGGTTATGTTTCCGATCGCCTTGCCATGATTAAAAGCAGTGGTTCGCGCTTTCAGATTTGTGCGAATGCTGCCATCAATCCACGGTTTCTGGTTGGGGAAGGTTTTAAAATTCACCGTGGGCACCACATCACCGATGCACATGCGAAAAAACTTGCTCACTGAATCAGCGTATACATCAATGTTATTGTCCGATGCTATCCGGAATATATCCCAGTCCACGTGATCGAAGCAATCTTGAAGCGTGGAATCAGATTGGTCGGTCCAGCATTGAATAGACCTGAGCACGGGCGTTTCTTGTTTTAGTCTCTGTTTATAGGCTGGGAGCAACAAAATGGAGTCGTGGGCACATTTGCCGAAAGGAGGGCGAGGGAAGGCTTTGTATGCGTCGCGGAAGTTAGAGTAGCAATGATCCATAGTTTTATTAGTCTGGGTCGCGCATTCAATATGCTGATAACATTTAGGGAGCCTTGTTTTCAGATTAGCCTTGTTAAATAAATGCAGCCTCAGGATATGTGGTTTCCAGTTTACATAGAGTCCAATGACGTTCTTTCAGGGCCGTCGAGGTGTCTGCTTGAGGGGGAATATACACGGGTGTGATTATAATCGAAGAGAATTCTCTTGCAAGATAATGTGGTCTGCATTTGATCGTAAGGAATTCTAGGTCAGGTGAACAAAAGGACTTGAGTTCCTGTATATTGTTATTATCACACCACAACTCGTTAATCATAAGGCATACACCCCCGCCCTTCTTCTTACCAGAGAGATGTTTGTTTCTGTCGGCGCGATGCGTGAAGAAGCCGGGTGGCTGTACCGACTCTGATAACGTATCCCGAGTGAGCCATGTTTCCGTGAAACAAAGAATGTTACAATCTCAGATGTCTCTCTGGAAGGCAACCCTGCTCGAATTTCGTCTGCCTTGTTGTCAAGAGACTGGACATTGGCGAGTAGTAAACTTGGGAGCGGTGGGCGATGTGCCTGTCTACGGAGCCTGACCAGAAGACCGCTCCGTCTGCCCCTTCTGCGACGCCGTTGTTTTGGGTCTCCTACTGGGATCCGATCCATTGTCTTGGGTGGTGGTCCAAACAGAGGATCTGCTTCGGGAAAGCCATATTCCTGGGGGAGGCCCGTCAGGAAGTCCAAGATCAAGTTGCAGAGGGAGGTGTTTAGTGCCAGGGTCCTTAGCTTTGTGATGGGCTTTGAGGGCACTATGGTGTTGAATGCTGACCTGTAGTCAATGAATAGCATTCTCACATAGGGGTTCCTTTTTTCCTGGTGGGAAAGGGCAGTGTGGAGTGCAAAAGAGATTGCATCATTTGTGGATCTGTTGGGGCGGTATGCAAATTGGAGTGGGTCTAGGGTTTCTGGGATAATGGTGTTGATGTGAGCCATGGCTATAGATGTGAGTGCTACGGGTCGGTAGTCATTTAGGCAGGTTACCTTAGTGTTCTTGGGCACAGGGAATATGGTGGTCTGCTTGAAACATGTTGATATTACAGACACAAGTCAGGTGGAAGGAGGTGTTCTTCAGATTTGAAGTTTCTATGAGACATCTTATGCAGGGAAACACGTCCAAAATAGACCTGTTTTGTCTTGGCATTTAATATTTGTGTCTAAATATTTACTCTCAGACTACAATAGCCCACACCAGACAGACTCACAGATTTATGTCCTTTAGTATCAGCTGAGCAGATGGAGGATTTAACGCAAAAGAACACACACAGTGTGACACCAGGAATGATGACAAGGTGTATGTGCGTGTGTGCGCGCCTGCGTGCATATCTGCACACGTGTCTTGCTTGTGTGTGTGTGTGTGTGTGTGTGTGTGTGTGTGTGTGTGTGTGTGTGTGTGTGTGTGTGTGTGTGTCTGTCTGCCAATGTTAGGCTTTGTAATATATATTTAAACTCTTCACTATAAAATGCTCCCTATAGAACTCCCTTACCAAGGGATATGACAAATTGCTAAATTTTACAGCCAAAATTACACTAGAATGACTGCTACTATTACTATTGAAGGACTCAAATACCCTAAGGGATTAGCAGCAGTTATTAACAATTTCAGTAGGACAGAGAAAATTACTGTAGGCAGGGAAATTGTCATTATAGTCACATTACAGTAGCAGTGTATTCGAAAGCTTGAATAAAATTTCAATACATTTGTTTCTGCAGAGCACCGGTGAATCATCACCATCCATATGCTATTTAATTGGAAACACACATGGCTGTCCCTCTGCCTGACGTGGGGTTATTTTAGGCTCATTATTAACTGTTAGTGGCTTGTTTTCGCAGCACGCAAGCAGGTTTTTTTCACACTCCATATTTGGAGCACCGAGAACGTATGGACAGAGATTAAAGGCAGCTATTAACTTGGCCACAAGGCTTCCAGCCTGAAATCGATCACCAGCCCACAGCATCCCACGCTCCTGCTCCCTTGTGGAGGGAGTACCAATCCATCCATGACTAGCTCCCTCTACATACACACACACACACACACGTGTATGCACACGCACGTCCCATCATCACGCACTCTGATTCCTTCATGCTACCACCAGTGCCAGTGATGGGGTGTATCTGTCTCCTAAACACCTTGAGGAAACACAGACTCACTCAGAATGGAAGTTAGACACATGTAGCGTGTCAACCTGCGTACTAGGCTTCTGATCACGCTTCCACTTACTCACATGCCACAATTTTGCAGCATTTATTTTTGTTGCTTCCTGGGGGTTTACTCATTGTAAAGTTTACTTATTGTAATCTATTTAGTCTATTTAGAGATTTCTTATCTACATGACTATATGCAAAACGGCTGAATGACAACGAGACAATCTATAGAGACCAGTGACTCACTGTTATTTTCCCATTGAACAGTTAAAGTGCGTGCAACACTAACAGTTGTTTTTATCAACAGTGACATTTCACAAATTAGTGTTCAGGCAGAGAAAAGAGAGAATGAAGACACTTTGAAGGCCAACACGACACAGTCGGGAAATTGAGTTAATCTAATAAAATGAGAAATGCAGAAACAGTGGGGTACCCTCCAAATGTAGGTCTCTAAGTACCTGCGTGCCTTCAATTCTAAATCTCCTCACTTAACGAAAACAAATGTGACAGACACTGCCTATCTATCCTTCTGGGAAGGGATACGAGAATGATTCCTTGAAACCCTTGCTGTGTCTATAATTGCGTTATGCTGCCTCAATAGGTGTAATTGCCAAGAGTTAACAATTGAGCTCTCTTACCAAAGCAATATAGAGAGGAACTGTGGGAGATAAATTAGTATAACATTTGGAAGATGCAGGAGCCTTAAAACCTCAATTTGTCCTGTTGTTTCAGAATCATTTATCAGAAGTGGTGGCATTTTACTTTTCCGTTATCCAAAGAGCACTTTCAACTGAAAGTTTAAAGTGTGTATTTTCACTGCTGACTGAGAAAGCATTTGTGTCTAAAGCTGTGTAGGTTTCTCACAACCATACAGGAGCAATAGGTTACCTAAATATTCCATATTTATCTTGGAGTGTTTTAGTTCCATTAGTGCTGAGCAAATGATCCTTCACCAAACTGTAAAACCTTAGGAGTACCATATTCCATTTCCTCTAGAAGGAGTTACACAGTATGGATTAAGCTACAGACTTGGCTAAAACGTTATCACTAAATTGCCATGCTACAAAGGACAACATTTTTGACACGAGCTGTCGGTTCGGGCTGATGGTGACCATCTAGACCAGTGTTACTCAACTCCAGTCCTCAAGTACCCCCAACAGCACACATTTTTGTTGTAGCACGGGACAAACATACCTCATTCAACTCATTTAGGGCTTGATGGTTAGTTGACAAGTTGAATAGGTGTGCTTGTCCAGGGTTAGAATAAAAATGAGTACTGTTGGGTGTACTTGAGGAATGGAGTTGGGAGACACTGATCTCAGTGGTGTGGTTTGTATGGATTGTGTCCAAAATTGTGACTGGCTGTACTATACCACAATCATTGGGATTCAGAACATTTAGGGTAAAAAAAGAAAGTCCACTGAAACAATCCCTTCAAGGAAACAGCGGCCAGAACATTAGTGACGACATCAGCGGTCACCGCGAACGTGCAGTCAACGAGAGGCTCTCCAAAGGGCCTTGGACTGTGTCAAGGACGTGTACTTTTTGTTTCTGTTTCTCTCTTTTTCTCTCTCTCCTTTCTCTGTCATTATTCTAACACATCATTTTACTCATGGTCAGAGAAGAGGAATGTATGAGCAAATTGTGCCCTTTTCCCTACAGATATGTGTCAGATTACAGATATCAGGGTGAGGGCAGCTATAGTGCCTTCAGAAAGTATTTATACCCCTTGACTAATTCCACATTTTGTTGTGTTACAGCCTGAATTCTAAATTGATAAATACCAAAAATCTCACCCATCTACAGACAGTACCCCATAATGACGAAGTTAAAACATGTTTTTAGAATTTTTGGGGGCAAATTTATTGAAAATTAAATACAGATATCTCATTTACATAACTATTCACACCCCTGAGTCAATACTTTGTGTCACGCCCTGACCTTAGTGTTCTTTGTTTTCTTTATTATTTTGGTTAGGTCAGTGTGTGACATGGGTGATGTATGTGTTTTGTCCCTGTCTAGGGGTTTTGTATGTCTATGGGTGTTTTACTAGTCTAGGTGTTATGTATGTCTATGGTTGCCTAGATTGTTTCTCAATTAGAGGCAGCTGTTTATCGTTGTCTCTGATTGGGAACCATATTTAGGCAGCCATATTCCTTGGGTATTCTGTGGGTTAATGTCTATGGTTAGTTGCATTTGGCTCCATTCATTGTTCACTTTATCCTTACAAGTCTCCCAGTCTCTGCCGCTGAAAAGCATCCCCATAGCATGATGCTGCCACCACCATGCTTCAAAGCAGGGATGGTGTTAGACGGGTGATGAGCTGTACCTGGTTTTCTTCAGACATACATTGGGGCAAAAAAGTATTTAGTCAGCCACAAATTGTGCAAGTTCTCCCACTTAAAAATATGAGGCCTGTAATTTTCATCATAGGTACACTTCAACTATGACAGACAAAATGAGAAAAAAAATCCAGAAACTCACATTGTAGGATTTTTAATGAATTTCTTTGCAAATTATGGTGGAAAATAAGTATTTGGTCAATAACAAAAGATTATCTCAATACTTTGTTATATACCCCTTGTTGGCAATGACAGAGGTTAAACGTTTTCTGTAAGTCTTCACAAGGTTTTCACACACTGTTGCTGGTATTTTGGCCCATTCCTCCATGCAGATCTCCTCTAGAGCAGTGATGTTTTGGGGCTGTTGCTGGGCAACACGGACTTTCATCTCCCTCCAAAGATTTTCTATGGGGTTGAGATCTGGAGACTGGCTAGGCCACTCCAGGACCTTGAAATGCTTCTTACGAAGCCACTCCTTCATTGCCCGGGCGGTGTGTTTGGGATCATTGTCATGCTGAAAGACCCAGCCACGTTTCATCTTCAATGCCCTTGCTGATGGAAGGAGGTTTTCACTCAAAATCTCACGATACATGGCCCCATTCATTCTTTCCTTTACACGGATCAGTCGTCCTGGTCCCTTTGCAGAAAAACAGCCCCAAAGCACGATGTTTCATGCTTCACAGTAGGTATGGTGTTCTTTGGATGCAACTCAACATTCTTTGTCCTCCAAACACGACGAGTTGAGTTTTTACCAAAAAGTTATATTTTGGTTTCATCTGACCATATGACATTCTCCCAATCTTCTTCTGGATCATCCAAATGCTCTCTAGCAAACTTCAGACGGGCCTGGACATGTACTGGTTTAAGCAGGGGGACACGTCTGGCACTGCAGGATTTGAGTCCCTGGCGGCGTAGTGTGTTACTGATGGTAGGCTTTGTTACTTTGGTCCCAGCTCTCTGCAGGTCATTCACTAGGTTCTGGGATTTTTGCTCACCGTTCTTGTGATCATTTTGACCCCACGGGGTGAGATCTTGCGTGGAGCCCCAGATCGAGGGAGATTATCAGTGGTCTTGTATGTCTTCCATTTCCTAATAATTGCTCCCACATTTGATTTCTTCAAACCAAGCTGCTTACCTATTGCAGATTCAGTCTTCCCAGCCTGGTGCAGGTCTACAATTTTGTTTCTGGTGTCCTTTGACAGCTCTTTGGTCTTGGCCATAGTGGAGTTTGGAGTGTGACTGTTTGAGGTTGTGAACAGGTGTCTTTTATACTGATAACAAGTTCAAACAGGTGCCATTAATACAGGTTACAAGTGGAGGACAGAGGAACCTCTTAAAGAAGAAGTTACAGGTCTGTGAGAGCCAGAAATCTTGCTTGTTTGTAGGTGACCAAATACTTATTTTCCACCATAATTTGCAAATAAATTCATAAAAAATCCTGTGATTTTCTGGATTTTTTTCTCTCATTTTGTCTGTCATAGTTGAAGTGTACCTATGATGAAAATGACAGGCCTCTCATATTTTTAACTGGGAGAACTTACACAATTGATGGCTGACTAAATACTTTTTTGCCCCACTGTATGTCAGTTTGTTAGGAATTCAAAAATGCCTAAAAACACATTTTCACTTTGTCATTATGTGGTATTGTATGTAGATAGGTGAGAGAGAAAAAATCTATCTAATCTATTTTGAACTCAGGCTTTCACACTACAAAATGTGGAATACCTCAAGGGGTATGAATACTTTCTGAAGGCACTATGCAGCAATGAACTGTATAGGAACAGCATCATTTGCTCTCAGATGTCTCATGATATGACGTAACAGATTCCAATAAAAATATTGCACTTCCAAATCTGCAATTCTGAAAGGCAGAGAGGATGCCTAATACATTGAGTTGTCTGAAGGGTCAATCTTCAATCTTTCAGTGTAGCCAATCACAGAGTAGAATAACCATACACACCCTCTTTGTGGCTCGTGCCATATTTCTATAGAATATCCCCTCCAAAATAATTGAAATTATGCAGCAATCGTCAACATACTGTATGGACACACACAACATACTGTATGGACACAAACAATGTGTATACACTGAGCATACAAAACATTAAGAACTCTTTCCATGGCATAGATCGACCAGGTGAATCCAGGTGAAAGCTATGACTCCTTACTGATGTCACTTGTTAAATCCACTTCAATCAGTGTAGATGAAGGTGAGGAGACATTCAGAGGGTGAATGGGCAAGACAAAATATTTAAGTGCCTTTGAACCTGGTATGCCAGGTGCACCAGTTTGTGTCAAGAACTGCAAAGCTGCTGGGTTTTTCAACTCAATATTAGGAAGGTGTTCCTAATGTTTGGTATACTCGGTGTATGAGGATTTGACTGAGAATCAATCAAGCCGTCATTTAAATGTTATTTGCATGGAGTTTAGAAATGCATGTGACACTGTGTGTGTGTGTGTGTGTGTGTGTGTGTGTGTGTGTGTGTGTGTGTGTGTGTGTGTGTGTGTGTGCGCACGCTGAGCTGAGCTGCAGGTTGGAGATGTTGAACACTGTGGGAAGGTTATTTTGAGATAGAGAGAGGAGAGCACATTTCACTCTGTGACAGTGCTGGGTCACTGAGATAAGCAGGCTGACTTTCTGCCTCCCCCATACTCATGTACGTAGGCAGCCCCTTGCCCCCCCCCCCCCCACAGACACACATATTCACATGGAAATCAATTGATATTTATGGTATACCACCACACAATCAAGAGGTATGCACACATAATAACTAGACATAGCTAGATCAAATCAAATGTATTCGTCACGTACACAGTTTACTGCATGTACAAACGCTGACAGTGAAATGCTTGCATGATCATACACACCCGAGCAGTTACGTACACAAAGCACGACAAACAAGTTGACACTAAAAAAACTTCACTTATGTGCTTAGTGTTAGTGCTACTAGAACAATCATACACTGAAACCCTTCTCTGAGGTCTTTAATGCGTGCACACTGGGTCCTATCTTAGCCATAACTATACGATATGTACACCGACACACCGGTGTTCACACAGGCCCCAACATGGTGGAACACTGTGTCTTACCCATGCTCTCTCTGGCACAGATAAGACCACACTACAGTGTGTAATGTGTCTCTGTTCTTCCATCAAAAATGCTGCTTAGCTAGCCTCTTTCAACTGCCACTGTGTCAGTCTGATATTCCTCCTTTAAAAGTTGCGAGCTTACACCGCGGGACTTAGAGGTACCCAGCGTCACGGCTTCAATGCTCCAAACCACCACAAGGGGGAGTTAGAGCACTCATTATGCATTTGGGTCCCAAGGTTTTTATATGACCAATCATATCGAGTGGTTCTACTGATGAATTTGACGCGAGTCACCCGTCCCTGGTGACTTTCTTCAGCAAAGGGGGCTGACAAAACATTACGGTGGAAGCAAATGTAAGTAATTATAATGTCATAACGAGTCAAGCAAAAAAATTACAATTGAGAGGAATATGTTAGTTAATGTAGAGACAAACGATTGTGCATACTTTTTCATTTACGAAAATCGCTATTTAGCAAGTTAGCTGACTAGCTAACATTAGCCAGCAAGCTAGCTGGTGTTATGACATGAGTATGACATTGTAATTCGTGTTGTTTAATGTTTTAGGGACTCCTGAGAAAACCAGCAAACCAGGCTGTCGTCTTGGGAAACAGTGGATGTAAAGAATCTAGCTAACTAAAGCATTTACTGCAAATTGAATGTACAATTGTGTAAGCTTGCCTTGCCGTGCAATGCAGCTGAAGTAACATAGCTAGCTAACTATTTACTTGCTTATTGTGTAGTGGAGGATAAAAATAACTGTATGCTGCCTCCCGGTTGGCGCAGTGGTCTAGGGCACTGCATCGCAGTGCTAGCTGTGCCACCAGAGACTCTGGGTTCTGTCGCAGCCGGCCGCGACCAGGAGGTCCGTGGGGCGACGCACAATTGGCCTAGCGTCATCCGGGTTAGGGAGGGTTTGGCCGGTAGGGATATCCTTGTCTCATCGCGCACTAGCAACTCCTGTGGCGGGCCGGGCGCAGTGCACGCTAAGCTAACCAGGTCGCCAGGTGCACGGTGTTTCCTCTGAAGGATGCGAGTCCTATATACATGTACTGTAGTTATTACCACACATGAGATCCCCACATTGTAGCCTGTACATTGAATATATTCACTGATCATGTACTTTTCCTTGGCAAATAAAGGTGCGGTTCAGGTATGAATCTCTGTGAGACATTCTTTTTCAGTCATATCCAATACCAGGTGTATCAAACTCCATTCTTTGAATGATGCTGTGTCTGCATGTATGTATTACAATTATACACTTCAACAGTGTTTACCACTCATGCTCCTGGGTCATCAATGATTACACATTGTAACTACGCAATAGACTAGAAACATGATTTAAGTAAAGGCTGATTTGTAATTCATATATACAGAAAAAAAAACGATGCATATCTAACTCCCTTTATGTGCATTAATCTGAGGACACAGGATAGTATTTGAGATACTTAATTTCAACCAGTGGAGAATGTGAAACACTTTATTGAAAGAAGTTCGTTATTCAGGTGTTATAAATACATAATACATGCATTATAATTATGATAAGTTTAATCTGTACTTCAATGCACATATGGTGTGCATTATAAAACGAGGAAGAAAGACGAGGTGGGGAGAGAGGTGTAGAAGACAGAATGGGAAAGAGGTAAGAACAGAGGCAGACAGCATATGCTTAATGAATTACAGTGCTACCCTAATATTCTCTCAGTTCATGACAATAACAGTGTCTCTAGCAGTGTCTCTCCTAACCAGCCTTGGGCCCCCAGTTGGCCCGAAGGTTATCTTAAGAGCGGGTGAGGTGGCGATGACGGGACTGACTTCCTCTCTCACATTAAAACCTACCTGCAGACGAGAGACAGATGGAGAGAGCATGATTAAGCCTTGTTTTTTTTATTCTAACATGGTCAGTCATCATAATCATCAGAAGGTGAAATGCAAAACTGACCTTGGATCATTAACTCTGGGACTACATCTCTATCTGTATTTAAATGTAAAGCATCTCTTTAATAATACTTCCTGTTGTCCCAACCAAGTGACCTCTCACCTATGATCATGCTGTGCCCTCTGTGTCAGCCAGTTCAGATGCGGGAGGGGTTCACCAACACAGTTGATATAACCTAGAGGATTTAGGGAGAAGGATGAACTGAAGGAGAGAGACTGTTATTGTGTGTGGTCTCACCTGGTGGCTACAGAGTACTTCATGCTGAAAAGCAGACACATGAGGAGAAACAATCGAAGATAATAACATTATTAGACATAAGGCAAAAACAAAGATGTGCCTAGGTGTTTGGAGCATTCTGATATGTCACAGTTGGTGAGGTGTCAGGTACTTAAAGGGTGATTATTCCAATTCTCTGTGAAATGCTGCAGATCTGCCTACAGACAAGGTAGGACCACATATCCCACACAGAAGAGGTGGATAGAATTCAACAGGTCAAGGTATCCTTCTTCCTCCAAACTGTGCATGTGAGACAGGTTCTATGTACAACAAGACAGACAGAGAGGAAGAGAAAAAAAGAACACAGAACAGTTTAATTACCTCTGGTTATGGACACTTTTGACAGCAATAAAGCTTCCACGGCCTGTTCCTCGGACAGTGAACATCTGGCAATATCTACATTTTCGACCCCTTGATCAGCTCGCACTCTGAAAGTAAAGGAAATAGATAGTTTTTTGTAGATATGAAAACAATAACTGAGATATGACCGTTCAATCTAAAGCAGCAGATGTCATTTTCAGGATACGTCAACACAGCACAGAAAGCTTAACGCCAGACTGGTATTGTGGTTGTTCATTAGGAGATGGGAAATATGCAATATGCATACAAAATAATATACTTACCTTCCTTGAAAATCCATCTATACCGCCAAAGATGACAATGTGGTATTTTGGTAAAAAAGCATTGGAATGAAAATTGAAATGTTTAACCTATTAATAACCTGCTTCATTATTTATGTATTACCAGTTGATGAAGAACAACTCCAATGTACATCATTGAAAATTTGTCTATGAATTTTATGGAGACATTATACATCTTAGTACCTTATCAATTTATGATTTGTATCAATGTGGACGAGAGAAAGGGGAGCAAGAACTGAGTATTTTTGCCGAGCAATGCAACGAAGCTGGATCATTCTGGCAATGATACCTGCACCATCTACACGCTGCAATGACTCCCTACCTCTTCGCCATTGTACACAATGGCCCATTGCTCTGAGACTTCTTTTGACCATTCTACAGCCCGCATGGGACATCCTTGCCTTAATGGCCCTGACTTTCTGGTCTAACTCTTCATCTGACATATCAGAATAGCATTCCCTGACAGACATATTGTGTTCTTTCATTCTTCTGTAAAAAAAAGCTAACCGTTACACTGTCATGAAATATGATTATTTATCAACTATGAAACAAATATGACATGGCCTGCTTATGAGGTGCCATGAAAGAAAGTTAGATGAATTCAACTGAAAATGGTGAGAACAGGTGTTCATAACTAAATGTTTTTGGTTAGCTTGAGAATAATAATTGCATGATTTATCATTCTACAGTATGTATGTATGTATGTATGTGTGTAATATAGTAGAATGTTATGAACCGACACTGTAGGAGCCAACTACTAGCTATGTAACTTTAGAAGTTGGACGGAAGAATGCCCAGTGCTGCTCACCTGAGATGCCAACATCACACAGTCCTTTGTAGGTGTCCGCTATGACTTCCTTTGTGTTGGAAAGAAAGGGTGAACAGTATTGGTTGTAGCCAAACTGACACTCAAAAAATGGCCAAAATGGAGGGTGGTTGATGGCAAAATTAAATTAGAGTTTTGTTTTCAAATATAATTATTGTTGTCAAAATATTTTGGGAGAATAAAATACATAAAATGCAAGTTTTGCGCTCTATTACAAAATATTTGATAGCAACATTTTTTGTTTTACTTTGAAGCCTCAATTTTGCTTTCAGAAAAATAATTTTTGATTGAAAATAAAAACCTTTTCCTTTCAACAAAAAGTTTGTTGCAAGTTGGGGAGGGGGGCTTATAGCTGAACAATAGACTATTCAACCTTTACTAAAGAATAGTCTAATAGCCAAGCTAGGTGTGGAGTTAGAAAACTGATTATGTTTTAGGGTCCCAATGCACTACAGTGTCTCTAACTGACAATGAATGGGCAATATAAACCAAATAATAAACTGATCATTGTGGACGACTTCAAATGAAACAAGCAGGGAGCAGGTTTCGAACTCTCAACCTTCTTGCACGAAGTCCAGTGCGATATCGACTGTGCACAAAAAGCATGCTCAAGGTGCAGAATCGATAGAGCGCATCCTCGCGGTAGCTTGCTACTCAATGTAATGAAGTAATGACTTTTCAAATAAGTTACCAAATAAGAACCACACAGCATATCATTACAGCAGTTTGTACCGGTATGTTAGCTATCTACCTAACGCTAGTAGTTATACATCAAATTTGCCAGTATATTAACTATAGGCTATCTAGCTACCCAATGTTTATTGACTTGATTATTCCTGTCATTCTTAGCTTAGCTAAATGGTATAGTCCTTGTGCATTCTCAATGGACATTCGGGTGCTTTCGTAAATTCGCTCTGGCTATCGACTCCGATTTCAGAGCAATCTCGTCTGAGTGTACCAGAGCGCAGAATAATGAATTTACAAGCGCTCAACACCCATTGATTATGGCCGGTGTCAATAAACGTTGGCAAAAAAGCATATTTAAATTGTTTCCAGCAGCACAGTTACAGTCTCCAACGCTCTGGTTAACAAGAAAACTGCCTAACCAGCTCTGCTAGGGTGAGTAAAATGGTCAGAGTGGTCTCATTTGTCTCTGGAAGTAGCTAGCAAGCTAGCCAACGTTCGCTTGGGTGTTTGACTGCCGTTGTAAGGCCAGAACGCTCAAATCAACCCTACTCCTCGGCCCGAGCGTCCAGCACTCCGAGAGCAAAATTGTCTGAATTTACCCAGAGGGTTTTTTGTTTCTCATGGAATAGAAATACCATAATATTAATCTAATTAATGAAGCAAGTACCAGTCAAAGGTTTGAACACACCTACTCATTCCAGGATTTGTCTTTATTTTACTATCTTCTACATTGTAGAATAATAGTGAAGACATCGCAACTATGAAATAGCACATATGGAATCAGTTAAGAACAAATTCTTATTTACAAGGACAGCCTACTCCTTCCTCCCTGTCAGGGGATTGAACCCCGGTATCCCGTCCGCACGACACAGGGATTCTTTAGCTAAATAGCCCAGTACTGTACTGCCGACGGTCACGTTGTACAACGCCATATTTTCCGTTCCATCCTAACAGAAACCAAGAGGATTTTTCATGTGTCATGGAATAGAAACACCATAAAATTAATCAAATCAATTACGCAAGTACCAGTCAAAAGTTTGGACACACCTACTCATTCCAGGATTTTTCTATATTTTTACTATTTTCTACATTGTAGAATAATAGTGAAGATGTCACAACTATGAATTAACACATATGGAATCAGTTAAGAACAAATTCTTATTTACAAGGACTGCCTACTCCTTCCTCCCCGTCGGGAATTGAACCCTGGTCTTCAGCGTGCCCTTATGCCAATATGAAATACTATCGAATGCTTCTCAAAGATGCCCTCTGGTGGTCAAACTAGCACTAACTTGCATTAACAGAAAAAAATGTCTGACAATTAAACGATGTGCCACAGAATACTGCAGCAGACCGCAAGGTGTGCCGCAGTAAGACGCAACTTTTAAAGGAGGAACCACTGTACAAGCTGGTGGTGCTCAAGTACAGGCAGGTCACCTGTGGTACAAGTCAGTATTCGACGTCTTTCCATGTCTAAGGACATCGGGAGATGACATGGAAACCGTCCACTAGGGGCAACAGTGAGCTCTGTTACCTTCAAGTAGGTTTCGGCTTTGCTAGGATGTTATGGATGAGGCTGGCTGTCACGCCCTGGCCATAGAGAGGCTTTTTATTCTCTATTTTGGTTAGGCCAGGGTATGACTAGCGTGGGCGTTCTATGTTCTTTTTTCTATGTTTTTGTATTTCTTTGTTTTTGGCCGGGTATGGTTCTCAGTCAGGGACAGCTGTCTGTCGTTGTCTATGATTGAGAACCATACTTAGGTAGCTCTTGCCCACATGGGTTTTGTGGGTAGTTCTGTTTTGTGTGTTTGCACCTTACAGGACTGTTTCGTTCACTCTCTTTGTTGTTTTGTTATTCAGTGTTCAGTTGATTTATTAAATATTAACATGGACACATAGCACGCTGCGCATTGGTCAGATCTTGACTACTCTTCCTCAGATGACGAAGAGAAACATTACAGAACTACCCACCAGAAAAGGACCAAGCAGCGTGGTAACCAGGAGCAGCAGTGCTATCTGGAGAAATGGACATGGGAGGAGATACTGGAAGGCAAGGGACCCTGGGCACAGGCTGTGGAATATCGCCGCCCCAGGGAAGAGCTGGAGGCAGCTAAAGCCGAGCGGTGGCGCTACGAGGAGTTGGCACGGCTGGCAAGGAAGCCCGAGCGGCTGCACCAGGCCTCCAGTGGCAGCCCGCCGCACCAGGCTGTCTCTCCGTCTCCTCCCTACAGGTGCTCCCGCCTGTCCAGCGCTGAAAGAGTCTCCCGTCTGCCCTGAGCTGCCAGAGTCGCCCGTCTGCCCTGAGCTGCCAGAGTCGCCCGTCTGCCAGAGTCGCCCGTCTGCCCTGAGCTGCCAGAGTCGCCCGTCTGTCCTGAGCTGCCAGAGTTGCCCGTCTGCCCTGAGCTGCCAGAGTCGCCCGTCTGCCCTGAGCTGCCAGAGTCGCCCGTCTGCCAGATCCGCCGGTCAGTCAGGAGCTGCCAGAGCCACCGGTCAGCCCGGAGCTGCCAGAGTCTCTCTCCAGCCCGGAGCTGCCAGAGTCTCCCTCCAGCCCGGAGCTGCCAGAGTCTACCTCCAGCCCGGAGCTGCCAGAGTCCCCCTCCAGCCCGGTGCTGCCAGAGCCTCTTGCCTGTCTGGCGCTGCCAGAGCCTCCCGCCTGTCCGCCGCTGCCAGAGCCTCCCGCCTGTCCGGCGCTGTCAGAGCCGCCCGCCACTCCGGTGCTGCCAGAGCCGCACTTCACTCCGGAGCTGCCAGAATCGCAGCCCATCAGTCCAGAGGCGCCCTCTACGAGGGTCTTTAGTCCGGTGCCCGCTGTGAGGGACCCCCGCTCCAGAGGCGCCACCTAAGTGGGCCAAGACTGAGGTGGAGCGGGGTCCACGTCCCGCACCCGAGCCGCCGCCGTAAGAGGGCCCACCCGAACCCTCCCCTTTAAAGTCAGGTTTTGCGGCCGGAGTCTGCACCTTTGGGGGGGGTACTGTCACACCCTGGCCATAGAGAGGCTTTTTATTCTCTATTTTGGTTAGGCCAGGGTATGACTAGGGTGGGCGTTCTATGTTTTTGTATTTCTTTGTTTATGGCCGGGTATGGTTCTCAATCAGGGTCAGCTGTCTGTCGTTGTCTCTGATTGAGAACCATACTTAGGTAGCTCTTGCCCACATGGGTTTTGTGGGTAGTTGATTTCTGTTTTGTGTGTTTGCACCTTACAGGAATGTTTTGTTCACTCTCTTTGTTGTTTTGTTATTCAGTGTTCAGTTGATTTATTCAATATTAACATGGACACATACCACGCTGTGCATTGGTCCGATCTTGACTTCTCTTCCTCAGATGACGAGGAGAACCGTTACACTGGCAGACGGAATCTGCCTCTGATTCCAAAGGTTGCATATTTGAATCCAGCGATAGAGAGTTGTTGTGGATATTTTTGTTTTAAGCCTATCCCAAACCTTAACTAACTTTTACCTTATTAACCATTCGGAGTTAATGTCTAACCTTAAGAATTCTGGTTGAATGCCTAAACCCAACCCTAACCTTAGAAATTCAAAGTAAATGCCTAAACTGAACTTTAAACACTTAAACACATTTGGATCATCTTTGAAATGTGAAATTTCTGAAACATGGATGAACGTCTAATTCTGATGTAAGACTGTGAGAGCTTGAAGCTCAAATGAGGGTGATGGTGGTGATGATGATGATGACGACAATGATGACGATCACCATCGTCAACATCTTCATTATTGCCCCATTGTTGCAGATTCCTGGTAAATGTCTGAGTTCACTGAAACTACATAACTGCATGTAGAGAACCAGACAGACATTGCCTTGACATGTAACACTTTTGTTCCATACTAATGGGCCCATTTGAACAGAAGATAAAACTGTATTTCCCTAAACAAATATACAACAGTGAAGGTTCACATTTGGACACAAAGAGGGCAATTGGCTTCTTCTTGGAATTCATTTTGGCAACTCATATCAGCGTCACAATATAGTAAGTACTGCTGCTTGTACTGTAGCTACCAACCAACCTTGATCTACGCAGTGAAGAAGGACAGGACAGAGTGTTTAAGGGAATAGGAGAGAGGGAGTTATAAAGGACAACCAGGGTTGGGTAGATTACTTTCTAAATGTAATCCGTTACTATTTACCTGTCCAAAATTGTAAAAAGTGACTTTTGGATTACCCAAACTCAGTAAAATAATTACATTCAGTTACTTTTAGATTACTTTCCCCTTAAGAGGCGAAAATGTACAGTACCAGTCAAAAGTTTGGACACACCTACTCATTCAAGGGTTTTTCTTTATTTTTAATATTTTCTACATTGTAGAATAATAGTGAAGACATCAAAACTATGAAATTACACACATGGAATCATGTCATAACCAAAAAAGTGTTAAACAAATCAAAATATATTTCATATTTGAGATTCTTCAAAGTAGACACTCTTTGCCTTGATGACAGCTCTGCACACACTTGACATTCTCTCAACCAGCTTCATGAGATAGTCACCTGGAATGCATTTCAATTAACAGGTATGCCTTCTTAATTTGTGGAATTTCTTTCCTTCTTAATGTGTTTAAGCCAATCAGTTGTGTTGTGACAAGGTATGGGTGGTATACAGAAGATGGCCCTATTTGGTAAAAGACCAAGTCCATATTATGGCAAGAACAGCTCAAATAAGCAAAGAGAAACGACAGTCCAACATTACTTTAAGACATGAAGTTCAGTCAATCTGCAAAATTTCAAGTACGTTGAAAGTTTCTTCAAGTGCAGTCGCAAAAACCATCAAGGGCTATGATGAAACTGGCTCTCATGAGGACCACAACAGGAAAGGAAGACCCAGAGTTACCTATGCTGCAGAGGATAAGTTCACTAGAGTTAACTGCACATCAGATTGTAGCCCAAAATAAATGCTTCACAGAGTTCAAGTAACAGACACATCTCAACATCAACTGTTCAGAGGAGAATGTGTGAATCAGGCATTCATGGTCGAATTGCTGCAAAGAAACCAATACTAAAGGACACCAATAAGAAGAAGAGACTTGCTTGGGCCAAGAATTATGAGCAATGGACATTAGACGGGTGGAAATCTGTCCTTTGGTCTGATGAGTCCAAATTTGAGATTTTGTGTTCCAACTGCCGTGTCTTTGTGAGACACAGAGTAGGTGAACAGATGATCCCTGCATGTGTAGTTCACAGTGTGAAGCATGGAGGAGGAGGTTTGATGGTGTGGGGGTACTTTGCTGGTGACACTATCAGTGATTTATTTAGAATTCAAGGCCCACCATCATGGCTACCACAGCATTCTGCAGTGAAACACCATCCCATTTGGTTTGCGCTTAGTGGGACTGTCATTTGTTTTTCAACAGGACATTGACCCAACACACCTCCAGGCTGTGTAAGGGCTGTTTGACCAAGAAGGGATGGAGTGCTGCATAAGATGACCTGGCCTCCACAATCACCCGACCTCAAACCAATTGAGATGGTTTGGGATGAGTTGGACCGCAGAGTGAAGGAAAAGCAGCCAACAAGTGCTCAGCATATGTGGGAACTCCTTCAAGACTGTTGAAAAAGCATTCGAGGTGAAGCTGGTTGAGAGAATGCTTTTTGTTTGAAGACTGTGCACAGCTGTCATCAAGGCAAAGGGTAGCTACTTTAAAGAATCTCAAATATAAAATATATTTAGATTTGTTTCACACTTTTTTGCTTACTACATCTATATGCGTTATTTCATAGTTTTGATGTGTCCAAACTTTTGACTGGACCTGTAGGTAAGTACAATCACCAGGATCACATTGGCAAAACTAAATGAGTCATGTCACAAACAGCTTTAATCACTTTTTGCAGTGAGTTTGTGAGATCATTTTGAATAATGTGCGTAGAAAAGGCAATGTAAGAAAAAAAAAAGTTGCTCAAATTGCACTTGAAGCAGATTGTATGATCATAGCATACTTCATGCCATTGAAATCAGCTAATTTGAATAATTCAGTGTATAATTATTGTCTTGTAATTTTGTCTCTGTCATTACTCTTTGGAAATTGCATCAGTGAGCACAGTGACGTCAACACATGGATACTCATAACACATGATGTAATGGATGACATTGTATGCAGGTGATCCTATTCAATAAATAAGAGCAGTCAACACTGTCAGAATTATGCAATGACATGAACAATTACGTTTCCTATCCAATAAACAGCACTACAATGTACAAAACCACAGTTATGAACAGAGTAACTGCAGCAAGATCGGTCTCTATTTTTACGATGACTCATATCTTGACAATCTAAATCTTCACTTCCTAGTTCTTTTTGGAATGTGACGTGAGGTCACCTCGGGAAAACACCCCCATGGGAATCATGACGTCCTCACTGTCACTATAACAAACATTGTGACCACCACCAAGGAAACCCCTTCTAGAAACCTTTAGACAACTCTAGACACCGCCAGCGTTCCTCTACCTTCTTTTTGCTCCAGTTCTTTGGGCGTTTACACTGAAACTGAGTCTGACAATGGGCCAGTGTTATGCATTTAGCACAGACCAACTCTGTCAGTATCATAAGGCCCCATACCAAAAAAAAACAAATTTGCCGTCTTTGCCAATATTGGCCAATATTCCATGACTAAGGGCTATTCTTAAGCACAACGCAACACGCAGTGCCTGGATACAGCCCTTAGCCGTGGTATATTGGCCATATACCACAAACCCCTGAGGTGCATTATTGCTATTAAAAAATGATTACCAACGTAATTAGAGCAGTAAAAATACATGCTTTGTCATAACTGTGGTACACGGTCTGATATACCATGGCGGTCAGCCAATAGCATTCAGGTCTTAAACCACCCAGTTTATAATGAAGAATAACCCGCTGATTAAAAAAACAAATGTGTCTCCAACTGGCAGTGTCTTCTGTTGACATTAACACATGCCAAAGGAGGTTACTGTATCACAAAAGGGTATCTGTTGTTCATCTCGCTTACAGCCATGCACAGTAATTTACGGTTACAAGCCTGTGAACTCATCAGAGCGTACTGATGTGAAAAATTAAGTTAGCAAACTCACTTCAAAGACTTCAAACAATAACAACAGAAGGTGCTCCTATGAATACATAATGAGAGAGATCAAGACACACCTGGACTGTCACCTGTCTGTGCAGACTAAGATATACTTAACAAAAATATAAATGCAGTCATGTTTCATGACCAGAATTAAAAGATCCAAGAAATGTTCCATTGGCACAAAAAGCTCATTTCTCAAATTTTTTATTTTTTTTTACATCCCTGTTAGTGAGCATTTCTCCTTTGCCAAGATAATCCATTCACCTGATAGGTGTGGCATTTCAAAAAGCTGATTAAACAGCATGATCATTACACAGGTGCACCTTGTGCTGGCGACAATAAAAGGCCACTCTAAAATGTGCAGTCTTGTCACACAACACAATGCCACAGATGTCTCAAGTTTTGATGGAGAGTGCAATTGGCATTCTGACTGCAGGAATGTCCACCAGAGCTGTTGACAGATAATTGAATGTTTATTTATCTACCATAAGCTGCCCAAATGTCATTTTAGAGAGTTTGGCAGTACGTCTAACCAGCCTCACAACTGCAGACCACGTGTAACCATGCCAGCCCAGGACCTCTACATCCGGCAACTTCACCAGCCACCCGGACAGTGGATAAAACTGTGGGTTTGCACAACCGAATAATTTCTACACACAGTCAGGAACCATCTGGAATGAACTACAAAAATGTCTGGAACTGGAAACACATCTTCCTCACTAGCTTTAAGCACCAGCTGTCAGAGCAGCTCACAGATTACTGCACCTGTACATAGCCCATCTATAATTTAGCCCAAACAACTACCTCTTCCCCTACTGTATTTATTTATTTTGCTCCTTTGCACCCCATTATTTATATCTCTACTTTGCACATTCTTTCACTGCAAATCTACCATTCCAGTGTTTAACTTGCTATTATGTATTTACTTCGCCACCATGGCCATTTTTTGCCTTTACCTCCCTTATCTCACCTCATTTTCTCACATTGTATATAGATGTCACGTCCTGACCTTAGTTCCTTTTTTATGTCTCTATTTTTGTTTGGTCAGGGCGTGAGTTGGGATGGGCATTCTATGTTTTTGTTCTATGTTTTGTATTTCTGCTTTTGGCCTGGTATGGTTCCCAATCAGAGGCAGTTGTCAATCGTTGTCTCTGATTGAGAACCATACTTAGGCAGCCTGTTTTCCCACTATGATTTGTGGGTAGTTGTTTCCTGTTGTGTTGCTGCACCTTACAGGACTGTTTTGTTTTTGTTTCACTCTCTTTGTTATTTTGTTTAGTGTTTCTGTTCTAATAAATATAACATGAACACTTACCACGCTGCGCATTGGTCCGATCCATCTTATTCCTCATCAGAAGAGGAAGACAATCGTTACAATAGACTTATTTTTCTGTATTATTGACTGCATGTTTGTTTTACTCCATGTGTAACTCTGTGTTGTTGTATGTGTCAAACTGCTTTACTTTATCTTGGCCAGGTCGCAATTGTAAATGAGAACTTGTTCTCAACTTGCCTACCTGGTTAAATAAAGGTGAAATAAATAAATCAATCAATCTCAGGGAAGGTCATCTGCATGCTCATCATCCTCACCAGGGTCTTGACCTGACTGCAGTTCACCGTCGTAATCGACTTCAGTGGGTAAATGCTCAATTTCCATGGCCACTGGCACTCTTCATGGATGAATCCAGGTTGAATCCAGGTTTCAACCGTACCGGGCAGATGGCAGACAACGTGTAATGCATTGTGTGGGCGAGCGATTTGCAACGTTGTCAACGTTGTGAACAGAGTGCCCCATGGTGGCAGTGGGGTTGTGGTATGGTCCAGGCATAAGCTACGGACAACAACACAATTGCATTTTATCAATAGCAATTTGAATGCACAGAGATACCGTGACGAGATTCTGAGGCCCATTGTCCACCGCCATTACCTCATGTTTCAGCACAACAATGCATGGCCCCATGTCTCAAGGATCTATACACACATGCTTGGGATGCTCTGGATCAACGTGTACGAAAGCCTGTTCCAGTTCCCTCCAACATCCAGCAACTTCGCACCGCCATTGAAGATTGGGACAACACTCCACAGGCCACAATCAAGAGCCTGTTCAACTCTATGCGACGGAGATGTGCAACATTGCGTGAGGCAAATGGTGGTCACACCAGATACTGACTGGTTTTGAGACCCAAGCCCCTACCTATTTTTAAGGTATCTGTGACCAACAGATGCATATCTGTAAAATCTTTGAAATTGTTGCATGTTGCGTTTATATTTTTGTTCAGTATATATATACAGTAACCTCCTTTGGTATGTGTTTATGTCAACAGTTAACAGAGGACACTCTCTGCCAGTAGGAGACACATTTGTTATTTTGATCATGTGACCTTACTCTCAGCGGGTTATTCTGCAAAGTCTCTCTTCTTTTGGTGCAGACCAGACACAAGCTACTGTCGCTGTAATTTGGCCTTGAGTATTGATGTTTCTGTGCACTAAACAGAAAGACAGTGTGTGAGACCTTGTATGTCAGGTAGATTCTAACAAAGTATTTCCAAAACTCAGTCCTCGGGACCCCAAGAGGTGCATATTTTAGTTTTTGCCCCTTGCACTACACAGCTGATTCAAATAATCAACTAATCCTCACGCTTTTTTGTTTCATTCTATTTTTGTTTCATCAGCCCAGAGGACATTTCTCCAAAAAGTGCGATCTTTGTCCCCATGTGCAGTTGCAAACCGTAGTCTGGCTTTTTTATGCCATTTTTGGAGCAGTGGCTTCTTCCTTGCTGAGCGGCCTTTCAGGTTATGTCGATATAGGACTCGTTTTACTGTGGATATAGATACTTTTGTACCTGTTTCCTCCAGCATCTTCACAAGGTCATTTGCTGTTGCTCTGGGATTGAGTTCAACTTTTCACACCAAAGTACATTCATCTCTAGGAGACAGAATGCGTCTCCTTCCTGAGCGGTATGGCGGATGCGTGGTCCCATGGTGTTTATACTTGCGTACTATTGATTGTACAGATGAACGTGGTACCTTCAGGCATTTGGAAATTGCTCCCAAGGATGAACCAGACTTGTGGAGGACTACAAGTTTTTTTTCTGAGTTCTTGCTGATTTCTTATGATTTTCCCATTATGTCAAGCAAAGAGGCACTGAGTTGGAAGGTAGGCCTTGAAATACATCCACAGGTACACCTCCAACTGACTCAAATGTTGTCAATTAGCCTATCAGAAGCTTCTAAAGCCATGACATAGTTTTCTGGAATTTTCCAAGCTGTTTAAAGGCACAGTCAATTTAGTGAATGTTAACTTCTGACCCACTGGAATTGTGATACAGTGAATTATAAGTGAAATCATCAGTCTGTAAACAATTACTGGAGAAATGACTTGTGTCATGCAGAAAGTAGATGTCCTAACCGACTTACCAAAACTATAGTTTGTTAACAAGAAATATGTGGAGTGGTTGAAAACCTAGTTTGAATGACTCCAACCTAAGTGTATGTAAACTTCCGACTTCAACTGTATAAGAAACAGTTGACCCATAAAAACATCCGCCTTGTGCCTATCACACAGTGTTTGCAGAGGGAGGACAACCATAACCAAGCGGTAACTCATTAATTGTTCATTATTAACGGCAAATACCTTATGAAGGGTGTAGGTTACAGCAGAAACATGGCTACTTGGCTAGGTAAACACACTGAGGTATGGGAAGTATGTGTGAGGAAGCCATTTACTGAAACATGTTGTGTCAGCTCACAGGATGTTCCAAAGGGCCAGGATGTTGACGTTTCCATTTGGGGAGTCTGTGACCTACTCGTGCCATAGATTCTCAGGTGTTCTTTATGCCCATTCTTGCAGTCATCAGTAATGGCATTGGCAAACTATTTTACTGTAAAGAGAAGGCATTAAAAGAACTCCATCACTTCAAATTATGCTCACCATTGAAAGGTTTGACAATAGAGCTTCTGTAAATTATGCAGGCTGTCCGTACATTACTGTGCCCTTTAGAAGAAAAAGCTTGGACTTCTCTGAACAGCCCCTCCACCCCTCCTACGCCCAATTACTAAGAAAAATTATGTGGTCAAACTTGTTCTCTTCTGACTTTCTTATTACAAGTACGAAAATTGCATTTTAATAAGGATGTGGCTTTGGATCCAAATGTCCTCAAATTTGAAAGGTCCCGAAGCTTCTGGCATGTGGGGATGGATCACATTCTGGGCATGTGTTTATTCTCTAATTTATGCAGTCTCTGCTCTGCTCTTCTGGCGAATGGTGCTGGTTTAATAACGTTAGATCAAAACTGAATCAATGTCTGCAAGATCACATATTGATAACATTCTAGATAACATAACTGAATATAATAGTCGTTACTATAACGTTACTTAACAGCTTCTACCCCCAAGCCATAAGACTGCTGAACAATTAATCAAATGGCCACCCGGATTATTTGCATTGAACCCCCCCCAAAATTTGTGCTGCTTCTTGCTGTATATTATCTATGCATAGTCACTTTTCCCCTACCTACATGTACAAATAACCTCGACTAACCTGTACCCCCGTACATTGACTCGGTACCGGTACCCCTTGTATATAACTTCATTATTGTTATTTTATTGTGTTATTTATTTATATTTATATTTTACTTTAGTTTATTTTGTAAATATTTTCTTAACTCTATTTTCTTAAAACTGCATTGTTGGTTAATTAAGGGCTTGTAAGTAAGCATTTCACGGTTGTATTCAGCGCATGTGACAAATAAAATAATATTTTTTGATTAGACAAAAACACCCCTGCATTTTTCTCTTATATGGCCAAAACTCCATAGCATGTGCAACTAGGTAAAAAATTGTCAAGTTGGCTATGCTACAGTTTGTTAATTAAGACCATCTGCATTTCGCTCACTGTATATCATTCAACATCACTGTAGGCTACATCAAAACAACAATGTAAATCTCAATAAGATCTAAATGCATATCCCAATGAAACTGATTGAGGTCAAACGGCCGGTAAGCAGATGCTGCATGGACATTTCACTGGAAAAAGTTGAAGAATTATCCTTCACGATTGACAGTGAGAAATGTGAAGGGAAGGAGACCACAAAAATGTGTGCGTAAAGTAGAGGTAAAGAAACACATGCGGAGAAAGCAACCACTGAGTAAAAATGTTCTGTCCTCCATTGGCGGCACTCACTACCGAGTTCCAAACTGCCTCTGGAAGCAATGTCAGCACAACAACCGTTTGTCGGGAGCTTCATGAAATGGGTTTCCATGGCCGAGCAGCCGCACACAAGCCTAAGATCACCATGCGCAATGCAAAACGTTGGCTGGAGTGGTGTAAAGCTCGCCACCATTGGACTCTGGAACAGTGGAAACGTGTTCTCTGGAGTGATGTATCACGCTTCACCATCTGGCAGTCCGAAGGACTAATCTGGGATTGGCAGATGCCAGGACAACGCTACCTGCCCGAATGCATCGTGCCAACTGTAAAGTTTGGTGGAGGAGGAATAATGGTCTGTGCTGTTTTTCTTGGTTCGGTTTAGGCCCCTTAGTTTCAGTGAAAGGAAATCTTAATGCTACAGCATTCTAGATGATCCTGTGCTTCCAACTTTGTGGCAACAGTTTGGCGAAGGCCCTTTCCTGTTTCAGCATGACAATGCCCCGTGCACAAAGCGAGGTCATACAGAAACGGTTTATTGAGATTGTTGTGGAAGAACTTGACTGGCCTGCACAGAGCCCTGACCTCAACCCCATCAAACCCCTTTGGGATGAATTGGAATGCAGACTGCGAGCTAGGCCTAGTCACCCAACATCAGTGCTTGACCGCTCTTGTGGCTGAATGGAAGCCCCCGCAGCAATGTTCAAACATTTAGTGGAAAACCTTCCCAGAAGAGTGGAGGCTGTTTTAGCAGCAATGGGGGGACCAACTCCATATTAATGCCCATGATTTTGGAATAAGATGATCGACAAGCAAGTGTCCACATACTTTTGGTGATGTGGTGTATCGAATGGAGGGGTAATTTGTGCAAAGGTCCTGCTCTCCCAGCAAAGGCCTGGTGTCATTACGCACTTCCACTGCACACTCACTCAGGCTACTTCTGTAACAACTTAGGTACTTATGTTAACTCAGGAGCAAGGAAGATCATAGGATCATTTTCATGAACACACTCATTATCACCTATACATGTGAATGGACCATGGCAACCTTCATGTCAAATAGGGTGTGCTTGTCAGTGGAGGCTGCTGAGCGAAGGACAGCTCATAATAATGTCTGGAATGGAGTTAATGGAAAGGCATCAAACTATGTGGTTTCCGTGAGGTTGATACCATTCCATTGACTCCGTTCCGGACATTATTATGATCCGTCCTCCACTGGTGCTTGTATTTGTCCTGTTTCACACGTACAAGTGTGTGGTGTGAAATGGAAATGTATTTTTTGCATATCCCACTTCTGGAGCAATTAGGGTTACGTGCCTAGATCAAAGGCAGATTGACAGATTTCACCTAGTTGACTCGGGTCGGGTATTCGAACTAGCAACCAAGGAGATCTATAATCGGGGGTTGGACACATGATATAGTAACAAAGCATTTTGAGGCCACTTCCTGTCAAATTGAGGTCATCAGTAAAATTGGGTTTTATCCATTTGGCCAATGTCCACACATTTCCAGGAAAATGTGACTCTGCCTAACTAAAAGAAATCAAAGTGACATACCGAGTTAGAAATCAAAGTGATATGATGGAGCAAGATCTATCACTCACAAATGCACAATCACACAAACAACAGACACACCCAAACCTCAGAGGTTAACTAGTCATGTATATATTGATTCAAACATAAATGAAAATATGCCATCTAAAATCTTGTGTCATGTCAGACAACTGACCAGTCAAAGATCATCAGAACATAAAAAAAAACACAAGGAAATTATTAAGACTGATACTAAGCACAGATATCAGGGCCTAACAGAGTCACAAGCCCTGACAGGGTGTTTATCATGGGGTTGGAGCAATTTGCATGGGTTTAGGAAGACTGGGCATGTTTTTGTGTTTAAGCGAGAGAATGCGTCAGAGAATGGCCCATCAAACCCAACCGGAACGCTTTGAGCTGATATCATCTGTAATTGAATTTATCTCTTGTTTGTTTACGGCCAGCTTCTAGCCCCAAAGCAGGCTCGGAGAAGGGGATGAAAACCACCCAATAAAAACAAGGATGATTCCATCAGAATATTTTATATCCAAAGACGAGAAATATGCGGATGTGTCGAGGAAAGCCATTTTGTGCAAGTGCAAAAAAAGTTGGATTTTTTTTTTACCACTTGAAGGAGAACGATACACTACATGAGCAAAAGCATGTGGACACCTGCTCATCGAACATCTCATTCCAAAATCATGAGCATTAATATGAAGTTGATCCCCCCCTTTGCTGCTATAACAGCCTCCACTCTTCCGACAAGGCTTTCCACTGTGGCTGAAATAGCCGAATCCACTAATTTGACGGGGTGTTCACATACTTTTGTATATATAGTGTAGGTCCTGATAAAGTCATTTAGGAGCACCTTGTTCAATACAGGCCTACTCATACACAGCCCCCACCTGTGGGTGGGTGTATGCCTGTAACACTGTCTGTATGGTGTGTGGGTGAGTACGTGTGGGTGAGTACGTGTGTGTGTGTGTGTGCGCGTGAGCTTGTGCGCTCGTGCGTGCGTGTGTTCGTGTGTTTGTGTGTGTGTGCGTGTGTTTGTGCGTGTGTTTGTGTGTGTGTGTGTGTGCGTGCATGCGTGTGTGTGTGTGTGTGCGTGTGTGTGTGTGTTTGTTCATGCAGCCAGGTGTGAGGGGATGTCAACATAATAACAGCTCCAAGTTGCTCGTTCATGGATGTCCTGACCAAAGGTTCTTCTACTCATGTGATTCCCCAATTAGGGGGAGGTGGTATTTCAATGGCCATTTCTTGGAATGTAACCAAATAGATCAAACACTATCCTGCACACAGCCACTTACACATCAGCAGAATTGGCCCCTCCCTCTTCCTGTTTACTGTTTAACCAAAGTCAGGTTTAGAGCAATAGGACATCTGTATTTGGAGACCATGTCCCCAAAATGGATATTGCAGTGTTGCAGAAAAATAATTTGTAATTGACTGTTGTCTCTAACCGGATATGATGCTAGTGAGTGAATGGAATGTTCCATGCTTGTTTTTAGGCCAGACATATATCAATAGACATATGTATAATACAGTAGTTGTAAATATTTTTCACCTACTGTAAGAAACTCCCTCTGCTGAACATGATACATTATGAGACAAAACTCCCCCCAGGACAGAGTTATGTCATTGGTATGATGCTAGTGGTCAGCAGTGTCATATTGAAACAAGAAAAGTTTCAACCTGGTCTTGGAATCACTAACATCACATCTGCTAATTGAACACAAATCCATTTTATCTGGTAATGTACCATTGTTCACTGAAAAAGCCCATTACATTATGATTGTCATCTGGTAAATGTGATTGAATTGTGGCTTGTCACGACATGCCAATGCATATTAAGGCTGTAATGTAGATATTAGCTAACACAGTAACTAGTCAATGAGACAGTCATTTCAGAAAGTTACAAATACAAATATATAATTAAATAAATTAAATGGGATTCATAATTAAATGGGATTTATACAGTTGGACGTACTACCAAATTCTCTGAAACGACATTGGAGGCAGTGTACGGTAGAGAAATTAACATTCAATTCTCTGGCAACAGCTCTGGTGGACATTCCTGCAGTCAGAATGCCAATTGCACGCTCCCTCAAAACAGGAGACATCTGTGGCATTGTGTTGTGTGACAAAACTGCAAATTTTAAAGTGACCTTTTACTGTTCCCAGCACAAGGTGCACCTGTGTAATGATCTTGCTGTTTAATCAGCTTCTTGATATGCCACACCTGTCAGGTGGGTGGATTATTTTGGCAAAGGAGAAATGCTCACTAACAGAGATGTAAACAAATTTGTGAACAGAATTTGAGAGAAATACACTCTTTGTGTGTATGGAAAGTTTCTGGGGATATTTTTATTAGCTCATGAAACATGGGATCATCACTTTACATGTTGTTTATATTTTCGTTCAGTGTAAATACCAAATAGAAACATATTATTTCAACCCAAATTAAATGAACATCTCTAATTGAAATCACTGTGCAGTAAGAGTATACCGGTATGTTAGGCCCTTTATTTATTGGATCAGTGGACCCAGGTTCAAATGCCCTGTAGCCTTGCACAGACACCACCCCCTATCATTGGCCCATCCAAATGAGGCACTTCATTTTTATTTAATAGGATCATCCAAACAACTGGAGGCCTTCTTCAATTGACTCTCCAAACAACAAGCACAATGTTATTTGAAGCATGAGGTCTCTACGCTGACTCAATGATCCAAATCAGTTGCTGTAACTGTGCTGCAATGTGCTTAAGGGTAATTTAAACCCTGTTACATCACAACGTGTTTCTTGGTAGTCTTAAACAAATCTACGCATACACCTCACACACATTGTTATTGGCTTAAAAAATGAAGCCAGCTGTATCATTTCAAAATTAGAGTTGAAATGTATTACATTTTGCATCCCAATATTACACTTTATACACAGTACCAGTCAAACGTTCGGACACCCCAGTCATTCAAGGGGTTTTATTTGGACTATTTTCTACATTGTCAAAACTATGAAATAACACATATGGAATCATGTAGTAACCAAGTGTAAAACAAATAAAAATATATTTTAGATTCTTCAAAGTAAAAACCCTTTGCCTTGATGGAAGCTGTGCACACTCTTGACATTCTCTCAACCAGCTTCACCTGGAATGCTTTTCAAGCAGTCTTGAAGGAGTTCCCACATATGCTGAGCAGTTGTTGACTGCTTTTCCTTCACTCTGCGGTCCGACTCATCCCAAACCATCTCAATTGGGTTGAGGTTGGGTGATTGTGGGGGCAGGTCATCTGATGTAGCACTCCATCACTCTCCTTCTTCGTCAAACAGCCCTTTCACAGCCTGGAGGTGTGTTGGGCCATTGTCCTGTTGAAAAACAAATGATAGTCCCACTAAGCCACTCGGGGCTCAGCGGTTTAGGGCACTTCATCTCAGTGCTAGAGGCGTCACTACAGACCCTGGTTTGATTCCAGGCTGTATCACAACCACCTGTGATTGGGAGTCCCATAGGGCTGCGCACTATTGGCCCAGTGTTGTCCAGGTTAGGGTTTGGCCAGGGTAGGCCGTCATTGTAAATAAGAAATTATTCTTAACTGACTTGCCTAGTTAATTGATGGTGAAATAAAAAATTAAATAAAAAATTAAATAAAAAATCAGTGGGATGGCGTATTGCTGCAGAATGCTGTGGTAGCCATGCTGGTTAAGTGTGCCTTGAATTCTAAATACATCACTGACAGTGTCACCAGAAAAGCACCCCCACAGTATCACACCTCCTCCTCCATGCTTCACTGTGGGAATCACACATGCTGAGATCATCCGTTCAGATATGGCGGTTGGAACCAAAAATCTCAAAATTGGAGTCATCAGACCAAAGGACAGATGTCCATTGCTCGTGTTTCTTGGCCCAAGCAAGTCTCTTCTTATTATTGGTGTCCTTTAGTAGTGGTTTCTTTGCAGCAAATTGAACAAGAAGGCCTGATTCACGCAGTCTCCTTTGACCAGTTGATGTTGAGCTGTGTCTGTTACTTGAACTCTGAAGCATTTATTTGGGCTGCAATTTCTGAGGCTGGTAACTCTGTTAAACTTATTCTCTGCAGCAGAGGTAACTATGGGTCTTCCTTTCCTGTGGCGGTCCTCATGGCGGTCCTGTGGCGGTCCTGTGGCGGTCCCCAACAGTACACATCTAGATTGTAACCCTGGTCCTTCAGTACCCCCAATGGTACACATTTAGATTGTAACCCTGGTCCTCCAGTACCCCCAACGGTACACATTTAGATTGTAACCCTGGTCCTTCAGTACCCCCAACAGTACACATTTATATTGTAACCCTGATCCTCCAGTACCCCCAACAGTACACATTTATAATGTAACCCTGGTCCTCCAGTACCCCCAACAGTACACATTTATATTGTAACCCTGATCCTCCAGTACCCCCAACAGTACACATTTATAATGTAACCCTGGTCCTCCAGTACCCCCAACAGTACACATTTAGATTGTAACCCTGGTCCTCCAGTACCCCCAACACTACACATTTAGATTGTAACCCTGATCCTCCAGTACCCCCAACGGTACACATTTAGATTGTAACCCTGATCCTCCAGTACCCCCAACACTACACATTTAGATTGTAACCCTGGTCCTCCAGTACCCCCAACAGTACACATTTAGATTGTAACCCTGATCCTCCAGTACCCCAACGGTACACATTTAGATTGTAACCCTGATCCTCCAGTACCCCCAACACTACACATTTAGATTGTAACCCTGGTCCTCCAGTACCCCCAACAGTACACATTTAGATTGTAACCCTGGTCCTCCAGTACCCCCAACAGTACACATTTAGATTGTAACCCTGATCCTCCAGTACCCCAACAGTACACATTTAGATTGTAACCCTGATCCTCCAGTACCCCCAACACTACACATTTAGATTGTAACCCTGGTCCTCCAGTACCCCCAACAGTACACATTTAGATTGTAACCCTGGTCCTCCAGTACCCCCAACAGTACACATTTAGATTGTAACCCTGATCCTCCACTACCCCCAACAGTACACATTTAGATTGTAACCCTGATCCTCCAGTACCCCAACAGTACACATTTATAATGTAACCCTGGTCCTCCACTACCCCAACAGTACACATTTATATTGTAACCCTGGTCCTCCAGAACCCCCAACAGTACACATTTAGATTGTAACCCTGATCCTCCAGTACCCCCAACAGTACACATTTATAAAATAACCCTGGTCCTCCAGTACCCCAACAATACACATTTAGATTGTAACTCCAGTCCTCCAGTACCCCAACAGTACACATTTATATTGTAACTCCAGTCCTCCAGTACCCCAATGGTACACATTTAGATTGTAACCCTGATCCTCCAGTACCCCCAACAGTACACATTTATAAAATAACCCTGGTCCTCCAGTACCCCAACAATACACATTTAGATTGTAACTCCAGTCCTCCAGTACCCCAACAGTACACATTTATATTGTAACTCCAGTCCTCCAGTACCCCAACGGTACACATTTAGATTGTAACTCCAGTCCTCCAGTACCCCAACAGTACACATTTATATTGTAACTCCAATCCTCCAGTACCCCAACGGTACACATTTAGATTGTAACTCCAGTCCTCCAGTACCCCCAACGGTACGCATTTAGATTCAGTCCAGTCCTCCAGTACCCCCAACGGTACACATTTAGATTCAGTCCAGTCCTCCAGTACCCCCAACGGTACACATTTTTGTTGCAGCCCCGGACAAGCACACCTGATTCAACTTGTCAAATAATCATCAAGCCCTCAATGAGTTGATTCAGGTGTTTTTATCTGAGGCTATAACAAAAATGTGTGCTGTTGGGGAACTGGAGGAGTCGGGAACCACTGTAATATAGGGCAGTTAGAGAACAGAATTGTCATGAATAACAGCTGAGAAGAGGTGTTAAATACTATATATTTTACAGATTGTATGGTTGTATTTATGACATATTGTAGAAATAAACATTCTCATTGTAGGAATATTTTTTTTCTCCTCAGTCATGTATGCTATCTGAAGTATTCGCTGATAACGATGATTGATTGATAGACACACCAAAGCAAATTCCTAGACAGGCCTAGCCCATTGAAGTATCTTTATTGTCCAAGTGCTGTACTGTATGCGCAGTGCCTGGAATTCACACCCATCCACATTTACAATGTGACACTGGTGCCTTGTGTCATTTCTGTTCAAATGGGGGTGGGGGCTGTGAATTTCATCCCAGAATTGTTCATATTGTAATGTTACATTTGGGACACTGTGGTCTTTGGAAAATTTCAGTAAGATCTATTTAATACAGGATGGTACATGGCCTATATTGGTTCTAGGCAGTTGGCCAATAGTACAACCTGCTTGTGTCCTATGATAAGGCGTCATAGAGCACTAAATAATATTGGCAAACACAAAGCAGTCACCTGCCAAGAGAGAACTGTGCATATTAATCAGCGTCGTAATAATGCATTTCAGCGATTAAACCAGAGGGACAAACAGAATGTTACAGAAAGCAGGGGGATTCTTTTTTTGAACGGTTCTAGAAGATTTTGTCCCAGTCTTCGTAGGATAATCAAGACATGTCACCGTTCTTGTGTATGAATTTACAGGATATACATATAGGCCTAGGCCCCTAAAATTCAACTCTGGACCTTGAAGCCAGTTCCACTCCTTTTTTAAAATTGTTTCCCTCTAATAAGGGACTTATTTAGAGCTGGGACACCAGGTGGGTGCTGCTCAGGTAGAACAAGGCCAGCAGGATCCAGACCTCGTTGGGTAAGAGTTGAATAACCCTGTTCCAGGCTATACATTATTTCCATGCTTTATTGTGTGACGTTTCACACGTTTGTGTCTGGCACCAAGGAGAGAGACATCTGCACACTGCAAAGTTTGAACTCAGAAGTCTTTAAAAAATATATATTTATTGTAGTATGTAGGCCAAGAAAAAACAATAGTGCAAAAGGTGAAAAGGCTGAGATTGTGCATGTCCCTTTAAATACACAAAAACAGGTGTGGACACCCCTTCAAATTAGTGGATTTGACTATTTCAGCCACACCTGTTGCTGACAAGTGTATAAAATCGAGCACACTGCCATGCAATCTCCAAAGACAAACATTGGCAGTAGAATGATCCGTACTGAAGAGCTCAGTGACTTTCAACGTAGCACCACCTTTCCAAAAAGTCAGTTCGTCAAATTTCTGCCCTGCTAGAGCTTCCTCGACTGTCAGTGCTGTTATTGTGAGGTGGAAATGTCTAGGAGCAACAACGGCTCAGAGCAAAGTGGTAGGCCACACAAGCTCACAGAATGAGACCATTGAGTGCTGAAGCACGTACCATGTAAAAATCGTCTGTCCTTGGTTGCAATGTTCACTAGCAAGTTTCAAACTGCCTCTGGAAGAAACATCAGCACAAGAACTGCTTGCCGGGAACTTCATGAAATTAGTTTCCATGGCCGAGCAGTCACACACAAGCCTAAGATCACCATGTGCAATGCCAAGTGTCGGCTGGAGTGGTGTAAAGCTCACAACCATTGGACGGTGGAGCAGAGTAAAACACATTCTCTGGAGTGATGAATCACACTTCACCATCTGACATTCCAACGGACGAATCTAGGTTTAGTGGATGCCAGGAGAACGCTACCTGCCCGAATGCATAAAGATAACTGCAAAGTTTGGTGCAGGAGGAATAATGGTCTGGGGCTGTTTTCATGGTTCGAGCTAGGCCCCTTAGTTCCATTGAAGGGATATCTTAATGCTACGGCATTTAATGACATTCTAGACAATTCTGTGCTTTCAACTTTTTGGCAACAGTTTTGGGAATGCCCTTTCCTGTTTCATCATAAAAATACCCTGTGCACAAAGCGAGGTCTGTACATTAATGGTGTGTCCAGATCAGTGTGGAAGAACTTGACTGGCCTGAACAGAGCCCTGATCTCAACCCCACCGAACACCTTCGGAATGAATTGGAACACTGACTGCGAGCCAGGCCAAATCGCTGAACATTAGTGCCTGACCTCATTAATGCTCTTGTGGCTGAATGGAAGCAAGTCCCAGCAGCAATGTTCCAACATCTAGTGGAAAGCCTTCCCAGAAGAACGGAGGCTGTTATAGCAACAAAGGGGGGGACCAACTCCATATTAATGCCCATGATTTTGGGATGAGATGCTCGACTTTTGGCCATGTAGTGTATGTGTATGTTCCATCACTGGGTAGTTATAGTTCTGACATCAATTAGGCTGCATTCTATATCAATCACTAAACATGTGGTGTGGTAGGGGACCATTTGGCTAGCAATTGTCTTACTGCAGCTACATCATTAATTCATGCTTTGATGTTTAGTCTAAGTAGTTTCCCTGGATCTCTAGGCCTACTGCTTAGGTAGGTGTATGGAGTGATGAGTGAAGTGTGGGCCATTTCAAAACACTTGTAAGAGAAGAAAAACATGAAGAAACAGAAGATTCAGATTATGTGTATTTTTTAAATATTTTTTTTAATTTTTTTTGCAAAAGTTGACTGACACAAAATATACATTCACAATATTAAATGTTTCAGGTTGCAACAATCAAGTATTAATTATCTGTTATAAAATGTGTTACAAAATGTAAAACTATTCTCAACATTGCACATGCCAGAAGTCTCTTTTCTCGCCTGTCTGTAAAGGCTGATGTCAAAACAATACATTTTACGCATTTGTGAAGAATATCACAATATTTTAAGCCACATCACAAAAGGCTCTTAACAGAACAAAGTAACATCCTTAAAAGTCTCGTGGACATGCGCTTCCACGTGTGCGGAGTGTCTGAATCTAGTCAGTGTCATTGCGCCCGGAGCACATCCGCTCTCGGCATCGCTGTCTCAAGTGTCCTCACTACGGAGCGACGGTAAGCGGCATGGGCAGCCTTGCGCGCCCAAGCCCCGTCTGTCAGGTGCATCACAAATGAAGCACACCCTTTTTGGTTTCAATATCTATAAGATTAATCTCAGTCTTAACTGATAGTACATCTCTCTTTATCCTTTCCCTGTCCGCCGATCGCCTTCTCCTTTATGTACATCAAATCACTGTGGACGCTCGGGCGCCGGGCGAATGGTGCCACGATGCCGTAGGCGTCTCCATTGTCCTTCTTGTTCTTGTTTTTCAGGGACTTACTGCGAAGCATGTCGCAGTACTGCACCGAGACCTTACGGTGGAGGTCCGGGCTCATCTCATTGGGCAGCTTGGCCATGGTGAATAGGGTCTGGAACATTTGATCCACGTTGGTGTTGCGCTTGGCTGAGATCTCAAAGTATGCGCACTGCTCGTCTCCCGCCACCAACTGCTCAATCTCTTCCTTCTGCACCTCCCGGTAAAACTCCCGGTCGCCCTTGTTTCCGCAGATAACAAGAGGAACGTCAATGTTCTCCTTTGTCTTGTTTTTCAGGCACGACTTGGTCTCAATTATCTGTTGCTTGAGCCTCTGCACCTCCTGGAAAGAGTCTCTGTTGTCTAAGCTGAAGACCAGGATAAAGACATCACCTGAAGGGAAACAAGAGGAGCAACGCATTTAGTATCTTAGCTTCTAAGAAACACATTGACATAGGCTACAGTATTTACATGCGTAATGGCACCAGTGGCGCGTTGTGCAGCCAATGCAAAATGCGCGCACAGTACATACAAAAATGCACGACTACAGATTGCTATTGGACATGTACTCTTTGAGTCGCATTAACTAGAGATGGAATATTTACCTGTCAGTATGGATAGTCTCCTCATTGCAGGGAACGGGTGGTTGCCTGAGGTATCCAATATGTCCAGTTGGTATACATCTCCCTTAATGCTATACAGTTTCCTGTGAAAGTCCTCGATGGTCGGCGTGTACTGCTCCTCATCGAATCTTCCGTTCAGAAACCGGGACACGATGGCTGTTTTGCCCACCTTGGTGGATCCCAAAATCACCATCCTGCAGCAATTCTTTGCCGGGATATCGAAATCGTTCTCTGAAGGAGACATTTTCTTGATCATGATTCTAAAGTAGCCTAAATAGTTGCCTAGAGTGAGTCAAATGTGTTCGGACACTTCGTTTCGTTTGATAGATTCAGCCAAAGTTGGATTTAACAGTAGGCTACCGTTCAATAGTTCTTAGTGTGCTCTGTTGCGTCTGTCTGAACTACAGTGAGCGCCTGATATTTAAGGTGAAAGCGGAGCCCTCCCTCTCCCGACGTCACGGGTTTCAGTGCTCCATTGAGCAGAATGTAAAATAGGTGCCCACTGATGCATCAGTCAGTTCCAGTCTGAGACTGAGAACGGCTGACCAACTAACTACCCTGGGGACTGGGACAGCAAAGCATTGTAGCTTAAAGCACATGAGAAGACGGAGATAAACAAAGCATTGACTCGACTTTGACAGTTGGGCATCCGCATATTTATCTTCATCTATTGTTAGTAATATTGTGCGTAATGCCTGCTTTCTGCAATATTACATTGTTAATAAATTACACCATTTCCGTCATTTAGACTACTCTGGGACATTCTGTTTGGAATGATGATGGACCTTGGACAACTTTAGTAATAGTAAATCTACAGAACGGAAGTAAGGACTTGTGACTCAAAATAACACTCTCCATACCAGCCAATTCCTATGCGTCAGAGCAGTGGGCCTACACAATCTGTCCTTTTACTATTTAACTGTGTCAGATCGTTTGTTTGATTAAAAGGAAAACTGCCCATGCACATTCAGACAGGTGGAAATAAAATTGCCATTCTAGACATGAACTAATTTAATTCAAGTGTAACAAAATGTAGCCTTGTATTATTCAACAGTGCACTTAGTTGATTCCTATTAAGCTAACACGAATACGTTTAGCAGTCTATGGATAAGGTATGACAGCAATCCATGCTTTGGTTTTGTTTACCTGGGCACTGTTTCAATTGCTAACTGCTTATTGGCATTTATGGCACAAATCCAATGCAAGTCAATGGTACCTATATTAGTATTTTTGCACTTCATGCCCAATCAATTCTAAAGTATCTATAAATTAGTAGTTCTTAATTCAAGGCCTGTCAAAAAAGTGTTGTTGTGCACGAAGAACATGTGTATTTACAAAGCCTACCACAAGGGGGCACTCATGTTATGACCCATACATGTGCCTTAGCAAACATGCTTTGTGTGATTATTAGCCATAGAAGCAGTATTTAGAGATGGTTCCCTCAGTGTGTGGCTGCATAATGCATAGCCATTGTGTGTACACATATCTGCGCTTACATGTGTTCCTGTATGCGTATTTGTCCTGTTTCACTGCATGTACAAGTATGAGGTGTGAAATGGAAATGTGTTTTTTTGCATATCCCAACTCCCTGTGAGACTAGGGTCACAGCCAATGGTTGCGTGTCATGTCATCAATTATGTCATCGACTGACAGATTGCTATAACATATAATGTGGTTAGCTGCTACATGAGATAGCTATCCAGGCATTGTAAGATCAAGCACACGTCAGCTAAGCCTGGGCAGAGGAATGCACCCAAAGCATGGGCCAAATGTCCCCTCTCTGTTCCGAAATATGCGAACAAAGTTCTTCGATAGTCGTCGTACCCAGATACCTTCCTTTTACGTGCGCCTGTCCATGAGAGACTAGGTATAGGCTAGAGGCAAGGCCCCCCACATTTTTTAGATACCCCTATCCAAGGGAGAACAAAACACAGCTGTGTTTTTTCACATGCCTAATAACCATATATGAAATGGATGGTTGTGTAGAAATATTTGACTGCAAAAGTGGTTAAATTGATATTGTGACACAGTCAAAAAGTACAGAATATGCCTGGCTGGAGGGGGGATTAGCAACATACATTCATGTAACCCATTAGTGCTGATATTGCTAAATCTGGACTAGTGGAGTGGGCCTATCGAGGAAGGGGTTTTTGATGATTGGCCACTAGCCTAGTAATCAGTATGTAACGTCAACCCTCCCTGAGGTGGAGGGTGGCAGAGGCATCCCCGCTGGCTGACTCACTGAAGTGGACTTCCAAGTGGGACGTGTGCCGGCCTCTCAGCGAAACCACTGGTGGGTTATGAAAGAGAGAATCCAGAGGTACTGTGACCCAATGTACCCACAACCTGTTTATGATGACTTACCCAGGGTCTCTCTGACCCGGAGCCTGGTGCACAGGTAATGAATGACCCAATATTAGAAACAGGTCAATAATATACCATGATGAGTTTGATTGATTGGAGAAAAAAAATCACCACTGTAAAGCGTCAAGCAGCTACTGGCTTTGTGTGGTTTCGCACCACAGGGCTCCTCAGTGTCCCCCCGCTGCTAAATAGCTTTTGATTGTGCCCGGTCCCCAGAGGCAGCCGGCCAGCCTCGTGGTAAACAGGAAAAAGAGTTGAGCACAGCTTGTAAGAAGAACGGGGAAAAAGGAATTGAACCTCTCTTTCCCTGCAATTTATCCTCTTGTTCCCTTTTCATCGGTCGGTAATGTATTGCTCTGGTCTGCAGTAACAGCTCACTAACTGCTCTCTCTCTTTCTCTTTGCGGTGTTTGCTGAGGAGAGGTAGCTACTGTACAGGGCATTCGGAAAGTATTCAGACCCCTTCCCTTTTTCCTACATAGTTTGTTACGGCCTTATTATAAAATCGATTAAATATAGATTTTTCCTCACTATACCCCATAATGACAAAGTGAAAACAGGTTATACATTTTTGCAAATGCATTAAAAACAAAAAACTGAAATATCACATGGACATACACCGCCGTTCAAAAGTTTGGGGTCACTTAGAAATGTCCTTGTTTTCCATGAAAATGTACATGAAATGAGTTGCAAAATGAATAGGAAATATAATCAAGACGTTGACAAGATTATAAATAATGATTTTTAATTGAAATAATAATAATTGTGTCCTTCAAACTTTGCTTCGTCAAATAATCCTCCATTTGCAGCAATTACAGCCTTTGCAGACCTTTGGCAGTCTAGTTGGCAATTTGTTGAGGTAATCTGAAGAGATTTCACTCCATTCTTTCTGAAGCATTCCACAAATTCCACAAATTGGATTGGATTGATGGGCATTTCTTACATACCATACGGTCAAACTGCTCCCACAACAGCTCAATAGTGTTGAGATCCGGTGACTGTGCTGGCCACGCCATTATAGACAGAATACCAGCTGACTACTTCTTCCCTAAATAGTTCTTGCATAGTTTGGAGCTGTGCTTTGGGTCATTGTCCTGTTGTATGAAGAAATTGGCTCCAATTAAGGACCGTCCACAGGGTTTGGCATGGCGTTGCAAAATGGAGTGATAGCCTTCCTTCTTCAAGATCCCTTTTACCCTGTACAAATCTCCCACTTTACCACCACCAAAGCACCACCAGACCATCACATTGCCTCCACCATGCTTGACAGATGGCGTCAAGCACTCCTCCAGCATCTTTTCATTTTTGCTGCGTCTCACAAATGTTCTTCTTTGTGATCCGAACTCCTCAAACTTAGATTCGTCTGTCCATAAAACTTTGTTCCAATCTTCCTCTGTCCAGTGTCTGTGTTCTTTTGCCCATCTTAATCTTTTATTTTTATTGGCCGGTCTGAGATATGTCTTTTTCTTTGTAACTCTGCCCAGATGGCCAGCATCCCGGAGTCGCCTCTTCACTGTTGACATTGAGACTGGTGTTTTGCGGGTACTATTTAATGAAGCTGCCAGTTGAGGACTTGTGAGGCGTCTGTTTCTCAAACTAGACACTCTAATGTACTTGTCCTCTTGCTCAGTTGTGCACCGGGGCCTGCCACTCTTCTTTGAGCTGTTCTGTGAAGGGAGTAGTACACAGTGTTGTACGAGATCTTCCGTTTCCTGTCAATTTCTTGCATGGAATGGCCTTCATTTACGTTTCTTATTTTTAATACATTTGCAAAAATGTCTAAAAACCTGTTTTTGCTTTGTCATTATGGGGTATTGTGTGTAGATTGATGAGGGGGAAAAACATTTTATTCAATTTTAGAATAATGCTGTAACATAACAAAATGTGGAAAGTCAAGGGGTCTGAATACTTTCCGAATGCACCGTATATTCACGAGCGCTCCAATGTATACATGCTTTGAAAGCTTAAAACAAGCATTTCATAAATGTAAATGTTCCTATGTTGTATTCCTATGACTAGCGAAATATTGGTGATGAGATAATATTTTGTAAAAGGGTTGCCTATTTTAGCACGCACAGTATCTGGATCTTCCCTTTTTCTACTGCAGCTTCATTTTAGTTGAGTCATTTAGCAGTTACTCTCATCCATCACTCTTATAAAGGGTGACTTATAGGAGGATTTAGCGTAAAGTTCCAGATTTTTTCATGTAGTCTGCTTGGGATTTGAACCAGTAACCTTGGTTATTGGCCCAACGCTTTTAACTGCTAGGCTACCTGCTGCTCTGTAATAGACTGGTAGTATGTAGTCAGCTAGCTAGCTATACATATTGCCAGCCAGCAAATAAATAATTTAGCTAATAAAAGCAGAATCTAATTTGTGTTAATAAGCTAACCCCATCCATTTTTTGTCATATGATAATGGTATTTGGTCCTATTATTATGGCAGGGGTCAAAGACAGGCAGTAGTGAGAGTGAGAGAGCGTCACCCATGCTGAGGCAGGGAGAGGTCAGGTGAGAATTTCAATTATAAGGCACTATCAGTTCAACTCCTCATCTTTGCTGACTAAGTGCTATAACAAATGTTGCCTACATTCGGATTTAATTTGGTTGTCATGGTAGGGGCCAGAGTGAGAGGGAAGCGTGGTGAAGGGTACACAAAGAATAATTGTTTTTGACATTAAAGGGCTCAAATCAATCAGATCCGCTTTAGCCAACATCTGCATAGAGCTGGAACTGGGTTAGAGGTGTCAAATCCACAAGTGGCTCCTGGCATTACACCTAAAGCAGACATTGCCAGAAATCCCATGCAGCCTGGTTTACGAACACTTGATTAGGATGACACAAATCCTAATTATTATTATTATAATAATGATTTCCTTTATGATTTTTCAATTTGAGCTGAATTATTTCTATATAGCCTACACTTTCTCGTTCTAATAACAGGAGTGGGGTGGATGTAGCTTCGTGACAATGATCGCGAGAGCAGCTGCTCACCGATTGGACGGCTCCAACTTCTGACAATGCCAAAACATCCGACACTGCCAAAATATCTGGGTGTCTGCTATTACTGGTTAACGCTTGACCTGATTGAATCTAGGCCGAAATGTATAAAGATGGGATGTGGTGGTGACTTTCTGAAATGTTAAAGAGATTCTCCAGAACTTTTTAGCCAGTAGTTCTGAAAGTAGCTCTCATGAGCCAAAACTGGTCCCTAAAAATTGCGTACTGAGTCACATTTGTTCAGATATGTGCACCAAGTCACTGCTCGCTCTCTCACTCTTCTATGTGTGCATCTTGCTAGCTGTCACTCAAATGGCGAGGGGCTGAAGCTCATTGGCTGAAACTCGAATTGCTAGGAGGCTGGCCTACATGGGGGAAAATATAGGGAAAATGGCGCAGCACAGCTTCCAGAAAACAGTCGCTTCACAACTAGGGATTTTGTGGCTATTTGAGGTAAAACAGTAATTCTGCTCATAGATTATGCATGTACTGTATGAACTTAACATAGACACATCCAACCCAAAGTCTCATATTTAAAAAATATTTACTCGTTGACAAAGTTCCGGAGCATGTCTTTAAAGACTCAATGCAGCCGTTTTTATATCAGTGTCACAATTAAGTACCTTAATGTAATACTTTTCTAATAAAATTGACAAAAATAGCTTTTTAACAAAAAACTTTCTCAAGCAAGAATTTTGATAGGACTGTCTGGGAGTGGTCGATACTGGTGATGTCACCAGGCAGGCCAAAAGTACAAATGACAAAAAAAAAGTCTCTATTCAATCTGTAAAGCTAAAACGTTGCAGAGTTCAAAATACACATTTTAAGTTAATTTGTGATGGAACCGGCAGCGTTTATCGTGAATACCGTCTCTGCTAAAGCAGGAACATTGCCTTCAAATTTAAATCACGCCGTAAAGCTGAACTTCTGCAATGCAGATTTTATAGAGCCCTTAGTTGCACCAGCTGTTGTATAATATTATACAAAATACAGGAAAACAGAATTTGGGCCTTTTAAGAGTAAGGGGAAAGAGGGATACCTAGTTAGTTGTACAACAATGCCTTCAACTGAAATGTGTCTTCCACATTTAACCCAACCCCTTTGAATCAGAGAGGTGTGGGGGGGGGGGCTGCCTTTAATCGACATCCACGTCTTCGGTGCCTGGCGAACAGTGGGTTAACTGCCTTGCTCAGGTGTAGGACGACAGATTTTTACCTTGTCAGATCTGGGATTCGATCCAGCAACCTTTTGGTTACTGGCCGAACGCTATAACCATTAGGTTACCTGCCACCTAAGAACACAGTAATAGTAATATAGAAAAAAATTGGTATTTCAGTTGTGATTGGGGTATATTCTTGGATGTCAACCCCCCAATATGCAATCAAAAGTTACGCCCTTGTTTCTAAAGCAATACAGGCACATAGCAATGGAACACACTCAGGCCAATGGCTCCACGGAAACAGCAGAAGAAACTGAACGTTTTAATCATGATGCATTATGCATGTTTATTTCACGCAATAGACTAGAACAAACAATCGACTGTATAGATATGACATTGTGTGCGAGAGAGGCTGCAGAAGAGACAGTCAAGCAGAGCTAAATAAAAAGAGCCCTTTCCGATAGCATGGCGAAGGATTTCTAAGAAATGACAGTGAATGCAGACAAGATGACACATTAAAAAGGAGTTAAAATAAAAAAAAATAAAAAACATTATAACCGGTTAGGTAGCGGTGGACACAAAGGGCCTTTATTACAGAGCTTAAGGGATGAGAGAACATTGACACAGAGAGAAGGAGAGGTGATCTCTCTTTAACACTGTAGGAGGGAACCAGGGAAGGAGACAGGACCCTGACATGAAAGACAGGGTTCAATTTCCCACTGCTGTATCCACCCATCCTTCACCTCCCTCGTTCCACATTACCAATGAGAGGAAGAAATGACATATTCACTTTCCCTGTGAATGTGAAAAAAAAAACCCGCAGGGAGCGAGACCACAAAACACACATAGAAAAAAAGATGACCATTGGGCCATTTTAATGTCAGATAACGATCTGTGATAGGAGAAGACAAGGATGCAGGTAACTGGTTACGGGTCCAGAGGCGATGGAGGAGAATAATGTGGAACACAAAATGTACAAAGCAAATTGAGGACTTCAAACAGCCGGGTTACAAAGGACTCTGGATGTGTGGGACAGAGAGAAGCAGAGGCAGGCAGGGGACACACAGCTTGGTGCATCAGCAGCCATGCTGGGGGATTGCTACACAGACGGTGATGGGAATACAACACTCATACTGGGAAGTTGCCCTGTACAAACACGGTTCCCACAAGCTGCAAAACATGGGGTGTCCAGAGTTCACATTACACTTAACACTGGCCAGCTGCTGGATGCAGGAGATGTGTTGATCTGGTGTTTGAGACAGTTTTTTGTAAGCAGATGTAATTCTGTAAGTCACAGGGCTCTCCAACCCTTTTCCTGGAGAGCTACCCTCCTCTTATACATTTTCACTTCAACCCCAGTTGTAACTAACCTGATTCAGCTGATCAACCAGCTAATTATTAGAATCAGGTGTGCTAGATTAGGGTTGGAGTGAACAGGAAAAATGTTGGAGAGCCCTGGTGTAAGACAAGTTACACAATCAGTTTTGTAATGTTCAGTAGATGCCACTAGTTTCTAATATACCTTCTCTGCATTCACCTCTTCCAGACATGTTCAAACACCGTATGGCCATTGGTGAAGTGAACATTCATGTATCTGGTAGTTTCTAGTGTGTGTTTATACATTTTTTGGTCGTTTTTAATGGTCTAGTTAAACATTCCTTGCAACCACCCATCCCTTCCAGTCAAAACCCCAAACAACGACTGAAGGCATACTAGTATATATCTGGTAGTTTCTAGTGTGTAGTTATACCAAGTTTGGTAGTTTTTAGGGTCTAGTTATACCTTCCCTGCACCCACCCATCCCTTCCAGACAGAACCCCAGACCATGACTCAAGGCAGAGCTGCTGTTCCATCAATGTTTATTAAGGGTGTGCATAGCAACAAGTCTGACTGTGTGTGACTACCTGGTCCCATCATAACCCAGTTAACTAAATAACAAGCAGACTTAATGATTACATACTATTATTCAAATAATAGCATCAGTCAAGCAATCATTCTGGCAAGTGTGCTTAAGAGCGTCTGGGAGAGTCTTCATTGGTCAGATTTCCTGGTCTGATTGTAAACAGACTGGGTAATAAATGGTCTGGTATACTTGTTTTCGGCGGCGTAACTGTGTTGGAGCAAATCAGTGAGCAGCTGCTGTTACGGTCATTGTCACTGAAACCACACCAGTCCGTCCGTATATCCCACCCACGTCAGAAGTTCAGAACGACTCAGTGAACACAATGGCAATGTCAACTCCCCCCGGGGACACAGTGCTGCACCGCAGGGGAACTTACAGCTCTGTAAATGGTCCATGTACATTTTCTCCTCCCTTTCTCTCCCTCCCCATCTTTCACTCTCTCTTCCAGAGTGAGCCTGAATTGGCCACAGTAAAAGTTTCTGCATCCATAACATGAGAAGAAAAAAGCAAAAGCGTCTGTCTGACCACAGCCTCACATTGATCTATTGATGTGACTTTCCCCAAGCCTTTAATCAGTGGCCGCTTCACACAGGTCCATTTAAAACCTCAATGAGTAAGTGTGCTTCTCATCTGATCCTAGGATAGTTATGCTAAATACAGTGGCTTGCAAAAGTATTCACCCCCCTTGGTATTTTTCCTACTTTGGTGCCTTACAACCTGGAATTAAAATAATTTGTGTGTGTTTGGGGGGGGGGGGGGGGGGGGGTGATTAATGCCCTCCTTGCCTGGTCTGTGAGCTTTGGTGTGCGGCCCGCTCTTGGCAGGTTTGTTGTGGTGCCATATTCTTTCTATTTTTAAATAACGGATTTAAATGGTGCTCCTTGGGTTGTTCAAAGTTTCTGATATATTTTTAGAACCCAACCCTGACCTGTACTTCTCCACAACTTTATCCCTGACCTGTTTGGAGAGCTCCTTGGTCTTCATGGTGCCGCTTGCTTGGTGGTGTCCCTCGCTTAGTGATGTTGCAGACTCTGGAGCCATTCAGAACAGGTGTGAATATATTTAGATCATGTGACACTTAGATTGCACACAGATGGACTTCATTTAACTAATTATGTGACTTCTGAAGGTAATTGGTTGCACCAGATCTTAACTAGGGGCTTCATAGCAAAGGGGGTGAATACATATGCACGCACCACTTTCCTGTTTATATTTTAGAATTTTTTTAAACAAGTAATTTTTTTCATTCCTCTTCACCAATGTGGACTATTTTGTGAATGTCCATTACATGAAATCCAAATAAAAATCAATTTAAATTACAGGTTGTAATGCAACAAAATAGGAAAAACGCCAAGGGGGTTGAGTATTTTTTGCAAGGCACTGTATAAGCAACAAAGGTCTCTGGTCAAAAGTAGTGCACTTAATAGGGGATGTGATGCTATTTAGAACATATACTTCAGTTATAATGTTGATGGTGTGTTAATCAACAACACAGACAAGACAGACAGACTGGTAATGAAACAACAGTTCAGGTAGTTGTGGGATCAGATCTGTATTTACAGTTTCATTAAGATACATGGGACTCTGCAAACATAGCCATGCAGAAGATATTATGGAATGATTGTCATTGGCTTTTGAGATAAAAACTACACGACTAAATAGTGTGAAATATGAAAACTACAGAGCATTCAATTTAAAAGCTGAAAACGATTGATCCAGCCCTCGCATTGTTAAGACTTGCTATTAAAATACTGCAAGCAGGGATCAAAGTTTTTATAAAGAGAAGTAGAATATCTTGGAATTGGGCCAGGATGAAGACTGTGCCAGAATACAAAAACACCCTCCATCCCTTCTCTCTCGCTCTCTCTAGCCCACCTCTCGTGCTCTGTGTAGCAGGCTGACGTGGTGTGTGGCCTGGTAGTCAGTCTGGTAGTCTCTGATCTGTAGGTATGATCCTCGGACAAACACAGTTCATCCTTCCTCTTTATTTGTGCTTGCAGCACTGTGCTCTCTGTCGATAGATATCCTCGGTGAAAGGTCTGTAAAAACCAGAGAAAAAACCCCACATAAACAGGAGAAGAGAGTATTACTGTTACTCCACCGTACCAACCCGTGCCTGGAGCCCCGTGTGTGTCTGTAAAAGGTGTCCCTCCTCCTGCATGTTATCCATTGATGTACACTTTTCTGCACCATTGAGCCTCCTTGTAAGGCCACGTCCTATACAGAAATTTGACTGCAGGGCCACTCTCCCTCCCTACCGATGGACTGGCAACAGGTAGGTGGAGACTGGGGAGGGATATGTTTTGAGTGGGAAGGACAGGGACAGGTACAGTAAACAGAGCTACCTATTATTTTACTAGTCTGTAAAGGAGTGGGAGGTTCGACATCAAATATTGAGGGATGTTTGGGATGAGAATTGAGCTTACAAATGTACGTTAACAATAATGCTTATTTAAATTCAACGAGAATCAACAATATCTGTGAACGCCTTGAGAGGGAATACAATGGCATAGAAATATAATCTCATCCTAGTTCTGCAGTGCACTGGCACCCGACTGAAATAGAACACGGACTTGATTGACACACACTTAGTTTCATGTAGAGTGATTGTGCAGTATCAGGGAAATGCAATCTCAGCATCTTCTGATGCATATCTTCTTCCCTGAGTCTCCTTGATGTTTATTTTGATAGGTGAGTAAATGAGTATGTCTTTATGTGTCCCTGTGTTGATGACCGGTCTGGTGTGTCATCCAAAGACAGGCAGCTAACAATCACCTTTCTGTTGTCCATCACTGGGGGTGGTGATGTCTCTTGCTCACACACACCCACATGCTCCATCGACAGCACGCACGCACATACCACACCCACAAGCTCCCCCAACCATACGCGCACACACACACTCCCCCGACCGCACACACACGCTCTCATGAGGACTGCCACTGCAAAGGAAGACCCAGAGTTACCTCTACTGCAGAGGATAAGTTCATTAGAGTTACCAGCCTCATAAATTGCATCCAAAATAAATAAATGGTTAACAGAATTCAAATAACAGACATCTCAACATCAACTGTTCAGAGGAGACTGGGTGAATAAGGCCTTCATGGTCAAATTCCTGAAAAGGAACCACTGCTAAAGGACAACAATAAGAAGAAGAGATTTGTTTGCGCCAAGAAACATGACCAATGGACATCAGACCGGTGGAAATCTGTCCTTTGGCTCCAACCGCTGTGTCTTTGTGAGACGCAGAGTAGGTGAACGGATGATCTCTGCATGTGTGGTTCCCACCGTGAAGCATGGAGGAGGAGCAGTGAAGGTGCATTGCTGGTGACACTGTCTGTGATTTATTTAGAATTCAAGGCACACTTAACGAGCATGGCTACCACAGAATTCTGCAGAGATACGCCATCCCATCTAGTTTGCGCTTAGTGGAACTATCATTTGTCTTTCAACAGGACAATGACCCAACAAACATCCAGGCAGCGTAAGGGCTATTTGACCAAGAAGGAGAGTGATGGAGTGCTGAAATCAGATGACCTGGCCTCCACAATCCCCCAACCTCAACCCAATTGAGATGGTTTGGGATGAGTTGGACAGCAGAGTGAAGGAAAAGCAGCCAACAAGTGCGCAGCATATGTGGGAACTCCTTCAAGGATATTGGAAAAGCATTCCAGGTGAAGCTGGTTGAGAGAATGCCAAGAGTGTGCAAAGCAGTCATCAAGGTAAAGGGAGCTGCTTTGAAGAATATAAAATATATTTTGATTAACACTTTTGTGGTTACAACATGTGTTATTTCATAGTTTTGATGTCTTCACTATTATTTCACAATGTAGAAAATAGTCAAAATAAAGAAAAAACATTGAATGAGTAGGTGTGTCCAAACTTTTGACTGGTATTGTACTAAACTAAAAATATAAACGCAACATATAAAGTGTTGGTCCCATGTTTCATGAGCTGAAATAAAACATACCAAAAATGTTCCACACAACCCCAGGACCTCCACATCCGTCTTTTTATTTATTTAGCCTTTATTTAACTAGGCAAGTCAGTTAAGAACAAATTCTTATTTACAATGACGACCTACCCCGGCCAAACCCTCCCCTAACCCGGACGACGCTGGGCCAATTGTGCGCCGCCCTATGGGACTCCCGGTAACGGCCGGTTGTGATACAGTAGTAGTGATGCCTCTAGCACTGAGATGCAGTGCCTTAGACCGCTTACACACTCGGGAGCCCTGCCGGATCAGAGACTTGTCCCAAAGCCATTCCTGCATCGTCTTTGCTGTTTGCTTAGGGTTGTTGCAAACTCCTAGTCGGCTGTCATGTGCCTTTTACTGAGGAGTGGCTTCCGTCTGGCCACTCCACCATAAAAGGCCAGAATGGTGCAGTGCTGCAGAGATGGTTGCCCTTCCCCAGATTTGTGCCTCGACACAATCCTGTCCCAGAGTGCTGACATGCTCTATAAACTGTTGGACCTTATTTAGGCAGGTGCCTTCTGGAACGTTCCTCCATCTCTGACACTCTCCATCCAAGCTTGTAGTGTCATACCCAAGAAGACTCAAGGCTGTAATCGCTGCCAAAGTACTGAGTAAACGGTCTGAATACTTGTGATATTTTTGCTTTGTCATTAGGGTATTGTGTGTAGATTGATGTGGGAAAAAAATAACTTCATCCATTTTAGAATAAGGCTGTAACGTAACAAAATGTGGAAAGGGTCAAGGGGTTTGAATACTTTCCGAAAGCACATAAATACAGTGTATGTATGTGGACCCCCATTCAAATGAGTGGATTGGGCTATTTCAGCCACAACCGTTGCTGACAGGTGTATGAATGAAATCGAATACACAGCCATGCAATCACCATAGACAAAACCTTGGCAGTAGAATGGCCTTACTGAAGAGCTCAGTGACTTTCGATGAGGCACCGTCATAGGATGCCACCTTTTCAACAAGTCAGTTTGTCAAATTTCTGCCTTGCTAGAGCTGCCCTGGTCAACTGTAAGTGCTGTTATTGGAAAGTGGAAACATCTAGGAGCAACAACGGCTCAGCCGCGAAGATGTAGGCCACACAAGCTCACAGAACGGGACCGCCAAGTGCTGAAGCGTGTAGCCCATCCTCTTTCTATTCTGGTTAGAGCCCGTTTGCTCTGTTCTGTGAAGGGAGTAGTACACAGCATTGTACGAAATCTTCAGTTTCTTGGCAATTTCTCGCATGGAATAGCCTTCATTTCTCAGAAGAAAGTTATTTGTTTCTGGCCATTTTGAGCCTGTAATCGAATCCACAAATGCTGATGCTCCAGATACTCAACTAGTCTAAAAGCCAGTTTTATTGCTTCTTTAATCAGTACAACATAACTGCAAAAGGGTTTTCTAATGATCAATTAGCCTTCTAAAATGATAAACTTGGATTAGCTAACACAACGTGCCATTGGAACACAGGAGTGATGGTTGCTGATAATGGGCCTCTGTATGCCTTTGTAAATACTCCATAAAGTTAAAAAACAATAATAAAAATAAAAAAAGTTACAAAAATAATAATCTTCCGTTTCCCGCTACAATAGTCAATTACAACATTAACAATGTCTACACTGTACTTTTTAGCAATTTGATGTAATTTTAATGGACAAAAAAAAATAGCTTTCTAAGTAAGCCCAAACTTTTGAACGGTAGTGTGTGTATATATATAAAAATGACCCATCCACCTCTTTGGAGGATAAAAATCAACATTTGGAAACGTTTTTATTTTATTTTATGTCTCATCGCATATTACCTACAGATTCTGCACCTGTCTGCTCACTCCATCTCTCACTAATATAACGTTTCAGAACGCTTGCGGGGGAGTTTGATCAGGGACAGGAAGACAAAACCTTTCTCTTTATCCTCACTCAACCCTTTCATGTGTGCAGCACGAGGGAGTGTGGATTTGTATGGGCTTGATGTGACTCAGCATTGAGACAGATGTTGGTCTGCTAACAGTAACAACTGTTATAGAAACACTTCTGTCACTCGGAACTAAACTGTGACTGTAAAGTTAAACTTCTGTCATTGTAAAAACCGAGGGAAAAACCCATAGGGAGGCTGGATTGTGATCAGCCTATTGGGCTTTTTAAAAATTTATTCAACTTAGTTGTATAAGTCATCCCACGTCATCATGATTAAAATCACATTGATCTGATGCAACACATGCTAAGAAACAACCAAACTTAACAAGGCCAATCAAGGAGATCAATATGTAACTGTATTTATGTTAATTTTAGTCATTTAGCACAGTGGTTCTCAACTGGTTTTGCCTCGGGACCCAAATTGAACCAGTTTGTTTAATTCGCGACCCAATATTTGAATCGCAAAAACAAATTGACAAAATACATGGAACATTTCTGTTTATGCTATATTGATAGTAAATGTAGCAATTATATGACAAGAGAACAACATCCCCACCTCTTTCATTGTCAATAATACAATTTTGCTCATATTTTTGATGAATAATGTTAAACTCACTGGCTTGAGACCATAAAATCAACCAAAATAGTGCTGCTAATAGCTCTATATTGAAAATGCTGTGATTTAAGAATTTTTTTTCAGATATTAAAGTATAAAAAAATGTAAGTTCATTATCATTTCTACTCACTTTCTACCTGGTTTAAGTTGTTAACATTCAGACTGGAGTATTTTTTCACCAGATTTTTTATAATCATTTGTAACTCAAGATACCGGCGACCCATTAAAAAAATGTGGGTTGTGACTCACCACTTGAGAATAGCTGATTTAGCAGATGCTCTTATCCAGAGCGACATACAGGAGCAATTAGGGTTAAGTGCCTTGCCCAAGGGCACATTGACAGATTTTTAAACTAGTCAGCTCGGGAATTTGAACCAGAGACCTTTCGGTTAATGGCCCGACACTCTTAACTAGGCTACCTCCTGCCCTGTACGTGTCAATCCATTTAACTGGATGTGATCTGATAGTGTCTGCATTGACGCAGCCAACTTGTTCAGCGCCTCACAAGGCTACGAACCCTGTTCACCGCTGAGACAGAAGAGTGTGATAAGATAGCCACAGTGAACAGACAGAAAACAAGAGAGATTGCTTACCCCTCAAAGATGATGGCCACTTGGTATGATATGGCTACCACTGCTGTCAGCACCAACCCCACCGGACTGGCATTCCTGGAGGAGGGAGAGGAGCATTATAATATGTTCACAATATGTACATTTATTCATAAAGTAAATATGTTATTCCACTGGCAAATTATACAATCTGATTATGTAGGGGTGGGGAACGTCCGGCCTCCGGGCCGTATACGGCCTACGAGACCGTTTGATCAGGCCCCCGAGCCAATTCATAAACAAAAAATAATTTAATAAAAAAAATCTGTTTTACCACAAAAACATGGTAAAAAACATTTAAAAAAAATCCACCCACACCCTCCCCCAAAGCTTTGGCAGTACCAGACAGCTCGTCATCATCGAGCACCTGTAGATCATAAAAATAACTACAGTAAAGAAAAGAAAAGTAGATGAGGAGTGTCACGCTTTCCAAGACAAATTAATATTTTTTTGTCGAAGTGAAAGGCAAACCTGTATGCCTAGTTTGTGTGGATGTACTTGCAGTAGTGAAAAAGGTGAATTTGGAGCGTCAAACATGCTAAACTGAATGAGTTGCAAGAACAACTTCGCGTGGATAAAGTCATTGCTCTTCAGTGGGGCGTGGGTGCCCACCAAGCCGCCTTTACGAAACCTCATATGGATGAGGAAAATGTTAAGCAAGTTTTGTGGTGAGCGAGCTTATCGCAAAGAAACTGAAGCCTCATTAGGAAAGAAAAAACATTGAAGGACTCCGCAAGACATTTCTTTGGCATGTGACGAAACGACTGACAACAAAAAACGCCCACTTTGCAGTTTTTGTGCGTGGGATTACCGCTGAGTTTGACACAGGGGAGGAATTGCTGTCTTTGGAAGCCATGCATGGCACCACCAGAGGTGCGGACTTGTTTGAGAGACTTGGCTTGAGCAAATTTGAGCTACGGTTTGAAAAATTATGTGGCCTTACTACAGATGGAGTGCCAGCCATGGTTGGCTCGAAAAAGGGGTTAACCTCATTAGTGAAAAAAGACATGAGTCGTCTCAATCTGGATCCAAGTGTATGCAACTGCATCATACATCAGAAAGTCTGTGTGTACAGTCCCTAAAGCCGACCAATGTAATGGCAACTGTAGTGTCGACCATTCATTTTTATCAAAAGCAAAGGGCTGAACAGCCGCCAGTTTAAGGAGCTATTGAGTGATCTTGAATCGGAGTATGGTGATCTGATTTACCACTGTGAGGTGCGATGGTTGAGCCGTGGAAACATACCCGTGCGGTTTTACGGACTGAAGGATGAAGCAAAACAATTCATGGAGATAAAGGGGAAACCTGTAGTGGAACTGAGTGATGACAAGTGGATGTGTGATTTGGCCTTCATTTCCATCTTGAACGTCAAGATTCAAGGGCCGAACCAGCTACTCAGCGATCTGCTGTCAAATGTGAAATTGTTCGAAGCAAAATTAAAGCTGTGGCAAGTCCAACTAGAAAGGGGTAACACAGTTCATTTTCCTACTCTGCAAGGACAAGAGCCTGAGATTATGTCGGAATATGCCGGTGAGTGTGGAAAGCTCGCAAAGGCATTTTGTGAGCGGTTTAAGGATGTGAAAAGTAAACAACTGGAGTTGAATATATTTGCAACCCCGTTTAATGTCGAACCAGCGGATGTGCCGGATGGCCTACGACACGAAGTCATTGAGCTGCAAAGCAATAACGGGCTCAAAGCCAGGTACAACAACCTCCCTCTCCTTGAGCTCTACAAAATGTATGTTAGCGCTGAGCATTTTCCTGTTCTGAGGAGACATGCACTTAAATTTGCATCTGTGTTCGGGACGACCAAACTGACTCTTGCAAAGACTCGATTCTGCTCAAGACTAACTGACACAAACCTGGAAAACCAGCTGCGAGTAGCGTCGTCTTCTCTGCCAGCTGACATCAAACGCCTCAAAGATAAGCAGTTTCAGCCATCGCATTAGAGGTGAGCTTGAACAAGTAATTATAATAACAACAACATTATTTACAATACTAATATTTATTTAAATAGGATTTGCACTTTTCTAAATACTCAAGGACACAAGAAACGTCATAAAAGTCATATTTAAACTATAAAACCAATGTCAGTGATTAAAGTCACATTAAAACATGAATAAAGCAGAAAATAGCACATTTTAATATGGCCACTGAATTAATTTATAAATATCCAAATGGCCCTTGATAGAAAAAAGGTTCCCCACCACTGATGTAGATGATACTTTCATGATACTAGTTGATTATATACAGTGTTTTTAAAGGGGGAGTGTGAATTAATGATGTTGTGGGATCATTGGGATGACAAACAACAGGAGATGATCAGGCTGGATTCAAGCCATGTGTTTTGTAATCGGATGTCAATTTCAGGCGCCTGTGTTATCGGCAATTATAGTAATTATAGAGGATATGGACAAAGCTGAAAGAAGTTGTACCGAGCTGGACAACAAGAGAAGGAGAGAGAGAGAGTTACTAGGGCTTACATATCCTCTATGTAAGGGGAACAACTGAAGACTATTTATTTTCTGCACCAGCGATTACTAAGGGAGCAAATGACCACTCTGCTTTCAGATGGAGTCTGGCCACGCTTCATGTGGACTCAATTAGGCACTAATCACATACATATTGAGCAGCAGTAGCATTTACAGTGAGGGATGAGATATGGAAGGCTTTTGGGAACGAAATGGAAGGCGCGCGCACACACACACACACACACACACACACACACACTTGCTGCCTAACTTCTCTTGACCTGGCTGAAGGTCTGCTGGGGGGTAAACGAAACATGGGCATTGCTGGTCAAAGTGCCCTTTTCCATTGAATTTCATTCAGAGACAACCGAATGTTAATTGTAAGACAAAGCGTCACCTTGAGTAATCCAGCCTAACCAAAACAGCTGTCACCATTTATCAAGTGTTATGCTTCTGTGCAAAGTCTGTACTCATTATTTTGCAGTGGATTTCAAACATAGCGAGAAGTTGGAACAAAGGTGAAATAAAGGTGAAGTTAAAGGGATACTTTTTTCAACGAGGCCCTTTACCTACTTCCCCAGTGTCAGATCAACTAGTGGATACCATTAGCACGTCTCTGTGTCCAGTATGAAGGCAGTTTCGCAAGTCAACGCTAACTAGCGTTAGCGCAATGACTGGAAGTCTATGGGTATCTGCACGCTAGTCTATGGGTATCCACGCTAGTGGATACCCATAGACTTCCAGTCATCGCGCTAATGCTAGTTAGCATTGGCTCGAGAAACTACCTCGTCAAGGAAAGTGCAAACAAGGACTTGTTGTTGGACTTTTCTGTTACCATCTGCAAACATATAATAAGTAAATACCTTATTCAGCACCAGATCCCGAAGTGAGCCACATTCATTATACAGATCAAATAAATATCTATTCTATGCAGCTGACAAAACCCACTCGATAATATGGGTCACTAGCTATATTTTGACATCCCCATTGCCCTACATCCCTACATCCCACACTGTCCTATGTTATATGAGCCGTGAATTGGCCGTGCAGAGCCAGACATGTAAAGTACTGTAACCAGAGCTTTTCACTGACTCAGAACAGCAGCATGTGTCAGACTCACCCAGTCTGGACGTGACTAAATGCCACACAACATGGCCTGCATATTAGTATGAGCTGTTTGTCGGGTCTCTACTACAGACTGTTTTATAGAGAGTGATGTGTAGTGGTTTGGTGCTCTAAGATCTGTATAAAATCTTTAGAAACCTTTTGCCTATTGTTGTCATACCATACCGTCAGAGTTATGGTCAAAGTTGGCTAAAACACATATAGATCTGGGGTGCATAGATTACCAAAGTATGAGTCATAATACCCATAAAACCTAGTAGTCAAACAAGGAAATGGTTCCAATTGTTTTCCCACCATTCATTTATCCCATATGGGATTTTAGAAACACTTAAAATAAGGGCTGTGTTTCATGTAGGCTTACGTTTGTGTGACGTTTTGATAACCGTGACAGGGTGACTTATCAATATATTCACCTGTATTTACCCCCCAAACATGAAATGCTAATTAGCTGCTAATGTGGCTATCATAAAGAACTACAAATGCCATGATGATCTGGACGAGACTGCCAAATCGAGGCAAAGGTGAGAATCTCTAGATTAACTATATGTTAGCTACATTTTGAAATTAATAAATTGGCAAAATGTAATTAAATTGACAATTCTGTGAACTGTCTTGTACAAGTTTTAACTTAACATAGTACCTGTTAGCAAAGGTGTCAGCAAGAGATGATGTGCAGATGCTTGCAGGGATTTGTAGTCTTGCATGATGTCTACTTTGATGCTAATGATCATTTTCTGATCTGAGAGTAAATAGTGCCAAATATATTGATAGACGTCACCTTGTCCGAGAGAGATTTACACGGTTATCAAAACATCGCCAGGGTAAGCCTTATATTAAGTGTTTATAAAATTCCCCATGGGAAAAATGAACAGTGGAAAAATTATTGAAACCATTTCCCTGTTTGACTGCTAGGTTTTATGGGTATTATGACACTGTGGGGCTCTATTCAAATAAAAAAAAAGTTTAATGACTTCATTATTAAAGTGACCAGTGTGTGTGTGTGTGTGTGTGTGTATGTATGTATGTATGTATGTATGTATGTATGTATGTATGTACAGTGGGGCAAAAAAGTATTTAGTCAGCCACCAATTGTGCAAGTTCTCTGACTTAAAAAGATGAGAGAGGCCTGTAATTTTCATCATAGGTACACTTCAACTATGACAGACAATGAGAAAAAAATTCCAGAAAATCACATTGTAGGATTTTTAATGAATTTATTTGCAAATTATGGTGGAAAAATAAGTATTTGGTCACCTACAAACAAGCAAGATTTCCAGCTCTCACAGACCTGTAACTTCTTCTTTAAGAGGCTCCTCTGTCCTCCACTCGTTACCTGTATTAATGGCACCTGTTTGAACTTGTTATCAGTATAAAAGACACCTGTCCACAACCTCAAACAGTCACACTCCAAACTCCACTATGGCCAAGACCAAAGAGCTGTCAAAGGACACCAGAAACAAAATTGTAGACCTGCACCAGGCTGGGAAGACTGAATCTGCAATAGGTAAGCAGCTTGGTTTGAAGAAATCAACTGTGGGAGCAATTATTAGGAAATGGAAGAAATACAAGACCACTGATAATCTCCCTCGATCTGGGGCTCCATGCAAGATCTCACCCCGTGGGGTCAAAATGATCACAAGAACGGTGAGCAAAAATCCCAGAACCACACGGAGGGACCTAATGAATGGCCTGCAGAGAGCTGGGACCAAAGTAACAAAGCCTACCATCAGTAACACACTACGCCGCCAGGGACTCAAATCCTGCAGTGCCAGACGTGTCCCCCTGCTTAAGCCAGTACATGTCCAGGCCCGTCTGAAGTTTGCTAGAGAGCATTTGGATGATCCAGAGGTAGATTGGGAGAATGTCATATGGTCAGATGAAACCAAAATAGAACTTTTTGGTACAAACTCAACTCGTCGTGTTTGGAGGACAAAGAATGCTGAGTTGCATCCAAAGAACACCATACCTACTGTGAAGCATGGGGGTGGAAACATCATGCTTTGGGGCTGTTTTTCTGCAAAGGGACCAGGATGACTGATCCTTGTAAAGGAAAGAATGAATGGGGCCATGTATCGTGAGATTTTGAGTGAAAACCTCCTTCCATCAGCAAGGGCATTTGTCAATGAAACGTTACTGGGTCTTTCAGCATGACAATGATCCCAAACACACCGCCCGGGCAACGAAGGAGTGGCTTCGTAAGAAGCATTTCAAGGTCCTGGAGTGGCCTAGCCAGTCTCCAGATCTCAACCCCATAAAAAATCTTGGGAGGGAGTTGAAAGTCCATGTTGCCCAGCAACAGCCCCAAAACATCACTGCTCTAGAGGAGATCTGCATGGAGGAATGGGCCAAAATATCAGCAACAGTGTGTGAAAACCTTGTGAAGACTTACAGAAAACGTTTGACCTCTGTCATTGCCAACAAAGGGTATATAACAAAGTATTGAGATAAACTTTAGTTATTGACCAAATGCTTATTTTCCACCATAATTTGCAAATAAATTCATTAAAAATCCTACAATGTGATTTTCTGGATTTTATTTTCTCATTTTATCTGTCATAGTTGACGGGTACCTATGATGAAATTACAGGCCTCTCTCATCTTTTTAAGTGGGAGAACTTGCACAATTGGTGGCTGACTAAATACTCTTTTGCCCCACTGTATTTATGTATACACACACAGGTCACTTTAATAATGTTTATGTACAGTTGAAGTTGGAAGTTTCCATACACTTAAGTTGGAGTCATTAAAACTTGTTTTTCAACCATTCCACAAATTTCGTGTTAAACTATAGTTTTGGCAAGTCAGTTAGGACATCTACTTTGTGCATGACACAAGTCATTTTTACAACAATTGTTTACAGACAATTCCAGTGGGTCAGAAGTTTACATACCCTAAGTTGACTGTGCCTTTTAAACAGCTTGGAAAATCCCAGAAAATGATGTCATGGCTTTAGAAGCTTCTGATAGGCTAATTGACATGATTTGAGTCAATCGAAGACCTCAGATAAAAAACTGTAGACCTCCACAAGTCTGGTTCATCCTTGGGAGCAATTTCCAAACGCCTGAAGGTACCACGTTCATCTGTACAAACAATAGTACGCAAGTATAAACACCATGGGACCACGCAGCCGTCTGACCGCTCAGGAAGGAGACGCGTTCTGTCTCCTAGAGATGAACGTACTTTGGTGCGAAAGGTGAAACTCAATCCCAGAACAACAGCAAAGGACCTTGTGAAGATACTGGAGGAAACAGGTACAAAAGTATCTATATCCACAGTAAAACAAGTCCTATATCGACAGAACCTGAATGGTCGCTCAGCAAGGAAGAAGCCACTGCTCCAAAACCACCATAAAAAAAACAAGACTACGGTTTGGAACTGCACATGGGGACAAAGATCATACTTTTTGGAGCAATGTCCTCTGGCCTGATAAAACAAAAATAGAACTGTTTGGCCATAATGGCCATCGTTATGTTTGGAGGAAAAAGGGGGAGGCTTGCAAGCCAAAGAATACCATCCCAACCGTGAAGCATGGGTGTGGCAGCATCATGATGTGGTGGTGTTTTGCTGCAGGAGGGACTGGTGCACTTAACAAAATAGATGGCATCATGAGGTAGGAAAATTATGTGGATATATTGAAGCAACATCTCAAGACATCAGTCAGGTTAAAGCTTGGTCGCAAACGGGTCTTCCAAATGGACAATGACCCCAAGCATACTTCCAAAGTTGTAGCAGGAGGTATTGGAGTGGCCATCACAAAGCCCGCAAGCCCGAGGCCTACAAACCTGATTCAGTTACACCAGCTCTGTCAGGAGGAATGGGCCAAAATTCACGCAACTTATTGTGGGAAGCTTGTAGAAGGCTACCTGAAACATTTGACCCAAGTTAAACAATTTAAAGGCAATGCTACCAAATACTAATTGAGTGTATGTAAACTTCGGATCCACTGGGAATGTGATGAAGGAAATAAAAGCTGAAATAAATCATTCTCTCTACTATTATTCTGACATTTCACATTCTTAAAATAAATTATCCAAACTGACCTAAAACAGGGAATTTTTTCTAGGATTAAGGTGTATGTAAACTTCCGACTTCAACTGTATATACTGTATTCTAGTCAAGGCCATCCTATTCAACTATTGTTGTATATATACTATTCTATCCACGTATTCTTCAGATAAACTATATAGTATATGCACAGAAATAGTTGAAAAGGATGGCCTTCACTAGAATACAGTATATACCCATTTTCATATGCAAAACAGTATTTAACATTATTAAAGTGACCAGTGTTCCATGTCTCTGTACATAGGGCAGCAGCCTCTAAGGTGCAGGAATCAGTAACCAGGTGGTAGCCGGATAGTGACAGTGACCAAGTTCAGGGCAGCGTACTGGGTGGAGGCCGGCTAGTGGCAGTCTGGACGGCCTTGAGAAGAAAGCTGTTTTTCAGTCTCTCAGTCCCTGCTTTAAAGCACCTGTACTGACCTCGCCTTCTGGATGACAGCGGGGTAAACAGGCTGTGGCTCGGGTGGTTGAGGTCCTTGATGATCTTCTTGGCCTTCCTGTGACACCGGGTGCTGTAGATAGTGTGCTCCCGGTAATGTGTTGGGCTGACTGCACCACCCTCTCAAAGGTGCATCTGTAAAAGTTTGTGAGGGTCTTCGGGGCCAAGACAATTTCTTCAGCCTCCCGAGGTTGAAGAGGCATTGATGTGCCTTCTTTGCCACACTGTCTGTGTGGGTGGACCCTTTCAGATTGTCAGTGATGTGTACGCAGAGGAACTTGAAACTTGTCACCTTCTCCACTGCGGTCCCATCGATGTGGATAGGGGCATGCTCCCTCTGCCGTCTCCTGAAGTCCACAATCAGCCTCTTCATTTTGTTGAGGGAGAGTATTTTCCTGGCACCACTCCGCCAGGGCTCTCACCTCCTCCCTGTAGGCTGTCTCGTCATTGTTGGTAATCAGGCCTACCACTGTTGTGTCATCTGCAAACTTGATGATTGAGTTGGAGGCGTGCATGGCCACGCAGTCATGGGTAAACAGGGAGTACAGGAGGGGGCTGAGCACGCACTCTTGATGGGCCCCTGTGTTGAGAAACAGCGTAGTGGAAGTGTTATTGCCTACCTTCACCACTTGGGGCGGCCAGTTCAGGACCCAGTTGCACGGGGCGGCCAGTCAGGAAGTTCAGGACCCAGTTGCAAGGGGCGGGATTCAGACCCAGGTCCCCGAGCTTAATGATGAGCTTGGAGGGTACTATGGTGTTGAAGGCTGAGCTGTCGTCAAATTGCAGTGGGTCTAGGGTGTCGGGTAAGGTGGAGGTGATATGGTCCTTAACTAGCCTCTCAAAGCCCTCCATGATGACAGAAGTGAGTTCTACTGGGCGATAGACATTACGTTCAGTTACCTTCGCTTTCTTGGGTGCAGGAGCAATGGTGGACATCGTGAAGAAAATCAATTCACCTCAATGTTTTGCTACGTTGCGTGTTGGTTTGTACTGAACAACACATTTCCCCGAAATGGTGTGCACCCTTCTTCAACAGCCTTTGGGGGTCACCATTTGAAATCGATCTTCCTATTGCTTTTCGACCCTTTTCCCCAATCTCCGCCCAGAGAAATATGACATTTGTGATGTCAGGTAAAAAAAAGGTAATCCTTTATCTCTGGTGTAACTTTGGGGTTATCGCTGGGAGGACATGACAATAGACATTCTCATTCCCACCTATAGGAAAAGGGGATTACTTAACTCCCCCACACACACACATAATGGCCGTCACCTAGGGAAAGTGTCATCTCAAATTGAACAGCAGAAAGTGGGTCAATGAGATTCCGTCGAAGGGAACAGGGCGACAGGTTGTTGGTGTTGTCGCTGCAGACCAGATCGCTGGGTGGGTGACTCTTCCTAACGCTCTGCTCAATACGGAAATGTTTTCCATTCTGTTCAATACGTGTCCATCCGCCATGCAGGCAGGGTGGAAGGCCTCAACGTCATGGCCCCAGGATGACCACAGGAGAGAGGAGCGGATAGGAAGGAGGAGAAGGTAACAGAGGGATTGAGACTTGAATAGAAGGGCAAACCTGGGGGATTTGAGACCAAAATAAAACCTAGATGACATGCTGGGGGATTTGAAACCAAAATAAAACCTAGATGACATGCTGGGGGATTTGAGACCAAAATAAAACCTAGATGACATGCTGGGGGATTTGAAACCAAAATAAAACCTAGATGACATGCTGGGGGATTTGAAACCAAAATAAAACCTAGATGACATGCTGGGGGATTTGAAACCAAAATAAAACCTAGATGACATGCTGGGGGATTTGAAACCAAAATAAAACCTAGATGACATGCTAGGGGATTTGAAACCAAAATAAAACCTAGATGACATGCTGGGGGATTTGAGACCAAAATAAAACCTAGATGACATGCTGGGGGATTTGAAACCAAAATAAAACCTAGATGACATGCTGGGGGATTTGAGACCAAAATAAAACCTAGATGACATGCTGGGGGATTTGAAACCAAAATAAAACCTAGATGACATGCTAGGGGATTTGAGAACTAAATAAAACGATATGCTGGGGGATTTAAGACCAAACAAAATCATTTACATTTGTATTTGTCATACGCTACATAAACAACAGGTGTCGTAAACTAATAGTGAAATGCTTAGTTACGGGTCTTCCCAACAATGCAGAGACAAAAAAAGAGAAATAATTTAAAAAATAACAGCAAGGAAGAAATACACAATGAGTCGATGTCCAGGGGTACAAGGGTATTTGTGTTTAGATATGTATGTATACTGTAGGTAGGGGTAAAGTGACTAGGCAACATGAGAGATAAACAGTAGCAGCAGCGTACGTGATGAGTCAAAAGAGTTAGTGCAAAAAAGGTCAATGCAGATAGTCCGGGTAACTGTTGGTTAACAATTTAACTTACTATTCAGCAGTCTTATGTATTGGGGGTAGAAGCTGTTCAGGGTCCTGTGTGCAATAATAGTGCAATAGCAATGTTTAACATGATTTTTGAATGACTACCTATCTCTGTACCACACACATACCGATAATTGTAAGGTCCCTCAGTCGAGCAGTGAATTTCAAACACAGATTCAACCACAAAGACCAGGGAGGTTTCCAATGCTTTGCAAAGAAGGGCACCTATTGGGACATGGGCAAAACAAAAAGCAGACATTTAATATCCCGTGAAAAATGATTATTACCTTTTGGATGGTGTATCAATACACCCAGTCACTACAAAATACAGGCGTCCTTCCTAACACAGTTGTCAGAGAGGAAGGAAACCGCTCAGGGATTTAACCATGAGGCCAACGGTGACTTTATAACAGTTATAGAGTTGAATGGCTGCGATAGGAGAAAACTGAGGATAGATCAACAACAACATTGTAGTTACTCAACAATACTAACCTAATTGACAGAGTGAAAAGAAGGAAGCCTGTACAGAATACAAATATTCCAAAACATACGTCCTGTTTGCAACAAGGTACTAAAGTAATACTGCAAAAAATATGGCAAAGCAATTCACTTTTTGTCCTGAATACAAAGTGTTGTATTGATTTTATCCCAAACAACACAATACTGAGTACCACTCCATATTTTCAAGCATAGTGCTGGCTGCATCATGTTATGGATATGCTTGTAATCATTAAGGACTTTGGAATTTTTCAGGATAAAAAAGAAACGAACTAAGCACAGGCAAAATCCTAGAGGAAGACCTGGTTCAGTCTGCTTTCCACCAGACACTGGCAGGGGAATTCATCTTTCAGCAGGACAATAACCTAAAACACAAGTCCACATCTACACTGGAGTTGCTTACCATGTAGACAGTAAATGTTCCTGAGTGGCCGAGCTACAGTATTGACTTAAATCTACTTGAAAATCTATGGCAAGACGTGAAGATGGTTGCCTATCAATGATCAAGGACCATTTGACAGAGCTCGAAACACAATCCAGGTGTGGAAAGCGCTTAAGAGACTTAAGAGAGTTGCTTCTACAAAGATGTGTGAATACCTATGTAAATTAGATATTTCTGTATTCATTTTCAATAAATGTGCAAAAATGTCACTTTTCATTAAGGGGTGTTGTGCGTAGATGGGAGAGAGAAAACAATCTAATCCATCCACAGTATTCAGCCCTAGACTTTTTCCACATTTTGTTGTGTTACAGCCTGAACTCAAAATGGATTAAATAGTTTTCCCCCCCTCTTATTTCTCTCTTACAGCCTTATTCTAAAATAAATAAATAAATAAATAAAAATCCTCAGACATCTACACACAATACCCCATAATGGCAAATCGAAAACAAGTTGACATTTTTGAAAATGAAAAACCGTATTTACATAAGTATTCAGACCCTTTGCTATGAGACTCGTAATTGAGCTCAGGTGCATCCTGTTTCCATTGATCATCCTTGAGATGTTTCTACAACTTGATTGGAGTCCACCTGTGGTAAATTCAATTGATTGGACATTATTTGGAAAGGCACACACCTATCTATATAAGGTTCCACAGTTCACAGTGCATGTCAGAGCAAAAACCAAGCCATGTGGTGGAAGGAATTGTCCGTAGAGCTCCAAGACCAGAGTGTCGAGGCACAGATCTGGGGAAGGGTACCAAAACATGTCTGCAGCATTGAAGGTCCCAAAGAACAGCGGCCTTCATCATTCTTAAATGGAAGTTTGGAAATACCAGGATTCCCAGAGCTGGCTGCCCCGCCATACTGAGCAATCAGGGAAGAAGGGCCTTGGTCAAGGAGGTGACCAAGAACCCGATGGTCACTCTGACAGAGCTCCAGAGTTACTCTGTGGAGATGGGAGAATCTTCCAGAAGAACAACCATCTCTGCAGCACTCCACCAATCAGGCCTTTATGGTAGTGGCCAGACGGAAGCCAGTCATCCTCAGTAAAAGGTACATGACAGCCCGCTTGGAGTTTGCCAAAGGCACCTAAAGACTCTAAGACCATGAGAAACAAGATTCTCTGGTCGGATGAAAACAAGATTCAACTCTTTGGCCTGAATACCAAGCGTCACGTCTGGTGGAAACCTGGCACCATCCCTACAGTGAAGCAAGGTGGTGGCAGCATGATGCTGTGGGTGTGTTTTTCAGCAGCAGGGACTGGGAGACTAGTCAGGATCCAGGCAAAGATGAACCTAGCAAAGTACAGAGAAATCATTGATGAAAACCTTCTCCAGAGTGCTCAGGCTGAGGCAAAGGTTCACCTTCCAACAGGACAACGACTCTAAGCACACTGCTAAGACAAAGCAAGAGTGGCTTAGGGACAAGTCTCTGAATGTCCTTGAGTGGCTCAGCCAGAGCCCGGACTTGAACCCGTCTCTGGAGAGACCTGAAAACAGCAACGCTTCCTATTCAACCTGACGGAGCTTGAGAGGATCTGCAGAGAAGAATGGAAAAACTCCCCAAATACAGGTGTGCCAAGCTTGTTGCTTCATACCCAAGAAGACTTGATGCTGTAATCGCTGCCAAAAGTGCTTCAACAAATTACTGAGTAAAGGGTCTGAATACTTATGTGAATGTCATATTTCAGTTTACATTTGATTTATAAATCAGCAAAAATGTAAAAAAAAAAGTTTTTGCTATGTCATTATGGGACATTGATGAGAAAAAAAAAACTACTTAATCAAATTTTACAATATGGCTGTAACGTAACAAAATGTGGAAAAAGTCTGGGGTCTGAATACTCTCTGAAGGCACTGTATATACAGAGTCAGGAAGGATATTAGGAGTGCAAGGGAAAAGGAGGGAGAGAAGAAGGAGGTGTGAAGAATGTTATACGGTGATGATGGCGAGAGTGTATTGGGGGTTGACAAACACAGGAGGATGGTTTCCAGGTGCTGGTGAATGAGGGAGGTCTCTCTGTTAGAGCCAGATGTATATGGATAGCAGGTAAAGTGCTAAAAACCTACTCGTGACAATACTGCATCAGTCTCAATGCATCTGCTAATCTCCTTTAGGTCATGGGATGGACGGAGGTAGAGTAAGTGGATGTGTGTGTGTTTGTGTGTGTGGGGGGGGGGGACCAGGCACCTGTTAAGAATGATCCTAGGAGATGAAGCCTCATAACTGTTGAACAGTCATGTGACGTTAAGAAATGAATGAACATGCAGTAATGCAACATCTCCAGTACTGTATCAGTCTGCATCATTGATACAATGGTGCAGTGCTATAGTTTGTGTGACTAAACAGCCTTTCCAATATCTGACCACTGAGCCACACGTGGGGGTCACACATGTGGGGGTCACCAGTTCACATATGAGTGGCCGGCACACCTCATGGTCCGACTGTAGCCCTTTCATCCCTGGGGTTACTGACGCTCGAGCACGGGGGGATGCTGGAACGGCACAGGGGCGATACCGCTGCCTAGCAACTCAAACGATTTGAAAATGGAGGGAAAGAAGGAGTGCAGGGAGAAAAGTAGGGAAAAAAGGGAGCTGCAGGAAAAGAGGATAATAGGCTGCAGTAATAGGCTGCTCTCTCCTGCTGTGTCTGCCTAGCAACAGTACCAAGCCACTCACCAGTGGTTTGGTCACTGTTGTCATGGAGACCACACACACATACAGTTTTCCGCTCCTGAAGGAGAAGTGATTCGAAACTCATAAACAGCAATACACAGAGTGACGTTTGACATTTGTAGTGCTCGTCATTGTTCCCCAGCTCCAAAATTATAATCTAAATGAGTCTTTATTTATACAGATTAGACGCAATTCCCTCAAGGTTTTGCATCCCTATGTTTTATCATGTACCGAAATGCAATTGTTTCTTTGCTGCAGGTAGAGTTTTTTTGTGTCCTGCATGAACACTCTAAAATAAATCAAATCAAAGTTTATTTGTCACGTGCGCTGAATACAACAGGTGTAGACCGTACAGTGAAATGCTTACTTACAGGCGCCATCCAATAGTGAAAAAAAGGTATTAGGTGAGCAATAGGTAAGTAAAGAAATAAAACAACAGTAAAAAGACAGGCTATATACAGTAGCGAGGCTATAAAAGTAGCGAGGCTACATACAGACACCGGTTAGTCAGGCTGATTGAGGTAGTATGTACATGTAGATATGGTTAAAGTGACTATGCATATATGATGAACAGAGAGTAGCAGTAGCGTAAAAGAGGGGTTGGCGGGTGGTGGGTGGGACACAATGCAGATAGCCCGGTTAGCCAATGTGCGGGAGCACTGCTTGGTCAGCCCAATTGAGGTAGTATGTACATGAATGTATAATTAAAATGACTATGCATATATGATATACAGAGAGTAGCAGCAGCGTAAAAGGAGGGGTGGGGGGAGGCACACAATGCAAATAGTCCGGTTAGCCATTTGATTACCTGTTCAGGAGTCTTATGGCTTGGGGGTAAAAACTGTTGAGAAGCCTTTTTGTCCTAGACTTGGCACTTCGGTACAGCTTGCCATGCGTTAGTAGAGAGAACAGTCTATGACTGGAGTGTCTGGAGTCTTTGACAGTTTTTAGGGTCTTCCTCCGATTCTGCCTGGTACAGAGGACCTGGATGGCAGACAGCTTTGCCCCAGTGATGTACTGGGCCGTACACACTACCCTCTGTAGTGCCTTGCGGTCGGAGGTCTAGCAGTTGCCGTACCAGGCAGTTGCAGCTGTAGAACGTTTTGAGGATCTCAGGACCCATGCCAAATCTTTTTTAGTTTCCTGAGGGGGAATTGGCTTTGTTGTGCCCTCTTCACAACTGTCTTGGTGTGTTTGTACCATCCTAGTTTGTTGTTGATGTGGACACCAAGGAACTTGAAGCTCTCAACCTGCTCCACTACAGCCCCGTCGATGAGAATGGGGGCGTGCTCGGTCCTCCTTTTCCTGTAGTCCACAGTGATCTCCTTAGTCTTAGTTACGTTGAGGGAGAGGTTGTTATTCTGGCACCACCCGGCCAGATCTCTGACTTCCTCCCTATAGGCTGTCTCGTTGTTGTCGGTGATCAGGCCTACCACTGTTGTGTCGTCTGCAAACTTAATGATGGTGTTGGAGTCGTGCCTGGCCACTCAATCGTGGGTGAACAGGGAGTACAGGAGGGGACTGAGCATGCACCACTGGGGAGCTCCAGTGTTGAGGATCAGCGTGGCAGATGTTGTGCTGCCTATTCTTACCACCTGGGGGCGGCCAGTCAGGAAGTCCAGGATCCAGTTGCAGAGGGAAGTGTTTAGTCCCAGGATCCTTAGCTTAGTGATGAGATTTGATGGTACTATGGTGTTGAACGCTGAGCTGTAGTCAATGAATAGCATTCTCATGTAAGTGTTCCTTTTGTCCAGGTGGGAAAGGGCAGTGTGGAGTGCAATAGAGATTGCATCATCTGTGGATCTTTTCAGACGGTAAGCGAATTGGTGTGGGTCTAGGGTTTCTGGGATAATGGTGTTGATGTGAGCAATTACCAACCTTTCAAATCACTTCATGGCTACAGACGTGAATGCTACGGGTCTGTAGTCATTTAGGCAGGTTGCATTTGCGTTCTTGTGCACAAGGACTATGGTGGTCTACTTGAAACATGTTGGTATCACAGACTTAAATCAGGGACATGTTGAAAATGTCAGTGAAGACACCAGTTGGTCAGCACATGCCCGGAGCACACGTCCTGGTAATCCATCTGGCCCCGCAGTCTTGTGTATGTTGACCTGTTTAAAGGTCTTACTCACGTCGGCTACGGACAGCGTGACCACACAGTCGCCTGGAACAGCTGATGCTCTCACGCATGCCCCAGTGTTGCTTGCCTCGAAGCGAGCATAGGAGTGATTTAGCTCGTCTGGTAGGCTCGGGTCACTGGGCAGCTCGCGGCTGCTTCCCTTTGTAGTCTGTAATAGTTTGCAAGCCCTGCCACATAAGACGACCATCGGAGCCGGTGTAGTATGATTCAATCTTAGCCCTGTACTGACGCTTTTCCTGTTTGATGGTTCGTCACAGGGCATTGTAGGATTTCTTGTAAGCTTCAGGGTTAGAGTCCCGCATCTTGAAGCGGCAGCTCTACCCTTAAGCCCAGTGCGAATGTTGCCTGTAATCCATGGCTTCTGGTTGGGGTATGTACGTACAGTCACTATGGGGACAACGTCCTCGATGCACTATTTGATAAAGCCAGTGACTGATGTGGTGTACTCCTCAATGCCACAGGAAGAATCCCGGAACATGTTCCAGTCTGTGATAGCAAAACGGTCCTGTCGTTTAGCATCTGCTTCATCTGACCACTTTTTTATAGACTGAGTCACTGTTGCTTCCTGCTTTAATTTTTGCTTGTAAGCAAGAATCAGGAGGATAGAGTTGTGGTCGGATTATCCAAATGGAGGGCGAGGGAGAGCTTTGTGCGCGTCTCTGTGTGTGGAGTACAGGTGATCTTGAATTATTTTCCCTCTGGTTGCACATTTAACATGTTGATGGAATAGTTAGAGAATGAACCGTTTATATCATCATCAAACTAATTCCATATAATGAGAGTACAAGACAGTGTGCAGGAAGGAACAACAGCGGAAAGAGCAACAGCAGACAATATGTTGTATTTTACACTGTGAGTGCAGGCTGATTTGGAGCTGCAGTCTAGGCTACCAACTGAGCCCTAGTGCACACTGAGACCTCCATTAGGGGTAATTCTGGCCTTCCTGTTCTGTCTGATGAGTGGAGAATATGTAGCTCCCACCAGCTCATGTGCTGTCTGTACAATTTTCATGCATTTACATTTTAGTCATTTAGCAGACGCTTAAGAACATACATTTACATACTTTTTTCATACTAGTGGAACCCGCAACCCTGGCGTTGGAAGTGCCATGCTCTACAAACTATGCTACATGGGACTACACCTGGGGCCGCATGGCAAATGGCCCAGGAACACAAGAACAATACTTGAGGGCCAGTCAGTCCTCCCCGTCAAGACGAAAGAAATCTCTCAAGGAAAGACGCAAGCAGGTTTATCAAATCAAGCACATAGCCATGTACATTGGCAGTAGAATGGCCTTACTGAAGAGCTCAATGACTTTCAAAGTGGCACCATCATAGGATGCCACCTTTCCAACAAGTCAGTTCGTCAAACTTCTGCCCTGCTAGAGCTGCCACGGTCAACTGTAAGTGTTATTATTGTGAAGTGGAAACGTCTAGGAGAAATAACGTCTCAGTTGCGAAGTGGTAGGCCACACAAGCTCACAGAACGGGACCGCTGAGTGCTGAAGCACGTACTACCAAGTTCCAAACTGCCTCTGGAAACAACGTCATCGGAAGCTTTATGAAATGGGTTTCCATGACTGAGCAGTCACACAAAAGTCGAAGATCACCATGCGTGATACCAAGCATCAGATGTAGGTGTGTAAACCTCGCCGCCATTGGACTCAGAAGCAGTGGAAATGCGTTCTCTGGAGTAATGAATCACACTTCTCCATCTAGCAGTCTGACGGAAGAATTTGGGTTTGCCGGACACCAGGAGAACGCTACCTGCCCCAATGCATAGTGCCAACTGTAAAGTTTGGTAGAGGAGGAATAATGGTCTGGGGCTGTTTTTCATGGTTTGGGCTAGGCCCCTTAGTTCCAGTGAAGGGAAATCTTAACGCTACAGCATACAATGACATTCCAGACGATTCGGTGCTTCCAACTTTGTGGCAACAGTTTGGGGAAGGCCCTTACCTATTTCAGCATGACAATGCCCCGGTGCACAAAGCGAGGTCAATACAGAAACGGTTTGTTGAGATTGGTGTGGATGAACTTGACTGGCTTGCACAGAGCGCTGACCTCAACCCTATTGAACACCTTTGGGATTAAATGGAACGGCGACTGCGAGCCGGGCCTAATCACCAAACATCAGCTCGACCTCACTAACGCTTGTGGCTGGATGGAAGCAAGTCCCTGCAGCAATGTTCCAACATCTAGTGGAAAGCCTTCCCAGAAGAGTGCTTCTACACCCGCATTGCTTGCGGTTTGGGGTTTTAGGCTGGGTTTCTGTACAGCACTTTGAGATATCAGCTGATGTACGAAGGGCTATATAAATACATTTGATTTGATTTGATTTGAGTGGAGGCTGTTATAGCAGCGAAGGGGGTACCAACTCCATATTAATGCCCATGATTTTGGAATGAGATGTTCGATGAGCAGGTGTTCACATACTTTTGGTCATGTAATGTATGTCCTACGGAGCCATTGTACCGACTTCCTGTTATGATGAATATTACTTCACTACAAAGTGAAGTGCTGTCATTATGTCTGGCCAATCAGACAGTGTGAGTGGGTCTTGGACCGGAGAATTATGGGTTTTCAGCTAGCCAAACAAACAAACCAATGCACACACACCTAGCACAAACATACACTCAAACACGCTCTCTCTCGCACCCACAAGCTCTCTCTCTCACACACACAGACACGGACACACAGACTTACATGAATGCGAGTCCCAGATAGTTGGCAGTGCTGCCCCAGTACATAGGGTTCTCAGTTACATTGAAGGGGAAACCTTTCACTTTCTCTTCCATCAGGATCCCAAAATAGTCACCTGGAAGAAACACACGGACATAAGATATTCAATACATCACACTACAGGTGACCAGATACACTACCCTCACAAGGCACACTGATAAGCTTTAATATTGCAGATAGATTGTGGCTCTATTAATGTTATTGTCTGCATCATTTCCAATGACCAATATACACTGAAAAAAATCTAAACGCAACATGTAATGTGTTGGTCCATGTTTCATGAGCTGAAGTGAAAGATCCCAGAAATGTTCCATATGCACAAAAATCTTATTTCATAAAAATAAAAAAGTGGCACAAATTTGTTTACATTCCTGTTAGTGAGCATTTCTCCTTTGCCAAGATAATCCATCCACCTGACAGGTGTGGCATATCAAGAAGCTGTTTAAACAGCATGATCATTACACAGATGCACCTTGTGCTGGGGACAATAAAAAGCCACTATAAAATGTGCAGTTTTGTCACACAATAAAATGCCCCAGATGTCTCACTTTTTGAAGGAATGTGCAATTAGCATGCTGACTGAAGGAATATCCACCAGAGCAGTTGCCAGATAATTGAATGTTAGTTTCTCTAACATAAGCCGACTCCAACGTCATTTTAGAGAACTTGTCAGTATGTCCAACTGGCCTCACAACCGCAGACCACGTGTAACCACACAAGCCAAGGACCTCCACATCCAGCTTCTTCACCTGTGGGATCATCTGAGACGAGCAACCTGAACAGCTGATGAAACTGAGGAGTATTTCTGTCTGTAATATAGCCCTTTTGTGGGGAAAAAACTAATTCCAATTGCCTGGCTCCCAAGTGGGTGGGCCTATCCCCTCCCAGGCCCACCCAAGGCTGCGCCCCTGCCCAGTCATGTGAAATCCATAGATTAGGGCCCAATTAATTTATATCAATTGACTGATTTCCTTTTATGAACTGTAACTAAGTAAAACATTTAAATTGTTGCATGTTGCGTTTATATATATTTTTCAGTATATTTCTTTGTAAATATATAGTAAATATATTATTTTAAATACTGTACATATATTTTTAAACAACCCCTCCCCTAATTGGAGTAAACTAATGGACAACAATACTTCGCCCAGCTTATAAATACTATATACATTTTGCAGACCGTATATTTTACATCAGTTATATTATGTTTGTTTTTAGTCTGAGCCGTCAGCTACCCTTAACCCCTCCCATCTATCTCTTAAGACCATCCGGTTTTGATTTCTAACTGCCATATATATATTTTCCACTCTGTGATGTTTTACAAAGGTTCTGAACCTTTATATGCTCATAGTTTCTACAGATTGCAAATTAAATCAATATTTTTGCTAAGAGTTGTATTATATTACTGATTGATTGACTATGACTTTTCAAATCACCCAGAAGCGCTCTTTTCAGAGTTAGCTCCTAATAAATGTTGCTATTTTTTTTACCATTCCTGAACATTCGGCCAAAAACAAGCTACATATGGGCAGTACCAAAACAAGTGATCTAATGGTTCTGTCTCTTCGCAGCAAAATCTGCAGAGCTGGGATGGTTGTATCCCCCGTATATATAAATAACATTTTATTGATTGCAAGAATTTGATATAATAATTTAAATAAAGTTTTGAATCCGGCGTCGTTTTATGCATCAATTCATTAACCATATGCCATGGAATCGGTACATCGAAAATCTCCTCCCAACTATTTTGCAACCTATATGGCACAGCTGTCAGTTTTTTGGTCCTTAAATAAAAAAGTACACCAGTTTTATTTATCACAATCTTTAACCAATTTTGGTCTTTAATGCAGGACAGACAAGTTCCTTATCTTCTCCCCCTTCCACTTGCCTCCTCCATTTTTGTGGTAATGCTGCAATCAGTTGGTTGTAACTTCGGATAGAGCAGAAATTTCCATATATTTTTGTTAACTGCATGTGACATACATTAACTCCACCAGTTCGATTTATGATAAAAAACGTATCTTTGTCAATTTATTTTAAAATTCTCAAAAAATCATGTTTTTTAAAATCAATTTGTGTGTTTGAGATGAACCATAATATTTGTTCTGTCTTTTCGGGTGGAATAAAACCAAAAAAATGGTTTTAAAAATAGCAATATTTTGGAGATTCATTCATTTTCAAAAGGCCATTCTTGAACACTGGGTGTGCCATTCTTGCTAATCTGCTAGAGAACCAGTTTGGATTTAAGTATGGTTTCGTATGACTGAAGCCTTTAGTGAGAGGTCTAATGCATGAATATTTAATCATTTCTGCCCTCCGAATTCATATTAATAATATAAATAGGCCCATTGAATTTTGTCTGGCTTGCCATTCCAAATAAAGTGGAATTTTTTTTGCTCATGTAATTGAAGTGATCATTCATACAAGTACGAATGATTATATGAATATAAAAGTACAGAATATGTTCGCTTTCGTATCAGGGTGCTAATGGCTAAATATTTTGGCTTGGTGGATGGTTATAAAATGGAGGAAGGTGTAGGGAATGTATGAGTGAGGCTGGTGGCAGGAGTCTCTGATCTGGGGCATAACTCAGTGAGCACCTGGCTGACGACTGCATAACCTGCCAGTGGGAGCTCTCCCACCATACACAGACGACACAAAAATGCACTATTATGGTTGGTTTGGCAACATCTCTGGATTTTTGCATTAGGGTGAGGAGGGGTATACTATGGAGTTACAGTTGAAGTCGGAAGTTTACATACACTTAGGTTGGAGTCATTAAAACTTGTTTTTCCACCACATCACACATTTCTTGTTAACAAACTATAGTTTTGGCAAGTCGGTTAGGACATCTACTTTGTGCATGACACAAGTCATTTTTCCAACAATTGTTTACAGACAGATTATTTCACTTATAATTCACTGTATCACAATTCCAGTGGGTCAGAAGTTTACATACACTAAGTTGACTGCGCCTTTAAACAGCTTGGAAAATCCCAGAAAATGATGTCATGGCTTTAGAAGCTTCTGATAGGCTAGTTGACATAATTTGGGACAATCGAAGGTGTACCTGTGAATGTATTTCAAGGCCTACCTTCAAACTCAGTGCCTGTTTGCTTGACATCATGGGAAATATCAAAATAAATCAGCCAAGACCTCAGAAACACTATTGTAGACCTCCACATGTCTGGTGCATCCTTGGGAGCAATTTCCAAACGTCTGAAAGTACCACGTTCATCTGTACAAACAATAGTACGCAAGTATAAACACTATGGGAACACGCAGCCGTCATACCGCTCAGGAAAGAGACGCGTTCTGTCCTAGAGATGAACGTACTTTGGTGCGAAAAGTGCAAATCAATCCCAGAACAACAGCAAAGGACCTTGTGGAGATGCTGGAGGAAACAGGTACAAAAGTATCTATATCCACAGTAAAACGAGTCCTATATTGACATAACCTGAAAGGCCGCTCAGCAAGGAAGAAGCCACTGCTCCAAAACCGCCATAAAAAAGCCAGACTCCGGTTTGCAACTGCACATGGGGACAAAGATCGTACTTTTTGGAGAAATGTCCTCATGTCTGATGAAACAAAAATAGAACTGTTTGGCCATAATTATGTTTGGAGGAAAAAGGGGGAGGCTTGCAAGCTGAAGAACACCATCCCAACCATGAAGAATGGGAGTGGCAGTTGTGGGGGTGCTTTGCTGCAGGAGGGACTGGTGCACTTCACAAAATAGATGTCATCATGAGGGTGGAAAATTATGTGGACATATTGAAGCAACATCTCAAGACATCAGTCAGGAAGTTAAAGCTTGGTCGCAAATGGGTCTTCCAAATGCACAATGACCCAAAGTTGTGGCAAAATGGCTTAAGGACAATAAAGTCAAGCTATTGGAGTGGCCAATACCTTGAGCCCTGTCCTCAATCCGATAGAACATTTGTGGGCAGAACTGAAAAAGCGTGTGCCAGCAAGGAGGCCTACAAATCTGACTCAGTTACACCAGCTCTGTCAGGAGGAATGGTCCAAAATTCACCCTACTTATTGTGGGAAGCTTATGGAAGGCTACCCGAAACGTTTGACCCCCATTAAAGGCAATGCTACCAAATACTAATTGAGTGTATGTAAACTTCTGACCCACTGGGAATGTGATGAAAGAAATAAAAGCTGAAATAAATAATTCTCTCTGCTATTATTCTGATATTTGACATTCTTAAAAAACTCCTTAGGGCTGCAATCCCGCTAACGGGATCGATATGACAACAGCCAGTGAAAGTGCAGGGCGCCAAATTCAAAACAACAGAAATCTCATAATTAACATTCCTCAAACATCTTATACCATTTAAAAGTTAATCTTGTTGTTAATCCCACCACAGTGTCCCATTTCAAATAGGCTTTACAGCGAAAGCACCACAAACGATTATGGTAGGTGACCACCAACTCACAGAAAAACACAGCCATTTTTCCAGCCAAAGAGAGGAGTCACAAAAAGCACAAATAGAGATAAAAATTAATCCCTAACCTTTGATGACCTTCATCAGATGACACTCATAGGACTTCATGTTACACAATACATGTATGTTTTGTTTGATAAAGTTCATATTTATATAAAAAAATCTCAGTATACATTGCCGCGTTACGTTCACTAGTTCCAAAAACATCCGGTGATATTGCAGAGAGCCACATCATTTTACAGAAATACTCATTATAAATGTCGATAAATACAATTGTTAGACATGGAAATATAGATATGCCTCTCATTAATGCAACCGCTGTGTCAGATTTCAAAACAACTTTACAGAAAAAGCAAACCATGCATAATCTGAGACGGCGCTCAGAAAATAAATACAATTATCCTCCATGTTGGAGTCAACAGAAATCAGAAATCACATTATAAATATTCCCTTACCTTTGACGATCTTCATCAGAATGCACTCCCAGGAATCCTAGTTCCACAACAAATGCTTGATTTGTTCGATAATGTCCATTATTTATGTCCAAGTAGCTACTTTTGTTAGCACGTTTAGTACGAAAATCCAAAAGCTTGTGCAGGTCCATCCAAACGTCGGACGAAAACTTCAAAACGTTATATTATAGGTCGAAGAAACTTGTCAAACTAAGTATAGAATCAATCTTTAGGATCTTGTTATCATAAATCTTCAATAAAGAAGAGAATTCCTATGTCTGTAGAGAAGCCATGGAACGCAGGTCGCTATCATGTGAAATGCGAGTGACCAGGACCTGGCTTTCTGCCAGACCACTGACTCAAAGAGCTCCCATCAGGCTCCACAACACAGTAGAAGCCCCATTCAAGTTTCTAAAGACGGTTGACATCTAGTGGAAGCCCTAGGAAGTGCAACTTGATCCATATCCCACTGTGTATTCAATAGGGGCTGGGTTGAAAATCGACCAACCTCAGATTTACCACTTCCTGTTTGGATTTCTTCTCAGGTTTTTGCCTGACATATGAGTTCTGTTATACTCACAGACATCATTCAAACAGTTTTAGAAACTTCAGAGTGTTTTCTATCCAATACTAATAATAATATGCATATATTAGCAACTGGGACTGAGGTGCAGGCCATTGACTCTGGGCACCTTTCATCCTAGCTACTCAATACTGCCCCTGCAGCCATAAGAAGTTCAAATAAAATGGTGATCCTAACTGACCTAAGACAGGGAATTTTTACTAGGATTAAATGTCAGGAATTGTGAAAAACTGAGTTGAAATGTATTTGGCTACGGTGCATGTAAACTTCAGACTTCAACTGTAGGTAGATCTGTCAGGATTTTCTAAAGCGAGCCAGCTTCATCTAGCTTCACATTCCAACTCAGGCTTCATCCATGTTACGAAGGTGGATATTGATCCTGCACCTGCCGCTAACTCAAACCAGGATTGCAACTGCACGTGTGTAGCAGCTGTATAGCACAACGAGTCGAATGCCAAACTCTTCATTGAGACAATGTAGGAACAGCAATTTACTCTAGGGGCAAATCCGTGACATATTTTAATTTTTTCAGAAATGAAAATGAGAGACAAATTATCCTGAAAATTCAGTCTACGGTGGTTAATAAACTGGGTGTTTCGAGCCTCTGATTCTGATTGGCTGAAAGACGTGGTATATCAGACCGTTTACCATGGGTATGACAAAACATGTATTTTTTCTGCTCTAATTACATTGGTAAACAGTTTAAAATGGCAATAAGGCACCCCGGGTGTTTGTGGTACATTGCCAACATACCATGGGCTTTATCCAGGCACTTGGTATATTGGCCATATACCAAGCCCCCTCGGGCCTTATTTCTTAATTAGAAGTGCCATCTTTCTTTTATTACACGCATCATTAATGCCGTCTTATCATTGAACCTGGCACCCTTTTTTCCAATCCTATTGATCAAATAATGGTCATACAAAATGCCATTGCTAAATTTGCAATTCGATAGGTATTTTAATATTAATATTTTCCATCAAATATTTAATCAGTCATTTTCCTCAAATGAAAGGGAGGATGATGTAATTTTTGCGAGAGGGAGAGAATCTGATTTCTGGCAAAAATGTGAGTCACCTTCGTGGCAACGGTTATCCCGAGTTTAACTCTGAATTTAGTTTAGCTCCTCTATCCCGCTTCGAAGTATACCCCTCGGCTGTTTGGTTTGGTAGGTGAAAGGTGGAGAGCGGTACGGGCGAAGGGAGGTGTCATGACGTTGGCCTGGGGGTAGGTTTATGACAGTCATAAATACCTCTTCCCCCCTTTTTCCTCTCTCTACCCTACTGATGTTACATTTGCAAAACCCTTGGTTAACATAGAGATTCTGGGAACATCAGAAGGTGGGGGAAAATGAACTATATTCTGGTAATCCGACCAATGGAACATATGCGGTGGTACTTAATGAATATGATGTCAGTTCGGTTGTCATCTGAGACATTCTCCTCAAGGATAAGATGACATAAACTCTACAGTGTTTTCGGATTCACATGGAATTGTTGTTCAATTTAAATGTTTGAATATTAAATTATTCGTGATGGGATGAAATGTGATTTTAGCTTCTAAAATGTGAGATTTGGGTTTTCATAAAGTAGGGCTCTGCTCAATCAGTGGCCCGCCCCTGTGACCCCACATGGGCTATAAAACTTTTCAAACACGCCCTCCTCTCCCTTCCTATATAAAGCCTTGACGACAATATAACATCCTGTTCCAAGGATGTGGGGACAACGGTCCAATGTCAGAATGGTTCAGATAATAACTACAGAACGAAGCCAACATCAGCGTGAGCTTTGGCTGCGAATGGTATGAACTTTGAACTCTTATTCACTACAGAAGTGATACCTCCTAGCTGTTGAGTTAGCAACAGCCGCTGCAAACGAGGGTTAGGAAGGAACAGACAGAGTATCCCGTCTACCACACAACGGCGTTACTACAACGTATCCAATTGACAACCAGAGACATTCTTCAAAGGACAAAGGACTCGGTTGGACAACACGGCCTTCCATCTACCACCAACCTACCGAAGCGCAGCTCAGAGTAAATATTTATTGCATTTTCCTTTTCCAAATGGGCGGTAATTTAGAATGCATAAGACACTGTATTTACGATAGCACAGCTTTGCCCTTTGTTCTTCAGTCTTCCCACTCTTTCACTCAAACCCAGCCCCTTTTCTTTTGTGTAGCAAGCTGTCATATCTGTTCCGCCCACTAGGGACGTTTTCCTTTATGACGTAATTTGTAATCAAGTTATGATTTAATTATGTGTAATTCTGTGTGATTAGTTAGGTATTTAGTAAATAAATAATTAAACCCAATTTTGTATTGCTGATTCAACTTGTTAGCCAGGGTTCGTGCAGATAACCAAGAATTTACAACTTTCAGATGAGACTGAATTAAGATGACGATTAATATTGACTGCTATTGATGTAAAATCTTATTAGGTCTTTAAGAGTTTATTCGGAAGATAACAGCTCTATAAATATTATTTAGTGGTGGCCGACTCTCTAGTTAATTACTTAATTAACAGAGGTTACACTAAAGTAAGGTGTAGGCTGATGCATTTCTCAGTGTAACTAGAGAACCCGCATGGCTTCGACTGCAGTGTGAATTATTTTCCATACAAACAGTACCTCTCTCTCTAAGTAAAACAGACAAGTTGATCTTTTCTAATTCACACAGATGGCCATTTCCATTTTCTCTTTAAAATGCCAAATGTAAGAGGCAGGTAAATACATGTTTTTATATATAATGGGTTACATTATGTAGTCTGTGTGATAGACTTACATCAACAAATCTTTGCTGAATAGAAACCTGGCTTTTAGGGGGTCATAACAAAACCATGGTAAGCTAAATTGACTTTCTCTGCGTCACTTTAGAAGATAACTATATTTTTCAATTTGGTTACGAGACTTCAAACCCAGATTTGTTGACAACTGACCAAAGTCACTGAAGGAGGGTTTCTTTACAGTACACTACATTATCTAGAGACTCGAAGCCCCCCCACCAAACTGATGTGGCTCTGCTTTATGTATTCTTTGAGTATTAGAAATACCGGTCTCTTGACGTTAAAAAAAAACTAAATGACACTCAGCATTCACATGATGGCTTAAAGGTAAAAAATAGAAGTGGTAAGCTCATGTTCTCTGTCTACATGATAAAGAGAGTTTCAGAGAAAAACATGAATGCAAGAGCTGTGGTATATGGACAAAAACCCATTAGAGTGATACGTTTATAACAATAAATGTGCACCTCCGTTACTTTTTTACATTACCCTTAAAACTACTACTAATTTGAATGGCATTGCTATCAACGTACCCATTAGCAAATTGGCCATATTAGCAGACTTAATTCATTTCAAACATCACATTTCCGTATAGGTAAACTATTTATATTTACTGACATCCTCGGTAAGTGGTCAGTTCGGTCGTCACGATAATTTTCTGTTTATCATCCCCGCTCTTATGAACACAATTTCGAAAAAGGTGTAGCTGCACGCACCCTACATGATCTTTTTAGAGGTTTGGAGGCCCCACAAACACTTACTCTCTTCGGAATCACCTCAAAACGCACTAGTCAGTTTACCTCCCCTCATGTCAATTGGTATGTTATTCGTCCTAGTCTACCCACCTAAAACTCCACCATCACCCGTTACGAGGATAAACACTAACTTCATAAACAGCCATCATTGTTCACTTAGCTGCTCCACAGCCAATGGGCTTGGTTTCACTTTAGGAGCTATGGCACTGTAGCTCATTCTAAATCACAGTTACCCATTCACACCTTATGGCAGTAAACACAAGTAACCGCTGCATGATTTGATTATTCCAAGCGTACTGTTGACACCTTTATCTTCCTTCAGGGCCTATTGACCTCCACAGTAGAAGACATAAAAAAGAAACATAGAAACTGACAGAAGAATTGGACCCAGGAGCTTCAAAACATTGTGGGATTCAGAGTGAGTCAACATTGAGTTATAGTTATTTTTAAACAAGCTCTGAGGCAGGGAGAAAAAGGGACCTGAGCAATACAAAAACATTTAAACAACAACAAGAGGCCTTAGGAGGACAACAGACGGAGCGTGAACAGAGGCTGAGTAAGCAGCTGAGCCCTATGGGTGTTTGATACCAAATCATAGAGCGGCGTAAAACCACAGGGCAGCATGTAGCCTAGCGGGCCAGTAACCGAAAAGTCGCTGTGTTATATTGCAAGTGGCTAATATTGCGTTGATTCGATCACAATTCCAACAGTAGAGCGAAACGTTGATACTGTTAACTAAAGGGGGAAACTCTAGAAAGTTGAGTGAAGTTTTAATTTCTTCTGTGCGGCAGTCTGAGGGGAGCTGCAGGCCCGCAGTCTAGAGGTAACATTGGTAGTAGTTGCCAGGCGCACCAGTTTGAGTGTGTCAAGAACTGCAATGCTGCTGGGTATCAAGAATGGTCCACTACCCAAAGGACAGCATTGAAGTCGAGATGGGCCCTGTGGAATGCTTTCAACACCTTACAGAGTTCATGCCCTGATTAATTGAAGCAGTTCTGAGGGCAAAAGGGGCGAAACTCAATATTAGGAAGGTGTTCCTAATTCTTTGGACTCTCAGTGTACATGTATTAAAAGAAACTCCCCACACACTGCACTTTTTAAGTCTTATGTATTTACTGTGCTAACGCCAAGTCTCACAACCTTTCTGCGAGAGCACAGCATTTGCACATATGTCACCACAATAAAAACAAATAATAGGTCTATAATATATTCTGAAAAGCAGTGGAGAGAAACTTTAAGACCCACCCAGGAAGGTCCCAGTGAATCCGAGAGCCAGGAAGCTGGTGACCACCAAGACAGAGCCCAGGGCCATGAGAGCTGCCCCCGCGTAGAACACCTCTGGGCTGGCCATCACCTCCCACCTCGCCTGGGCCTTCATCGCCACTGTCATACTGGAGAGAGGGAAGGGGCGTGGGGGGAAGGGGAGGATTAAGGGATAGGAAGAGGTAAAGATGCAGATGGAGAGGAGGAAAAGAGGAGATGAAAGAACAGAGAGAAGCGAAGGGAGATGAGAGAGAAGGAGAGAGAGAAGAGAGAACAGAAAAGAAGGGGGAAAGGGGAGATAAGGCTAGAAATTAGCAGGCAGCCTGGTTTTTGTTAACATAATCATACATATGAAACAGGAGAGATGATTAAACATGTATGTCAATGAAGTACGCAAAGCTGGCCTAGTTTCTTAAGGTCAACACATCACTGAAATTACATTTGGGTTAATGTTTTGCTGAGAAGAGCAAGCACAAACAATTTAAGCAATGTATCTGATAATGATGGCCAAAAGTAAACTTTCCCAGGGGTTTGGATTGAAAAACACAGATACTGTGTATACTCTGAGCCCTCTACGCACAGTACCCATAACATGTTTAGAGTTTCATGATAAATGATCAGGGAACACCAGCGATATAACGCAGAATGATCTTGATTACATTTAATATCAAAGTACACAGTAAAACTTTGAAGGACTCCCAACTTAACCCATGATCTGATAAGAAAACGTTTCCCATGACTTTATTTGGTTGTGATTTATTTGCTGTTGTCATGGAAACTATGCAACAGGCTCTCACAGTCTCTTTCATCTACTTTGTCCAAACATTACATTTCGAAGTTGGTTGCTGCTCCTACTGTTCTGTATCATTCCATTTCTCCAAATGTAAACATTTTTAAAAGTTAAGGCACTCATTCTGAATGGGTAAGGTAAGGGTTAAGGTTTTGGATAGGGTTTAAACAAAAAAATTAAAAGCAGTTTCCACGACTGGGATTATGTACCACCCCCATTCACAACGCCCTAATAAAACCAGAGCCTACTTGATGGAAATAGCTCACTGTTGCCTCTAGTGGCCAGTTTTGAAAGCATTTCCCGACATCCTCAGGACATGGATAGACATCCATCTTCGACGTCAATCTTGAACTATCTCCCTGAGTTGATGTTAACCAGACAGAGTTTAAAGGTGACATTCATTTTTCTTGTTATTTTCACACACAAAAAGCTGGTGACAAATGACAGACAGAAACTTACCTTCAACTGAAGCAAAAATAATGAACAATGACCAATGAAAATGACAGTAACAGAGAATTACAAAAACAGGGAGTTACTCCTCCCCTTCCATCTCAAATCACAGCTGCCACAGTGAGTCTTCGGCAGCAGGTGTTCCTACCAGGATCCCAGCACCCACACACAATTCCTGGTAGTCTGCCTTTGAAGTTGAATGCAATGCAACAGAAATGTGCACATCACAACAACACAGACCCTCCTGCCAGCTTTCCTAACCTAGTTTTCTTCTGATACCAACCTAGTTTCCCCTTATGGTCTGGAAAATAGTTTTCCATACATAATGTACGCATGCACAAACAAAAGCTATGCGCGCACACTCATACAGGCCAGGGATCTACGGTAACCTATTTTATTGATTTATATATTTTATTTTAGAGAACGTTTGCAGCTAAGATGAAACATGTAAGTGCACACAAAGACATGTAGGAGGAGCACAACGAAAACATAAAAAAATATGTGAGCGTCAGCGTTACCCACCACCATCAACAAAACACCAAATGATGGAATTCCTTATGGAAGAATGGTGTCGCATTTCTCCAAGAGGTCTATGTCAAGGCGCATTGGAGCTGTTCTGGCGGCTTGTGGTGGCCCAACGCCTTATTAAGGACCTTTATGTTGGTGTTTCCTTTATTTTGGCAGTTACCTGTACATACACACATGCACAAACAAAAGCTACACACGCAGACACAGATAAGCATGGAACGGAGGGCATTAAGAAACAGAAAGAATTACGAATCTCCAGATTCGTAGAGAAGAGTCAGCCGGGGTGTAGCTTCAATCTCATATTTTCTAGGTCTCTGGGCCACTGTCAGCTAGGAGTCATTATGAATAAAAAAGTGAACTAAACCCACTCCAAACCCTCTTAGAACACAGCAGAGACAGGCAGAGACAAGACGTCCGACAAAACATCCGACAAGACAACACATACTGTATGAGTCATCGACATGTAGCATGTTTTCACTCTTACTAATACACAGCTATAGAACACAACAGACATGATGAATAACCAGACAACCAAAGCAAATTCTTTAATTGAAAAGGGACATGTTTTCGTGCAGTGCATTGATTTTCATCGCAACTGTTTTTGTCCTTGAAGAAAATATCAGAGCTGGAAAAATTTACTAATAATAATAATACTAGTGGGCCATTTTCCCTTCACCATATACACTGAGTGTACAAAACATTAGGAACACCTTCCTAATATTGAGTTGCACCCCCTTTAGCCTTCAGAAAAGCCTCAATTCGTCAGGGCATGACTCTACAAGGTGTCGAAAGCGTTCCACAGGGATGCTGGCCCATGTTGACTCAAATGCTTTCCACAGTCGTGCAGTGCATTGATTTTCATCGCAACTGTTTTTGTCCTTGAAGAAAATATCAGAGCTGGAAAAATTTACTAATAATAATAATACTAGTGGGCCATTTTCCCTTCACCATATACACTGAGTGTACAAAACATTAGGAACACCTTCCTAATATTGAGTTGCACCCCCTTTAGCCTTCAGAAAAGCCTAAATTCGTCAGGGCATGACTCTACAAGGTGTCGAAAGCGTTCCACAGGGATGCTGGCCCATGTTGACTCAAATGCTTTCCACAGTTGTGTCAAGTTGACTGGGTCATGAAAATTGAAGGTGTTGGCTCATTCATTCGTATGGCCACTTGCTCTCTCCTCTGCTGTCCCACTTTGGGTGGTGGAGCATTCTTGATACACACAGGTAACTGTTGAGCATGAAAAACCCAGCAGCATGGCACTTGGCACCAACTACCATACCCCTTTCAAAAGGCACTTCAAATCTTCTGTCTTGTCCATTCATCCTCTGAATGGCACACACACAGTGCATTTGGAATGTATTCAGACCCCTTCACTCTTCCACATTTTGTTACGTGGATTAAATTGTCCCCCCCCCCCATCAATCTACACACAATACCCCATAATGACAAAGCAAAAACAGGATTTCAGACAAGCATTTAAAAAAGGAAATATCACATTTATTTAAGTATTCAAACCTTTTAGTCAGTACTTTGTTGAAGCACCTTTGGAAGCAATTACAGCCTTGAGTCTTCTTGGGTGTGACGCTACAAGCTTGGCACACCTGTATTTGGGGAGTTTCTCTCATTCTTCTCCGCAGATCCTCTCAAGCTCTGTCAGGTTGGATGGATTTCAGATTTCTCCAGAGATGTTCGATTGGGTTCAAGTCCGGGGTCTGGCTGGGCTACTCGAGGACATTGAGACTTGTCCCAAAGCCACTCCTGCATTGTCTTGGCTGTGTTGGAAGAACCTTTGCCCCAGTCTGAGGTCCTGAGCGCTCTGGAGAAGGTTTTCATCAAGGATGTCTCTGTACTTTGCTTTGTCTCCCAGTCCCTGCCGCTTAAAAACATCCCCACAGCATGATGCTGCCACCACCATGATTCACCGTAGGGATGGAGCCAGGTTTCCTCCAGATGTGACACTTGGCATTTAGGCCAAAGAGTTCAATCTTGGATTCATCAGACCAGAGAATCTTGTTTCTCATGGTCTAAGAGTCTGTAGGTGCCTTTTGGAAAACTCTAAACGGGCTGTCATCACCACAGATGATCTCTAGAGCGCTGTCACTGACCATTGGGTTCATGGCAGTGGTGTAAAGTACTTAAGTAAAAATACTTGAAAGCACCAATTAATAGTTTTTTTGGGTATCTGTACTTTACTTTTACTTCACTACCATCCTTAAGAAAATAATGTACATTTTACTTCATACATTTTCCTTGACACCCAAAAGTATTCATTTTGAATGCTTAGCAAGACAGGAAAATGGTTCAGTTCACGCACTTAAGAGAACATCCCTGGTCATCCCTACTGCCTCGGATCTGGCGGACTCACTAAACACATATGCTTTGTTTGTAAATTACAGTACCAGTCAAAAGATTGGACACACCTACTCATTCAATGGTTTTCTTTATTTTTACTATTTTCTAAATTGTAGCATAATAGTGAAGACATCAAAAACAATGAAATAACACATGGAATCATGTAGTCAGCAAAAAACGATATTTTATATAAAAGAGTCTTCAAAGTAACCACCCTTTGCCTTGACAGCTTTGCATACTCTTGGCATTCTCTCAACCAGCTCCATGCTTCAAAGAAACCACTATTAAAGGACACCAATAAGAAGAAGAGACTAGCTTGGGCCAAGAAACATGAGCAATGGACATTGGACCATTGGAAATCTGTCTATTGGTCTGATGAACTCAAATTTGGGATTTTTGGTTCCAACCGCCCTGTCTTTGTGAGACGCAGAGTAGGTGAACAGATGATCTCTGCATGTGTGGTTCCCACCGTGAAGCACGGAGGTGGTGTGATGGTCCTTTGCTGGTGACTGTCTGTTACTTAGAATTCAAGGCACATTTTACAAGCATGGCTACCACAGCATTCTGCAGCGATAAGCCATCCCATCTGGTTTGCACTTAGTGGGACTATCATTTGTTTTCAACAGGACAATGACCCAACACACCTCCAGGCTGTGTAAGAGCTATTTGACCAAGGAGAGTGATGGAGTGCTGCATCAGATGACCTGGCCTCCACAATCACCTGACCTCAACCCAATTGATATGGTTTGAGAGGAGTTGGACCACAGAGTGAAGGAAAAGCAGCCAACAAGTGCGCAGCATATGTGGGAACTCCTGTAATACTGTTGGCATTCCAGGTGAAGCTGGTTGAGAGAATGCCAAGAGTGTGCAAAGCTGTCATCAAGGCAAAGGGTGGCTACTTTAAGAATCTCAAATTATTTGTTTAACACTTTTTTGGTTACTACATGATTCCATGTGTTATTTCATAGTTTATGTCTTCACTATTATTATACAATGCAGAAAATAGTAAAAATAAAGAAAAATGGAATGAGTAGTTGTGTCCAAACCTTTGACAGGTACAGTATATATACTTTTTCTTCCACTTTGACATAAGAGTACTTGGCAAAGATTGTTAACAGAAAATGACAATTAAATCAATTTTAATCCCACTTTGTAAAACAAAATGTGAAGAAATCCAAGGGGTCTGAATACTTTTGTAAGGCACTCGATACTTTTACAATGCACTCTCGCAGCTTGAGACTCCTGTCACTTGGTTGACTGAATAGGGTCTCCTGAGGCACAGAAAGTTGTCATGGTACCTTAGGTGTTAAACATAACAGATTTGATAAACATACGCCCCACTCAAGAGAGTGAGTCATCATACTGCAACAATTTGTGACAGTTAAAGAGTTAGACCTGATTATAACAGCATCTTGAAGCAGCATCTGAAGGAAACTGGGATGTCGAGAAGGTGAGTAGTGAACATTTTTTCTCTGACATTGAGATACATACAGTACTTTCAACAGTTCAAAAGAACCTTCAATTCTTCGGTCCCATCATGAGAGACTGAGAGCGAGCATAGCATAGAGCATAGATGTGAATGAACAGAGGAGATCAAAATAAATAACCGTTATCCTATGAAGGAAGGGATTTATTGATTACTTTATTCATCGTTTCTCGTCAAACGTTTCCTGTGAGTGGGAGAAATACAGAAGCCGTAATAGCCAGGAGAGGCTGAGTCTGGGGAGTTTGGGGGGGGGGGGGGGGGGGGGGGGGGGGAATAGCTTCTCTTGAGGACAGCAGGGTTTTCATTTCGACACAGAACGCTGTGGATGGTTCATAATAATGTCCGGAACAGAGCGAATGGAATGGCATCAAACACTACCGCGAGCCCGTCCTACCCAGGTTAAGGTGCCAGCAACCTCCTGTAGTGGGATGTGATTATTGAACCTCATATGATGTTAAGGGCCACAGAAGAAAAATACAAAAAACACTGTCAAACACTGAAGCATCTACAAACACTATTACAACCCGAAGCCTCTATGCAACTACTACAACTATTGCTTCTTATAACCAGACCCTTGAATAACTTCATTTAAGACAGCTATACCTGTATACACTATTGAGAGAGTTGGATGGGGGACTAGTATACTTAATGGAGGCACAAAGACCACTCGGAGGTGTTATGTGACGTAGTGTTGTATCCTTGCACATGCACAAATAGACGAACACGCGTTGCATTACACGGTGCCTTCGGAAAGTATTCAGACCCCTTCCCCCTTTCCACATCTAGATTTAAATCATTTTGTAAACCTCAATTTACACACAATACCCCATAACGACAAAGCAAAAACAGTTTTTTAGACATTATTGCAAAACTATTAAAAATAGAAAACAGAAACACCTTACCACGCCGGACGAGATGTTTGCATTTTTACGGTCCTCTAACAAATTGTGCTATTGTATGCGTTTTTTGGTGTTATTGGTAACTTATTTTGTATATAATGTTCCGCAACCGTATCTTATGACCGAAAAGAGCTTCTAGATATCAGGACAGCGTTGGTGTCTAGTGGCCTCCTTGTTCGAACACGCCTTTTCAGTTCTGCCAACAAATTTTCTATAGGATTGAGGTCAGGGCTTTGTGATGGCCACACCAATACCTTGACTTTGTTGTCCTTAAGCCATTTTGCCACAACTTTGGAAGTATGCTTGGGGTCATTGTCCATTTGGAAGACCCATTTGCGACCAAGCTTTAACTTCCTGACTGGTGTCTTGAGCTGTTGCTTTAATATATCAACATACATTTCTTTCCTCATGGTGCCATCTATTTTGTGAAGTGCACGAGTCCCTCCTGCAGCAAAGCACCCCCACAACATGATGTTGCCACCTCCGTGCTTCACGGTTGGGATGGTGTTCTTCGGCTTCCAAGCTTCCCCCTTTTTCCTCCAAACATAAATGGTCATTATGGCCAAACAGTTGGAGTGGTCTTTGTGCCTCCATTAAGTATACTAGTCCCCCATCCAACTCTCTCAATAGTGTATATTTTTGTTTCACCAGACCAGAGGACATTTCTCCAAAAGTACGATCTTTATCCTCATGTGCAGTTGCAAGCCGTAGTCTGTCTTTTTTATGGCGGTTTTGGAGCAGTGGCTTCTTCCTTGCTGAGCGGACTTTCAGGTAATGTCGATATAGGATTAGTTTTACTGTGGAGACAGATACTCTTGTACCGGTTTCCTCAAATTCACTCAAATGATGTCAATTGCCTATCAGAAGCTTCTAAAGCCATGACATCATTTTCTGGAATTTTCCAAGCTGTTTAAAGGCACATTTAACTTAGCATATGTAAACTTCTGACCCACTAGAATTGTGAGACAGTGAATTATGTGAATAAACAATTGTTGGAAAAATTACTTGTCATGCACAAAGTAGATGTCCTAACCAACTTGCCAAAACTATAGTTTGTGAACAAGAAATTTGTGGAGTGGTTGAAAAACGCGTTTTAATGACTCCAACCTAAGTGTATGTAAACTTCCGCCTTCCACTGTATATCCTACCAACGGGACATTAAAAACTGTAATATCTTATGTTTCACCGAGTCATGGCTGAACGATGACATGAATAACATACAGCTGGCGGGTTTTACAAGTTTTCGGCAGGATAGAACAGCAGCCTCTGGAAAGCCGCCTACGTATATCTGTAAACAACAGCTGGTGCACAAAAAGTCTCGAGGTTTTGCATGCCTGAGGTAGAGTATCTCATGATAAGCTGTAGACCACACTATTTACTAGAGGCCGATTAATCAGAATGGCCGATTAATTAGGGCCTATTTCAAGTTTTCATAAACAATCGGAAATCTGTATTTTTGGGCGCCGATTTCCGATTGAAAAAATACATATTTTTTAAATATATTTTTTAATATCTTTATTTAACTAGGCAAGTCAGTTAAGAACACATTCTTATTTTCAATTGACGGCCTAGGAACGGTGGGTTAACTGCCTTGCTCAGGGGCAGAACGACAGATTTTCACCATGTCAGCTCAGGGGATCCAATCTTGCAACCTTACAGTTAACTGGTCCAACGCTCTAACCACATGTACTCCACGAGGAGCCCGCCTGTTACGCGAATGCAGTAAAAGCCAAGGTAAGTTGCTAGCTAGCATTAAACTTATCTTATAAAAAACAATCAATCATAATCACTAGTTATAACTACTAATCCAAACAAGTTTCTTTGGTGTGATGATACCAAGATTGAACTGTTCAGCCTGAATGACAAAGGTCACGCCTGGAGGAAACCTGGCACCATCCATACAGTGAAGCATGGTGGTGGCAGTATCATGCTGTGGGAAGGTTTTTCAGTGGCAGGGACTGGGACACTAGTCAGGATCCTGCTGTGGGAATGTTTTTCAGCGGCAGGGACTGGGGACACCAGTCAGGATCGAGGGCAAGATTAACGGAGCAAAGTACAGAGAGATGCTTGATGAAAACCTGCTCCAGACTGGGGCGAAGGTTCACCTTCCAACAGGACAATGACCCTAAGCACACAGCCATGAAAACGCAGGAGTGGCTTCGGGACAAGTCTCAATGTCCTTGAGTGGCCCAACCAGAGCCCAGACTTGAACCCAATCGAAAATCTCTGGAGAGACCTAAAAATAGCTTTGCAGCGACGCTCCCCAACCAACCTGACAGAGCTAGAGAAGCTCTGCAGAGAAGAATGGGAGAAACTCCAAACACAGCTGTGCCAAGCTTGTAGCGTCATACCTAAGAGGACTCGAGGATGTACTGAGTAAAGGGTTTGAATACTTATTTAAATGTGATATTTCAGTAGTTTTTATACATTTGCAAACATTTCTAAAAACCTGTTTTTGCTTTGTCATTATGGGGTATTGTGTGTAGATTGATGTGGGGAAAAAACGATGTTATCCATTTTAGAATAAGGCTGTAATGTAACATGTGGTAAAGGTCAAGGGGTCTGAATTATTTCCGTATGCACTGTAAATGTTTATAAAAACTTGAGAGCACTCTGGTGCCAGTACAGCACAAAGGGTCCCTCATCCTCGTTTGAGCTTTCAGGGCTCATAAACTGGTAAAGTCCTAATAATCTAGACACTTCAATTGAGTCATCATCAAGGGAGTCTAAATCAAGAGCTCTTAGAGAATTATAGTGCTGTTCAAAGGCATTGATTCGTTTTTTATACACTACTGTTCAAAAGTTTGGGGTGACTTAGAAATGTCCTTGTTTTTGAAAGAAAATGACATGTTTTGACCATTAAAATAACATCAAGTTGATCAGAAATACAGTGTAGACATTGTTAATGTTGTAAATTACTATTATAGGGGTAAACGGAAGATTATTTATGGATTATCAACAAAGGCATACAGAGGCCCATTATGAGCAACCATCACTCCTGTGTTCCAATGGTACGTTGTGTTAGCTAATCCAAGTTGATAATTTTAGAAGGCTAGTTGATCATTAGAAAACCCTTTTGCAATTATGTTAGCACAGCTGAAAACTGTTGTTCTGATTAAAGAAGCAATAAAACTGGCCTTCTTTAGACTAGTTGAGTATCTGGAGCATCAGCATTTGTGGGTTCGATTACAGGCTCAAAAAGGCCAGAAACAAAGACCTTTCTTCTAAAACTCTTCAGTCTATTCTTGTTCTGAGAAAGTAAGGCTATTCCATGCGAGAAATTGCCAAAAAACTGAAGATCTCGTAAAACGCTCTGTACTACTCCCTTCACAGAACAGAGCAAACTGTCTCTAAACAGAATAGAAAGAGGAGTGGGAGGCCCCGGTGCACAACTGAGCAAAAGGATAAGTACATTAGAGTGTCTAGTTTGAGAAACAGACGCCTCACAAGTCCTCAACTGGCAGCTTCATTAAATAGTACCAGCAAAACACCAGTCTCAACATCAACAGTGAAGAGGTGACTCCGGGATGCTGGCCTTCTAGGCAGAGTTGCAAAGAAAATGCCATATCTCATCCTGGGCAATAAAAATAAGATTAAGATGGGCAAAATAACACAGACACTGGACAGAGGAACCTATTCACTGTTGTAAATAGTCATTTACAACATTAACAATGTCTTCACTGTATTTGTTACTTAAATTGACTTTATATTTTTTTATTTCAGAAACAAGGACATTTCTATGTGACCCCAAACTTTTGAATGGCAGTGTATATATAATGTATTCCTATCTCATAGGGTCAGAGGGAAAAATCATTCACAAACGTCTTCATTAAAAATGCTAATTTATGAAGTTCTCCATGGCTCGGTTAGTGTTATTGTTGTTGACTGGTGCCCACAGGGAGGTGGTGACAAAATAGCTGTGGCGTTGCGGGCAAGAGGGACTGGCATGGCTTTTAGAAAATCAGCATGGCATTCATGCAATTATACACAATCTTGTTGCGTGTGTGTGTGTGTGTGTGTGTGCATGAGTGCGAGCGCATGAGTGTTTATCTTCATATAAGCTGTGCATGTCCGTGGTGCTTGTGTGTGTACACAAACTAACTTTCTAACTCTAGGATACTCAGAGCTCAGACGCACCATGCTGGGACAGAAGGGTTTTGTCAGCAACAGACTAAGCCATGAGGCGAGCTAGCGAGAGTGTGTGTGTTGTGCAATTGAAGAGGTCAGGTCACACTACTCTAACTTAAGGGTTTAACACACTGCTCCATCTGTCAATCTCTGTTCATTCAGTACGTCAGAGGTGAAGGCAGGTTATAAATACAAGCACAAAAGCTCCCCACACCTCTGAGAGCTGTCATTATGTCTAAATGGGCTACCAGACAGAGAGAGATGGGAGGGTGGAGGCTGGAAATTGAAACTGTCAGATAAATTGGTGTTGGGTACTTTCTGAATACGTCTTTCAAAACCAGCTCTACCTACCAGGAAAAGGGGCACACCCTCCACCCCTACTCACCCCTCACGACCAGGTTAGTGCAAGGACAGTCTTGGGGTGGGAAAGCCATCCAATCCAGGAAACTAGAAGTAACTTGTGCAACATTTAGTTTCACTAAGTAAAAGTGGGTCTGTCTGTCTAAACTGATGGAGTAAGTCAGACAAGTAGCTCTCTATGAATGGATAGTTACTCCTCACAAACACAAACAGGAAAATACCAGAAGCAGTAAACTGTTGGTCATTCTGTCCAAATATGGAGAGGAGCTGAGAGGTCCATTCATTTCAATGAAAGTTGTATATTTTCCAAAGAGCATTTTCCACTTCAATCATAATGGCCAACTATGTGAATTATTTGGAAAAAGAGAATAGACAGTCACTTCTTGGGGAAACCCCTAAAGGTCTCTCCACTTTGTCAAGTATCACATGAAACATAGTATTAGCACAAAGATAGATATGGTATTAGCTATGACTTAAGATCACTTTGTCTTGGGAGCCACAGCCTTGAGCTACACTTGAACTCCAACATACTGCAGAAACATACAGCGATTTGGAACTCAAATGTGCATCGCCACGACGGACATTCTGCAGCAATTACAGGTCACCAGTACAAAAAGTTACCGTTGTACAGCCTTCAGCCATAAGACTGACCATAGGGTGGATTCGACACGACTGGTCACAGCGGGAATTGAAGTGCGAAGAGTGTGACGAAGGAGAAGGCTGTTTTTCCCTTCACTATCAGAGATAAATACAACATAACCTTGATCTACTACCACTCACACAAACGCAAGTAACCACCCCCCCTCCCTGTCTTTAAAGTAAACAAGGAGGATAACAATCACCTGGAGGGAGGGAGAGAGAAAGCGAGCGAGTGAGAGCGCAGAGAGAGAGAGCGAGTGAGCGCAGAGAGAGAGCGGCAGAGAGAGAGCTAGAGCGAGAGAGCGCAGAGAGAGAGCTAGAGAGAGAGCGCGCAGAGAGAGAGAGCGCAGAGAGAGAGCGGCAGAGAGAGCTAGAGAGAGAGAGCGCAGAGAGAGCTAGAGAGAGAGAGCGCAGAGAGAGAGAGTGCGGCAGAGAGCGCAGAGAGAGAGAGAGTGCGGCAGAGAGAGTGAGAGAGTGCGGCAGAGAGAGAGAGAGAGCGCGGCAGAGAGAGAGTGAGCGAGAGAGTGCGGCAGAGAGAGAGCGAGCGAGAGCTAGAGAGAGAGCGCAGAGAGAACGCAGAGAGAGAGCGCAGAGAGAGAGCACAAAGAGAGAGCTAGAGAGAGCGCAGAGAGAGAGCTAGAGAAAGCGAGCAAGAGAGAGCGCAGAAAGAGCAAGTGCAGAGAGGCAGAGAGCGCAGAGAGATGGACACCAACCTGTGACTGCGGTAGACATTGAGGAGGATGATGAGGGTGCCTAGGCAGTAGCAGGCCAGATAGGGACCCCCAAACAGTCTGGTCAAACCTCTCGTACGATGCTCCCAACGCGCCACCTGCAACACAAGTTTTACTTCATGAATAAAGTGCCTTTTTGGTCATATAACATAACTAAATATGTAATATAACTAAAATAACTATTTATTTCAACATTGTTATAAAAAGTATAGGTTCAACTTCATAACAAACATGTTTTCCCATCTCCAGAGATTAAATTTAAAAAATGATAATAAAAAAGGTGACAATTAAAGTGACTGGGTTGGCCGTAAGAGGGTGGACAATGTCACCTTAATAAATCTGCCATGAATCCCCAAGTGACAGGGGGAATAGAATATTGTTGTGTACAACAGGAAGTGGCAATTGAATGCAAGCTTAAAACATGTCTAGCACATCTATGGGCAACAGGGTTGACGTGTCATGCTCGACAGTCAGTTTTCCACCACAAAACAGAAAATAAATAAATATAAATTCTCACCCATCTGCACACAATACCCCATAATGACAAAGTGAATGTTTAGACATTTTTGCTAATTTATTTAAATGAAACACAGAAATAATCCATTTACATAACTATTCCCATCACTGAGTCAATACATGTTAGAATATATTTTAAGTATATTTAAAATTACCTAAATTGGAACAATTTTAAATAAATGTAATGCATTTAATGTTCATTTTATTAGCATTTAAGTATATTAAATACATATAAAATCATCTAAATTGAGACACTTTTTGAACTTAAGTTTATTGTTATTATATTAGATAAAGAACAAAAAATATATAATATGAAATACAACTTATAAATTAGAAATATACTAAAATGGTATTTGAATCAGAATTCCTGTATTTTCTTTCTAAAAAAAAGTGCATTTATAATGCGTTTCATGTATACTTCTACAAATAACACTTCTACTCATTAATGACATTAGCTACTGTATTGAGCCATGTAAAGGTTACCTTTACAATGAACACTTATGAGATATATGCACCATTGGGATTTCACACTTTAGTTGTTCACATACATTTTTGGTAATAAATGATAATTTCAAAAAAATTTGGAATGTATATGTAATTAAAAGTACTACATTATTCAGTTATAAAATGAATATCAAAATATTTGAATAAGCTAAATATGAGAAACAATATCATATTATAAATCAAAACTTCAACTGCAGAAAATGATGCTGGGGAATAAGCCAATGTTTGTGCACATGCATTTCTTTGAGTATGCTTCAAATATATGTATGTATATATGTATGTAAGTTAAGTATACTTTCAAAAACGTATATTTAAGTATATTTTCTTGCAATATGAAAAAGTATACTCTCAGGAAGCATGTTCCTCAGCTGTGTAATATCATTGTCAACTTTCTCTGCACTCTTCTGAACAGGAATTCAGAAGGTACTTCAAAACTCATTGGCACTGAAACTACAGTGCCTTGCAAAAGTACTCATATCCCTTGGATTTATTCACACTTTGTTGTCCTACTGAAAGGGAAATTTGTATCCCAGTGTCTGTTGGAAAGCAGACTGAAATAGGTTTTCCTCTCTGAGTTTAACTATTCCGTTTCTTTTTATCATAAAAAACTCCCTAGTTGCAGTCTAAGGCACTGCATCGCAGTGTTTGGGCGTTCGGGAGTCCCATAGGGCGGCGCACAATTGGTCCAGGGTCGTCCGGGTTAGGGGAGGGCCATTATTTGGTTCATCGTACTCTAGCGACTCCTTGTGACAGTCTTCAGTTGAACGGTGTTTCCTCCAACACATTGGTGCAGCTGGCTTCATGTCTTGGAGGACACATGACTCGACCTTCTCCTCTCTCGAGACCATTGGGGAGTTGCAGCGATGAGACAAAAATGTAACCACAAGATGGGGAGAAAAAGGGAGTAAAAATGTGCAAACCCATAACAGGATGCAGCCACCATCATGCTGGAAAATATGAAGTGGTTCTTAGTGATGTTTTTCTGGATTTGAATTTGTCCCAAAATAACACTTTGTATTCAGGACTTAAAAAAAAAAAAAATGGCCACATTATTTGCAGTTTTACTTTAGTGTCTTATTGCAACTAGGATATTTTTATTCTGTACAGGCTTCCTTCTTTTCACGCTGTCAATTAGGTTCAAATTGTAGAGTAACTACAATATTGTACTGAATAAAAAAACTGGAAACACTTATCTCCCTCACTAGCTTTAAGCACCAACTGTCAGAGCAGCTCACAGATTACTGCACCTGTACATAGCCCACCTATAATTTAGCCCAAACAACTACCTCTTTCCCTACTGTATTTAATTTATTTATTTTGCTCCTTTGCACCCCCATTATTTTTATTTCTACTTTGCACATTCTCCCATTGCAAATCTACCATTCCAGTGTTTTACTTGCTATATTGTATCTACTTTGCCACCATGGCCTTTTTGCCTTTACCTCCCTTATCTCACCTCATTTGCTCACATCGTATATAGACTTGTTTATACTGTATTATTGACTGTATGTTTGTTTTACTCCATGTGTAACTCTGAGTCGTTGTATGTGTCGAACTGCTTTGCTTTATCTTGGCCAGGTCGCAATTGTAAATGAGAACTTGTTCTCAACTTGCCTACCTGGTTAAATAAAGGTGAAATAAAAATAAAATAAAATAAATAAAATAAAATTGTAGAACAAGTCCACTTTGACAATATGGGGTATTGGTTGTAGGCCAGTGATAAAAAATCTCTCGATGTAATCCATTTTAAATTCAGGCTCTATCTAGCACAACAAAATGTGGGAAATAGTCAATGGGTAAATACATTCTGAAGGCCCTGTTTTAATAATAATAATAATAATAATAATAATAATAATAATAATAATAATAATAATAATAATACACTTTTAGGCCTAAGTGCAAAGCCTTATGTTAGCGGCAAATCCAACAACACATCACTGAGTAACTACAGTGCCTTGCGAAAGTATTCGGCCCCCTTGAACTTTGCGACCTTTTGCCACATTTCAGGCTTCAAACATAAAGATATAAAACTGTATTTTTTTGTGAAGAATCAACAACAAGTGGGACACAATCATGAAGTGGAACGACATTATTGGATATTTCAAACTTTTTTAACAAATCAAAAACTGAAAAATTGGGCGTGCAAAATTATTCAGCCCCCTTAAGTTAATACTTTGTAGCGCCACCTTTTGCTGCGATTACAGCTGTAAGTCGCTTGGGGTTCCATTCCTTCTTGCAAAACAGCTCGAGCTCAGTGAGGTTGGATGGAGAGCATTTGTGAACAGCAGTTTTCAGTTCTTTCCACAGATTCTCGATTGGATTCAGGTCTGGACTTTGACTTGGCCATTTTAACACCTGGATATGTTTATTATTGAACCATTCCATTGTAGATTTTGCTTTATGTTTTGGATCATTGTCTTGTTGGAAGACAAATCTCCGTCCCAGTCTCAGGTCTTTTGCAGACTCCATCAGGTTTTCTTCCAGAATGGTCCTGTATTTGGCTCAATCCATCTTCCCATCAATTTTAACCATCTTCCCTGTCCCTGCTGAAGAAAAGCAGGCCCAAACCATGATGCTGCCACCACCATGTTTGACAGTGGGGATGGTGTGTTCAGCTGTGTTGCTTTTACGCCAAACATAACGTTTTGCATTGTTGCCAAAAAGTTCAATTTTGGTTTCATCTGACCAGAGCACCTTCTTCCACATGTTTGGTGTGTCTCCCAGGTGGCTTGTGGCAAACTTTAAACGACACTTTTTATGGATATCTTTAAGAAATGGCTTTCTTCTTGCCACTTCCATAAAGGCCAGATTTGTGCAATATACGTCTGATTGTTGTCCTATGGACAGAGTCTCCCACCTCAGCTGTAGATCTCTGCAGTTCATCCAGAGTGATCATGGGCCTCTTGGCTGCATCTCTGATCAGTCTTCTCCTTGTATGAGCTGAAAGTTTAGAGGGACGGCCAGGTCTTGGTAGATTTGCAGTGGTCTGATACTCCTTCCATTTCAATATTATCGCTTGCACAGTGCTCCTTGGGATGTTTAAAGCTTGGGAAATCTTTTTGTATCCAAATCCGGCTTTAAACTTCTTCACAACAGTATCTCGGACCTGCCTGGTGTGTTCCTTGTTCTTCATGATGCTCTCTGCGCTTTTAACGGACCTCTGAGACTATCACAGTGCAGGTGCATTCATACGGAGACTTGATTACACACAGGTGGATTGTATTTATCATCATTAGTCATTTAGGTCAACATTGGATCATTCAGAGATCCTCACTGAACTTCTGGAGAGAGTTTACTGCACTGAAAGTAAAGGGGCTGAATAATTTTGCACGCCCAATTTTTCAGTTTTTGATTTGTTAAAAAAGTTTGAAATATCCAATAAATGTCGTTCCACTTCATGATTGTGTCCCACTTGTTGTTGATTCTTCACAAAAAAATACAGTTTTATATCTTTATGTTTGAAGCCTGAAATGTGGCAAAAGGTCGCAAAGTTCAAGGGGGCCGAATACTTTCGCAAGGCACTGTACCTCCTTATTTTCAAGCATGGTAGTGGCTGCATCATGGTATGGGTATGCTTGACATCGGCAAAGACTGGGGAGTTTTTCAGGATGAAAAGACATTGGATGGAGCTTAGCACAGGCAAAATCCCAGAGGAAAACATGTATCAGTCTGCTTTACAACTGACACTGGGAGAGGAATTCACCTTTCAGCAGGACAATAACCTACAACACAAGGTCACATCTACACTGGAGTTGCTTACCAAGAAGACAATGAATGTTCCAGAGTGGCCAAGTCACAGCTTTGACTTAAATCTGTCTGAAAATCTATGGCAAGACTTTAAAATGTCTGTTTAACCATGATCCCCAACACCTTGACAGAGCTTGAAGAATTATGAAAATAATAAAATGGGCAAATATTGCACAACACAGGTAGCTTATGAGACTTACTTACCCAAGACGACTGTTGTTGGTATTTCTAACATGTATTGACTCTAAGCATAATGGGATATTAATTGCTTAATTAACTCAGGAACCACATATGTATGAAAGTACCTGCCTTTAATTCCTTTTGTATCCCTCAATTACTAAGTGTTTCCATTATTTTGAGAGTTAACTGTACCTTATATGCTTTATGACAGAAGATACTATAAATACACAGGTAGATCAAAGCTTTACCACACTGTGTGAATGCATTCTGTGCCAGCACCATTCACAGATTCAATCAAGGCTTAGGTAACAGCCTGGACAAGCCACTCCATCCAGTTACTTACCACGGGTGTATTTCAGACAACAAGGTCCTGGCTCGTCTCTGATATGATGCATTAGGAGCTCTTAAATGTGTTTGTGTGGGCTCTATTACAGAGGTACTGAGTGTCTTAGTGGGTGCAGGCTCAGTCCCCCGGGGCCCGGTTCTCTGACAGGGCCTTAGAACCAGCCTAATCACCACATGAGATTCATGCCCCGTATTAATGCACGGCCGCGCTCCGTCCCTGTCCCCAGCCCAGGGAAACAGAGGGAACAGAACATGCCCTAATCACATGCATAACTGGCTACACATTAGAACTCCTCCTCCCCTCCTACAGCTATGCTATTTACTGTTTAACCATTTCAGAAAATGAAATTAGAGCATCGGTCTTAGGTCTTCGATTAGATCCTATTTCTATCTCATCCGATCACACAGACTATACCAGAAATGTCAGCCTTCGACAGTCTAGATGCACAGTTGATATATAACTAAACAACCAAAAGACAAAACCATTACTGTCTTGTCTAAAAAGCGATACTAATACCTTCTCCCCTGTCAAGGTGAACCTCATCTATAGCACACCGTGGCCGTTGTTCCACTAGACATTTATATTTCAGTCATTTAGCAGATGCTCTTATCCAGAGCAACTTACAGGAACAACTAGGGTTAATTGCCTTGCTCAAGGGCACAGACAGGGTTTTCACCTTGTCAGTTCAGGGATTCGAACTAGAGACTTTTCAGTTACTGGCCCAACGCCCTTAACCACTTGGCTACCTATGCTACAGTACGCAGCCCTGAGTAGTCAAAGCCTTGGGGAAAATAATACATGCAGGGTGCAGAGAAAAGCCAGAGTTTAGAATTCTAGACAAAATGGTTATGAAACACACACACACAGAGAGAGACAGAGAGAGACAGAACGAGAGAGAGAGAATGACCTTATCCCCACTCGACGAGACAGAAGGGCTGAATCCTATATTGAAATTCAACGCTACAAAACCAGCAGCAATGGTTTCCATGCAAACCGTTGTTTGTGCTCCTACAGTCTGACTCCACTGGCTATCGTGAGGACGAATCGGCTATGGAGACAAACAAACATTGCATTATTTGAGCAGGAGATCGAGACTATCAAATCGGTTATCCATCCATAATCATTTTAAATCAAGAGTGAAATCATGAATCTAAAGCACTTTAATTCTAAATATACACCACCGGTCAAAAGTATGGACACACCTACTGATTCCAGGGTTTTTCTTTATTTGTACTATTTTCTACATTGTAGAATATAGTGAAGACATCAAAACTATGAAATAACATGTGTTGTGACAAGGTAGGGGTGGTATACAGAAGATAGCCCTATTTGGAAAACAAACAAGTCCATATTATGGCAAGAACAGCTCAACCAAGCAAAGAGAAAATGACAGTCCATCATTACTTTAAGACATGAAAGTCAGTCAATACGTAACATTTTCAAGAACTTTGAAAGTTTCTTCATGTACAGTTGCAAAAACCATCAAGCGCCATGATGAAACTGGCTCTGACGAGGACCGCCACAGGAAAGGCAGACCCAGAGATACCTCTGCTGCAGAGGATAAGTTCATTAGAGTTACCAGCTTCAGAAATTGCAGCCCCAAAAAATGCTTCAGAGTTCAAGTAACAGACGCATCTTAACATCAACTGTTCATGGTCGAATTGCTGAAAAGAAACCAATAAGAAGAGACTTGGTTGGGCCAAGAAACACAAGCATTGGACATTACACCGGTGGAAATGTGTCATTTGGTTTGTTATATCTGGAGTCTCTCTCTCTCTCTCTCTGTCTCTGGCATGATGACTCCTTGCTGTCCACCTGGCCGTGCTGCTGCTCCAGTTTCAACTGTTCTGGCTATGGAATCCTGACCTGTTCACTGGACTACTAATAACACACATATCCCAATTTAGGTCACCTAGCAGTACGAACTCTGACGATAAATGGGGGGCAATCAATTCACATACGGTGTCCAGGGCACAGCTGGCAGCAGAGGGGGGGTCTATAGCAAGAGGCAACAGTGAGGGACTTATTTCTGGAGATATGGATTTTTAAAAGTAGAAGCTCGAATTGTTTGGGCACAGACCTGGATAGTATGACAGAACTCGGCAGGCTCTCTCTACAGTAGATTGCAATTCCTCCCCCTTTAGCAGTTCTGTCTTGACGGAAAATGTTGTAATTGGGGATGGAAATTTCAGAATTTCTGGTGGCCTTTCTAAGCCAGGATTCAGACACGGCTAGGACATCAGGGTTGGCGGAGTGTGCTAAAGCAGTGAATAAAGCAAACTCAGGGAGGAGGCTTCTGATGTTAACATGCATGAACCCAAGGCTTTTACGGTTACAGAAATGAGAGTGCCTGGGGGCACACAGGCCCTGGGTTAACACATCTTAGGGCTAGGGCCCTTTTTTAAGAGTTTCCGCCTGACTGATGTGCCCAAAGTAAACTGCCTGTTAGTCAGGCCCAGAAGCCATGATATGCATATAATTAGCATCATTGGATATAAAATACTTTGAAGTTTGTATACATTTTAAAATAAGGTATGAGACAATAACACAATTGATATGGTAGCCCGAAAATCACAAGACAAACCAAAACAGAAATACTTTTTTTTTTTCATGCTCTTTCAATGGAAAGCTATGGATCCTATGTAATTTCGGCTCACAGATTGCAATTCCTATGGCTTCCAGGACATGTCAACAGTCTTTGTTCAAGATTTCAGGCTTGTTTCTTCCAAAAAACGAGGAAGAATTTTGAGTTTTGGTACCAGGAGTCACAGTTGGATATCAGTCTGTGGGCGAGCGAGGAAGAGGACACGCACTTGCTAATTTTCCTTTTCTATTGATCATACTTCTTTCCGTAGGAAATATTATAGTTTATTTACATTTTAGGGTACCTGAGGATTACATAGATTACATTTGTTTTAACAAAGTTTAGCGGTAGCTTTTTGGATTCCTTTGTCTGCATTTTGAACGAGTGGATTACTGAAATCAACGGCGCCAACTTAACAGACTTTTGGGGATATAAAGAAGGATTTTATCTAACAAAACAACCATGCATGTTGTAGCTGGGACCCTTGGTTCTGCAAACAGTGGAAGATTTTCAAAAAGTAAGTGATTATTTAATCGCCATTTGTGATTTTATGAAGCCTGTGCTGGTTGAAAAATATGTTGATGTGGGGCGCCGTCCTCAACATTTGCATGGTATGCTTTCACTGTAAAGCCTATTGTAAATCGAACAATGCAGGTAGATTACAATAATTTAAGATTTTAACCGATATAAGATACTTTTATGTTCAGAAATGTTTAATATTACAATTATTTATTTTAATTGCGCGCCCTCCAATTTCACCGGATGTTGTCAACAGGTGTCCAGTTGACAGGACGCCTAGCCCTAAGAATTAACCTCTACATCACCAGAGGAACAGAGGAGGAGTAGGATGAGGGTACGGCTAAAGGATTTAAGAACTGGTCATCTAGTGCTTTGGGAACAGAGAATAAAAGGAGCAGATTTCTGGGCTTGGAGGGATAGATTCAGGGAATAGTGTACAGACAAGGGAAAGGTAGGGTGCGAGTACAGTGGGGGTAAACCTAGGCATTGAGTGACAATGAGAGAGGTTGCATCTCTGGAGGTGTTAGTTAAGCTAGGTGCAGTCTCTGCATGTGTGGGGGTGGGACACGGGGGCTATCTGAGGCATGTTGAGCAGGACTAGGGGCTCCACAGTAAAATAAAACAATGAGAGCTGCCCTAAACAACAGTATACAAGGCATACGGACAGAGAGAGGCATAAAGCAATCACAGGTGTTGATTGGAAGAGCTAAGACCACGGGTGAGACAACAATGGTTAACAGCTAAGACAACAATGGGTAAATGGTGATAAATGGGCAGTGAGGGTCAGTTAGCTACATACAGGGCCTGAATTCCAGGCTGGGGCCGACAGATAAAAAAATGAAGTACCGTGTTAATGAACAGTCCAGCAGGCATCAGCTGTGTAGCCGTGTGATTATAGGGCCAATGAGCAGCAATAGATGAAACAGGGAGCCGTTCCGTAGTCAATTGCTACGCTAGGTGAGAGGGAGACCGTTTTCATGAAGCTAGCGGGCCGGGGCTGGCAGATGGATCTTCACCACATCCACGATGCTTAGGCCGGTTGAGAGCACGTTGGCCGAATTACGTCAGCAGATCAGCAGACCAGTAATGATGGATAGGCGGGAGGATTGGCAAGAGAGGCATTGTAGTTGGTGTACTTCGCTTGCTAGCTGATGGGCCTAACTCGAGGCTAACTGGTGCATACTTCTGGACAAGGGTGTTAGCCACAATAGCCACATGGTAGCAGCTAGCTAGCTGCGAAGATCCGGTGCAATGGCCCAGAGCTTGCGGCAGGAATCCGGTGATGTAGTGGAAAAAAGTAGCTGTCCGATATGCTCAGGGCTGATATCGCACTGTGCAGACTGGCAGGTATTATCCGGGCTAAAGTGTCTGGTGTCCGTGCTAAAGGTAAAGACCACTAGCAGTGGCTAACAATGACATAAATAGCTAGTAGCTAATTAGCTGGCTAGCTTCTGATGGAGGTTCCAGTTATTAGGTCTAAAAAATATCAGATTCGTACCACATTGTGCGAGGCGGGTTGCAGGAAGGTATATTTACTTCGAAAATGGTAAAAAAAGAGATTGAACTATAATGAAATGTATACCAGAAAAACGAAAAAGACTGAATATTTACATGGGACAAAAACAAATACGTCTTACTGATGCGCCATCTTGATTGAGAGAATGCCAAGAGTGTGCAAAGCTGTCATCAAAGCAAAGGGTGACTATTTGAAGAATCGAAAATCTATTGTGATTTGTTTAACACTTTTTTTTGTTACTACATGATTCCATGTGCTATTTCATAGTTTTGAAGTCTTCACTATTTTTCTACAATGTATAAAATTTTAAAAATAAAGAAAAACTCTTGAATGAGTAGGTGTTCTCAAACTTTTGACCGGTAGTGTAAGTAATGCAGATTCTCAAAATCTCCAACACTTATTTATTTCACCTTTATTTAACCAGGTAGGCAAGTTGAGATCAAGTTCTCATTTGCAACTTCGACCTGGCCAAGATAAAGCAGAGCAGTTTGACACATACAACAACACAGAGTTACACAAGGAATAAACAAAACATAGTCAATAATACAGTAGAAAAAGTCTATATACAGTGAGTGCAAATTAGGTTTTGAATTAATGAACACCTGGGTTGGGCATTGAGGCTACCATATTGAATCTGGCCTTTAACATTGTCTTGTTTATCCAGGTGAATTCCTAATTCATAGGAAACCCTGAAAAAACAAACAGTCTAGCTCTAAACCCACTGCAGCTGGTTGTAGGACATATGAATGTTAAGTAAAAATGCATACAGTGGTTCGTCCTTTATGGCGTACCTCGGAATTCTGTGCAAATTAATTACTTAAAAATCATACAATGTGATTCTCTGGATTTTTGTTTTAGATTCCGTCTCTCACAGTTGAAGTGTACCACGATAAAAATTACAGACCTATACATGCTTTGTAAGTAGGAAAACCTGCAAAATCAGCAGTGTATCAAATACTTGTTCTCCCCACTGTATATATTTTTTATTGCAGGAAATTGGCTGTAAAACACAAGATGGGGGCCTGAAAAATGTTCTTGCCCGGGACCGAATTCAGCCACGCCAACGGGCTGACCATGGTCATTGCCACGACGCCACCACGCTCACCACTTAAGCCCCTTTTTGAGCCAGGAAAAAAACCTGTGGGTGTGGGTGTGCATGCATGTGTGGCTGGGTTTGGAGCTAACTGCAAAAAATGTGAGTGTACACACACACGCTCCATAGCTGTCATATCCAAAGGAACGCTAAACATCCAAGCTAATAAATTAGGCTAAATATAACTCATTACGATTAAATGTAAGATAAGATCATGGTGGCCCAATTATATGCAAAGGGCTGTATGGTGCCACAGCTCATAAGAATATAATTTTGTGATTTTATTTATGGACTTTAAAATGAATGGTATATTAAATGGTATTGATTACTGCAGATTATAATTTCTAAATGCCTTGTGAGATCAATTGTTGTATCCCATAAAAACCCAAAATATAAGCTTGTTCACCCCATAACTACAATCTAAAATCTTAATAAATCACTGTATAGTCTCAAAACATGGTTTAAACTATCATTTTGATCTCATGGATAGTCAGACAGCGGTGTGAATGCAAGGACTATGAATTTGAGAGTGATTACATTTCTCCAGCCCCATCCCTCAGCTACATACCAAAACACCTCCGGGGTGGTCACAATCTTGTTGTTTGAACTGCAGATTGCCCCATTAAATTCAACAATCATCTCAACGTCCCTGGTCCACTTGACAGTCTGAAGTAGTAACAAAGTAACCTTGGCAATAACAACATTCATAGATTGTTATGTCGGCAGCCAATGGAAAGACATGGAGTAGCTACCATCTAAGATGAAGAGTTGCCCAATGTTGCTTTATAGTGAAAATTCAGAATTCAAACTATTCATTCAGATGAGCAAAGGTGGAACCTTGAATACCAGACTACTACACGTGAGGCTTCATGCAGAATCCCCATCACGTTTCTCTTCACTTTGTTTCACATTTTTTGCTTCCCTCTCATGATGTGCTCCCTCGCCCTTATCTCCCCTCCATTTCACTTTTCCATTGAAATGAAAAGTAATCTTACTTCCTTTCCATTCCACCCTGTAAAACTTATTTTTATTATTTATTTTTTACCTGCCCAAATGGTCAGTACATCTCCCTTTTATTATATTGTGCTTCTCCTCTCATCCCTTCACCCCTCTTTTCTTATCCTTTGTCAGCTAGTTCTGCTAAGCTCCTTTCATTCTTGCTGACTCATGGTCTGGTTGATTGTTCTGGGCTGTGACCATCAGGCCAACTCGGGCACTCAATAAAACACCCGAGGGGTGAAAAGGGGTCCTTCGGCCCTGCTGGCTAATGGGCTGGCACCCATTCTACATCAGTTGCATTTTCCACCTCTAGGCCTGAGAGGCTGCTTATTAAAATGGGCATAGGAGTGAGGCACCTGTAGTGTTGGTGAGTGTGAAAGGTGGATGGGAGTGAGGTTTGATTGCAGTTTTTCACAAACATTGTTTTTCTTCAACACCGATTGATAACTCCAATGCAACCACCGCCGCCCACCAACTTACATCAAGCCTCCTCATTCACCTCGGAGAATGAGTGAAAACTGTCATGTCAAAAACTCAACAATGCTATTGTGTTAGGGAGGTGTTGGGCACTGTGTGGGTGAAAAGGCATGCTGTACCAGAGTGTATGTTGCCATTTCAGAATCCACTGTATAAATGAAGAGGGTCTTTTAGGGTGATGTATTGTTTAAATATTTTGCATTACTCAAATCATATATACAGCTGAAGTCAGAAGTTTACATACACCTTAGCCAAATACATTTAAACTTTGTTTTCCACAATTCCTGACATGTAATCAAGGTAAACATTTCCTGTCTTAGGTCAGTTAGGATCACAACTTTACTTTAAGAATGTGAAATGTCAGAACAATAGTAAATTAATTATTTATTTCAGCTTTTATTTCTCTCATCACATTCCCAGTGGGTCCGAAGTTTACATACACTCAATTATTATTTGGTAGCATTGCCTTTAAATTGTTGAACTTGGGTCAAATGTTTTGGGTAGCCTTCCACAAGCTTCCCACAATAAGTTGGGTGCATTTTGGCCCATTCCTCCTGACAGAGCTGGTGTAACTGAGTCAGGTTAGTAGGCCTCCTTGCTCGCACATGCTTATCAGTTCTACCAACACATTTTCTGTGGGATTGAGGTCAGGGCTTTGTGATGGCCACTCCAATACCTTGACTTTGTTGTCCTTAAGCCATTTTGCCACAACTTCGGAAGTATGCTTGTGGTCATTGTCCATTTGGAAGACCCATTTGTAACCAAGCTTTAACTTCCTGACTGATGTCTTGAGATGTTGCTTCAATAGATCCACATCAATTTTCCATCCTCATGATGCCATTTATTTTGTGAAGTGCACGAGTCCCTCCTGCAGTAAATAACCCCCACAACATGATGCTGCCACCCACGTGCTTAACGGTTGGGATGGTGTTCTTCAGCTTGCAAGCCTCCCCCTTTTTCCTCCAAACATAACGGTGGTCATTATGGCTAAACAGTTCTATTTTTGTTTCATCAGACATGAGGACATTTCTCCAAAAAGTACAATCTTTGTCCCCATGTGCATTTGCAAACTGTAGTCTGGCTTTCTGATGGTGGTTTTGGAACAGTGGCTTCTTCCTTGCTGAGCGGCCTTTCAGGTTATGTCGATATAGCACTAGTTTTACTGTGGATATAGATACTTTTGTACCAGTTTCCTCCAGCATCTTCACAAGGTCCTTTGCTGTTGTTCTGGGATTGATTTGCACTTGTCGCACCAAAGTACGTTTATCTCTAGGAGACAGAACGCATCTCCTTCCTGAGCGGTGTGATGGCTGCTTGGTCCCATGGTGATTATACTTGCATACTACAGTTTGTACAAATGAACGTGGTACCTTCAGGCGTTTGGAAATTGCTCCCAAGGATGAACCAGACATGTGGAGGTCTACAATTGTTTTCTGAGGTCTTGGCTGATATACTAACTGTATATACTATATTCTATCCTACTGTGTCTTAGTCTATGCCACTCTGACATTGCTAGTCCAAATATTTATATATTCTTAAATCCATTCCTTTAACTTTAGATTGTGTGTATTGTTAGATATTACTGCACTGTTGGAGCAAGAAACAGAAGAATTTCGCTACACCCGCAATAACATCTGCTAAACCCGTGTATGCAGCCAATAAAATTTGATTTGAATTTGATATCTTTCATTGTCTGTACAGGAGCCGTGTGCAGCATGTGCAGGAGCAGTTCGAGCTTCAACTTGGTGGGAGAAGCTGTGCTGTTACTGTGTGGCAGCGTTTCACAAACTCGGTCCTGCGGACCTTAAGGGGTGCACGTTTTGGTTTTTGCCCTAGCACTACACAGCTGATTCAAATAATCAAATCATGATGATTAGTTGAATCAGCTGGGTAGTGCTCATGGAAAAAACAAAAATGTGCACTTGGGGTCCCGGGGACAGAGTTTGGGAAAACCCTGTTGCATTTCAGTGTAGAAAGTCATTTTGGTGCAAAGGGCAACATCGTCTAATGCTAGGTCGTGAATATAGCTTGGTTGACATTATAACCTGAGTGTAATATTATTTTTTTCACCTTTATTTAACCAGGTAGGCTAGTTGAGAACAAGTTCTCATTTGCAACTGCGACCTGGCCAAGATAAATCAAAGCAGTTCGACACATACAAAAACAGAGTTACACATGGAATAAACAAACATACAATCAATAATACAGTACAAAAAAAGTCTATATACAGTATGTACAAATGAGGTAGGATAAGGGAGGTAAGGTAATAAATAGTCCATGGTGGCAAAGTAATTACAATATAGCAATTAAACACTGGAATGGTAGAATGTGCAGAAGATGCATGTGAAAGTAGAGATACTGGGGTGCAACTGAGCAAGATAAATAAAATACAGTATGGGGATGAGGTAGTTGGATGGGCTGTTTACAGATGGGCTATGTACAGGTGCAGTGATCTGTGAGCTGCTCTGACAGCTGGTGCTTAAAGCTAGTGAGGGAGATATGGGTCTCCAGCTTCAGTGATTTTTGCAGTTCAATCCAGTCAGTCATCGGCAGCAGAGAACTGGAAGGAGAGGGGGCCAAAGGAAGAATTGGTTTTGGGGGTGACCAGTGAGATATACCTGCTGGAGCGCGTGCTACGGGTGGGTGCTGCTAAGGTGACCAGTGAGCTGAGATAAGGCGGGGCTTTACCTAGCAGAGACTTGTAGATGACCTGGAGCCAGTGGGTTTGGCGACGAGTATGAAGCGAGGGCCAGCCAACGAGAGCGTACAGGTTGCAGTGGTGGGTAGTATATGGGGCTTTGGTGACAAAATGAATGGCACTGTGATAGACTGCATCCAATTTGTTGAGTAGAGAGTTGGAGGCTATTTTGTAAATGACATCGCCAAAGTCGAGGATCGGTAGGATGGTCAGTTTTACGAGGGTGTGTTTGGCAGCATGAGTGAAGGATGCTTTGTTGCGAATTCTAGATTTAATTTGGATTGGAGATGCTTAATATGAGTCTGGAAGGATAATTTACAGTCTAACCAGACACCTAGGTATTTGTAGTTGTCCACACATTCTAAGTCTAAGCATTCTAAGCATTTAGTTTTACTTGCATTTAAGAGCAGTTGGAGGCCACGGAAGGAGAGTTGTATGGCATTGAAGCTCGTCTGGAGGTTAGTTAACACAATGTCCAAAGAAGTGCCAGAGGTATGCAGAATGGTGTCGTCTGCATAGAGGTGGATCAGAGAATCACCAGCAGCGAGAGCGACATCATTGATGTATATAGAGAAGAGAGTCGGCCTGAGAATTTAACCCTGTGGCACCCCCATAGAGACTGCCAGAGGTCCGGACAACAGGCCCTCCGATTTGACACGGACTCTGTCTGAAAAGTAGTTGGTGAACCAGGCGAAGCAATTATTTTGAGAAACCAAGGCTGTTGAGTCTGCCAATAAGAATGTTGTGATTGACAGAGTCGAAAGCCTTGGCCAGGTCGATGAATACGGCTGCACAGTACTGCCTTTTATCGGTGGCGGTTATGATATCATTTAGGACCTTGAGCGTGGCTGAGGTGCACCCATGACCAGCTCTGAAACCAGATTGCATAGCGGAGTAGTTACGCTGGGATTCGAACTGGTCGGTAATCTGTTTGTTAACGTGGCTTTTGAAGACCTTAGAAAGGCAGGGTAGGATAGATATAGGTCTGTAGCAGTTTGGGTCTAGAGTGTCACCCCCTTTGAAGAGGGGGATGACTGTGGCACCTTTCCAATCTATGGGAATCTCAGACGATACAAAATAGAGGTTGTGAGAGAGTGTAATCAGAATTGTGTAATCTGGTTGACGTTAGCGCCACCAGCTAGCCATTGAGTCAGAGAGATAAGAAGGAAGAAGAGGGACAGGCTGACCCTGCCATTACCTCAATGTCAACATGGCTGACTGAGCCCGCTGCAGAGGAACGTAAGGGGTAGGGCGGGCACACAGTCCTGTCCAGACCTTGAGGCTGAGCTGCTACACAACTCAAATCTCATGAACCACCGACCTGCTAACTATCATTTCTACTCTGCAATGATCAATTATGGTCACAGTGATTGCCTTGAGTGCACACACCTAGTTACTCAGGTCATTATCAAATCACTGATTAAAAAGAACGAAAACCAAGAGTAAATGGACACAGCCAATGAAGACCAGCGCTGAAATATCTCACTGAGCTCACTTCCCTTCTCTGCACAGCTAGAACACACAAACTTGTTTCAAGTCTATGGGTGCAACCCATGTCTGGGGCACAAATAAATATTGGACGGAGCTATGGTGGGACTAGCTAACTCATGTCTGACTACAACAATGTACTAACTGTGAAACACTTTTGACACCTTGTAGAGTCCATGCCTCGACGAATTGAGGTGGTTCGTGGGGCAAAAGGGGGTGCAACTCAATATTAGGAAGGTGTTCCTAATATTTTGTGCACTCAGCAAATTATATACACTAAGGCAACAACCAAAGGGTATTCAAACAAACCCTATACAGGTGTCAAATCCTCCATGTACATTCACAATTTTTACAAGTGCTCAGAATATTTCGCTTTCAATTAAAGGCCAGTAGGCATTTATAGGCTAAAGAAAAGTTGGGTAAGATATTTGTGAAAAGAAGCTCTACCCTTTTCTCTGAAATTATATAAAAAGATCTATTGAATAGCCTCTATTGAATAGAGTTTTTATTTTCCCCTTTCCCGCAGACCCACTTGAATGCTTTTAGGTTATTCTCACAGAGAGAGAGAGAGGACACATGCTGTACCGATTCAATAGAATTATATACTGGTCTCTCACAGTCCGAACATCTCAAGTTGGTTTATATTTCTCTACCTCTGTCTCCCTTAGTTTCTACTTATGGTGAGAGTTTTGCTGACTTTGTTTCATGTGTTAAGATTTTCTGAACAACAGATATGAATGACTGGCAAAAAAAGATCTGAGTAACCCACACAGAAAAAAGACCTGAAGAACTGGCTGTAAACTTCAGAGACCACTCGGGCTTGGTGCTGCTAGCCCAAAACTCTCCACTCTACTATTAGAAGAATACCACTAGTTGCTACAAAACAAATGCCGACAAACTATGACCTCTTTCATGACGTTTAGTGTGCCAAGTGTTATTGTTATCAACCAGTTGACGGGGGAAATCATTATTGTTTTGGTGTTTCAATATTACATCTGAGTCTAAAAGATAAAAGTGTTATATAACCAGCTGATAATGCATGTTAAGGGCGTGCATTTGCATAACCAGCCCAGATAAACGTGTCATGTTGTCCTCCTAAACCTGGGGCAGATCCTCGGTCTCTGCAAATGTGTTGAAGGCATGGCCTTAAAAACAGATGACTTCTTTCAGCATGTTAACCAATAGACAACTAACAATTTGTTCAGTTTCATTGAATTAACTTCCAACACTGATTGCTTTGATATGTAAACTGAGGAACTGTGAAAGAAATAGGTTGGGAGAAATAGAGGGAGAAGAACAGAGCAAAGAGAGGAGGGCAGGAAAAACAGGCGAGTAACAGAGAGAAGTTGGGAGAGGCTTTTAACTATATGGTTTACAGCTATGGACAGAATCAGTGTTGAAGTACTAGGGAGCGGTCTCCAGACTACATTCTTGTCTCGGATACCTTTGACTCGGTCTCGATAGTGAAGACTCAATTTCTTCTAGTCAGAATTATCAGCTTCAATTCAGTCAGAGCATAAAACCGCTTCGCCAGGCCAAATATATACACTCCTTTCTTGAAACAATCTCTTAACAGTCTTTATATGTATTATAGACATGTTTGCACAGTGGCAAACCTATAGGCCTTCAGTGTGCGACAGGTTTGTGATTCTGAAAGGATAGTAAGCATAATACTAGCTCACTCATGTAGGGGAAGTGCACTTTTTGCAAAACACAAAGGGCCTGTGGTGCAGTGGAAGGTATACGCAGGTATAAGCCGTATACACACTTTTTTGATGCGAATCAAAGTAGTTTAGTGGAGGTATACGACTTAGCAGCTCTAAATTACATGGGTAGCCGGTAGGGTAGAAAATACATTTTAGCATATGATATCTACCAGTAAATGCTAACTGAGGCAATAGAGGCAACAATGGATACGCAAACCAGGTATTGCATTTTTTTTTGTCAGAGGTGTTGGTAAAATTATTATTTATATTTTTTTAAACTAAGAATCTTGAAAGTGAAAATCTGAAAAAAAAGAATGTTTCACACAGGGTGCCCTTCCTTCACTGGGAGGGCAGTTAGGGAACTCTTTTGCAAAATTAGAGTACTCCAATTTTTCCAGGCACCATAAGGCTGATGGATATTGTTATCTTTATTTAGCCATCTTACATATAAAACCTTATTTGTTCATCAGAAACGGCGAAAAACTCACCACAGGTTAATGAGAAGGGTGTGCTTGAAAGGATGTTGGGTTGTATTGGAGAGAGTCTCAGTCTTAAATTATTTTCCACACAGTCTGTGCCTGTATTTCGTTGGCATGCTAGTGAGGGCCGAGAATCCATTCGCACATACAGTTGAAGTCGGAAGTTCACATACACTTAGGTTAGTCATTAAAACTCGTTTTTCAACAACTCCACAAATTTCTTATTAGCAAACTACAGTTTTGGCAAGTTGGTTGCATGATAAGACATTTTTCCAACAATTGTTTACAGACAGATTATTTCACTTAATCACAATTCCAGTGAGTCAGAAGTTTACATACACTAAGTTGACTGTGCCTTTAAACAGCTTGGAAAATTCCAGAAAATGATGTCATGGCTTTAGAAGCTTCTGATAGGCTAATTGACATAATTTGAGTCAATTGGAGGTGTACCTATGGGTGTATTTCAAGGCCTACCATCAAACTCAGTGCCTCTTTGTTTGACATCATGGGAAAATTAAAATAAATCAGCTAAGAACTCAGAAAAACAATTGTAGACCTCCACAAGTCTGGTTCATCCTTGGGAGCAATTTCCTAACGCCTGAAGGTACCACGTTCATCTGTACAAACAATAGTATGCAAGTATAAAGACCATGGGACCACACAGCCGTAATATCGCTCAGGAAGGAGACGCATTCTGTCTCATAGAGACGGATGAACTTGTGCGAAAAGTGCAAATCAAATCAATACCAGATAATTTACAGTCTAACCAGACACCTAGGTATTTGTAGTTGTCCACACATTCTAAGTCAGAACCATCCAGAGTAGTGATGCTGGACGGGCGGGCGGGTAGCGATCGGTTGAAGAGCATGCATTTAGTTTTACTTGCATTTAAGAGCAGTTGGAGGCCACGGAAGGAGAGTTGTATGGCATTGAAGCTCGTCTGGAGGTTAGTTAACACAATGTCCAAAGAAGTGCCAGAGGTATGCAGAATGGTGTCGTCTGCATAGAGGTGGATCAGAGAATCACCAGCAGCGAGAGCGACATCATTGATGTATACAGAGAAGAGAGTCGGCCTGAGAATTGAACCCTGTGGCACCCCCATAGAGACTGCCAGAGGTCCGGACAACAGGCCCTCCGATTTGACACACTGACTCTGTCTGAAAAGTAGTTGGTGAACCAGGCGAAGCAATTATTTTGAGAAACCAAGGCTGTTGAGTCTGCCAATAAGAATGTTGTGATTGACAGAGTCGAAAGCCTTGGCCAGGTCGATGAATACGGCTGCACAGTACTGCCTTTTATCGGTGGCGGTTATGATATCATTTAGGACCTTGAGCGTGGCTGAGGTGCACCCATGACCAGCTCTGAAACCAGATTGCATAGCGGAGTAGTTACGCTGGGATTCGAACTGGTCGGTAATCTGTTTGTTAACGTGGCTTTTGAAGACCTTAGAAAGGCAGGGTAGGATAGATATAGGTCTGTAGCAGTTTGGGTCTAGAGTGTCTCCCCTTTGAAGAAGGGGATGACCGTGGCAACTTTCTATGGGAATCTCAGACGATACAAAATAGAGGTTGCGAGAGAGTGTAATCAGAATTGTGTAATCTGGTTGACGTTAGCGCCACCAGCTAGCCATAGAGTTAGAGAGATAAGAAGAAAGAAGAGGGACAGGCTGACCCTGCCATTACCTCAATGTCAACATGGCTGACTGAGCCCGCTGCAGAGGAACGTAAGGGGTAGGGCGGGCACACAGTCCTGTCCAGACCTTGAGGCTGAGCTGCTACACAACTCAAATCTCATGAACCACCGACCTGCTAACTATCATTTCTACTCTGCAATGATCAATTATGGTCACAGTGATTGCCTTGAGTGCACACACCTAGTTACTCAGGTCATTATCAAATCACTGATTAAAAAGAACGAAAACCAAGAGTAAATGGACACAGCCAATGAGGACCAGCGCTGAAATATCTCACTGAGCTCACTTCCCTTCTCTGCACAGCTAGAACACACAAACTTGTCTCAAGTCTATGGGTGCAACCCATGTCTGGGGCACAAATAAATATTGGACGGAGCTATGGTGGGACTAGCTAACTCATGTCTGACTACAACAATGTACTAACTGTGAAACACTTTTGACACCTTGTAGAGTCCATGCCTCGACGAATTGAGGTGGTTCGTAGGGCAAAAGGGGGTGCAACTCAATATTAGGAAGGTGTTCCTAATATTTTGTGCACTCAGCAAATTATATACACTAAGGCAACAACCAAAGGGTATTCAAACAAACCCTATACAGGTGTCAAATCCTCCATGTACATTCACAATTTTTACAAGTGCTCAGAATATTTCGCTTTCAATTAAAGGCCAGTAGACATTTATAGGCTAAAGAAAAGTTGGGTAAGATGTTTGTGAAAAGAAGCTCTACCCTTTTCTCTGAAATTATATAAAAAGATCTATTGAATAGCCTCTATTGAATAGAGTTTTTATTTTCCCCTTTCCCGCAGACCCACTTGAATGCTTTTAGGTTATTCTCACAGAGAGAGAGAGAGGACACATGCTGTACCGATTCAATAGAATTATATACTGGTCTCTCACAGTCAGAACATCTCAAGTTGGTTTATATTTCTCTACCTCTGTCTCCCTTAGTTTCTACTTATGGTGAGAGTTTTGCTGACTTTGTTTCATGTGTTAAGATTTTCTGAACAACAGATATGAATGACTGGCAAAAAAAGATCTGAGTAACCCACACAGAAAAAAGACCTGAAGAACTGGCTGTAAACTTCAGAGACCACTCGGGCTTGGTGCTGCTAGCCCAAAACTCTCCACTCTACTATTAGAAGAATACCACTAGTTGCTACAAAACAAATGCCGACAAACTATGACCTCTTTCATGACGTTTAGTGTGCCAAGTGTTATTGTTATCAACCAGTTGACGGGGGAAATCATTATTGTTTTGGTGTTTCAATATTACATCTGAGTCTAAAAGATAAAAGTGTTATATAACCAGCTGATAATGCATGTTAAGGGCGTGCATTTGCATAACCAGCCCAGATAAACGTGTCATGTTGTCCTCCTAAACCTGGGGCAGATCCTCGGTCTCTGCAAATGTGTTGAAGGCATGGCCTTAAAAACAGATGACTTCTTTCAGCATGTTAACCAATAGACAACTAACAATTTGTTCAGTTTCATTGAATTAACTTCCAACACTGATTGCTTTGATATGTAAACTGAGGAACTGTGAAAGAAATAGGTTGGGAGAAATAGAGGGAGAAGAACAGAGCAAAGAGAGGAGGGCAGGAAAAACAGGCGAGTAACAGAGAGAAGTTGGGAGAGGCTTTTAACTATATGGTTTACAGCTATGGACAGAATCAGTGTTGAAGTACTAGGGAGCGGTCTCCAGACTACATTCTTGTCTCGGATACCTTTGACTCGGTCTCGATAGTGAAGACTCAATTTCTTCTAGTCAGAATTATCAGCTTCAATTCAGTCAGAGCATAAAACCGCTTCGCCAGGCCAAATATATACACTCCTTTCTTGAAACAATCTCTTAACAGTCTTTATATGTATTATAGACATGTTTGCACAGTGGCAAACCTATAGGCCTTCAGTGTGCGACAGGTTTGTGATTCTGAAAGGATAGTAAGCATAATACTAGCTCACTCATGTAGGGGAAGTGCACTTTTTGCAAAACACAAAGGGCCTGTGGTGCAGTGGAAGGTATACGCAGGTATAAGCCGTATACACACTTTTTTGATGCGAATCAAAGTAGTTTAGTGGAGGTATACGACTTAGCAGCTCTAAATTACATGGGTAGCCGGTAGGGTAGAAAATACATTTTAGCATATGATATCTACCAGTAAATGCTAACTGAGGCAATAGAGGCAACAATGGATACGCAAACCAGGTATTGCATTTTTTTTTGTCAGAGGTGTTGGTAAAATTATTATTTATATTTTTTTAAACTAAGAATCTTGAAAGTGAAAATCTGAAAAAAAAGAATGTTTCACACAGGGTGCCCTTCCTTCACTGGGAGGGCAGTTAGGGAACTCTTTTGCAAAATTAGAGTACTCCAATTTTTCCAGGCACCATAAGGCTGATGGATATTGTTATCTTTATTTAGCCATCTTACATATAAAACCTTATTTGTTCATCAGAAACGGCGAAAAACTCACCACAGGTTAATGAGAAGGGTGTGCTTGAAAGGATGTTGGGTTGTATTGGAGAGAGTCTCAGTCTTAAATTATTTTCCACACAGTCTGTGCCTGTATTTCGTTGGCATGCTAGTGAGGGCCGAGAATCCATTCGCACATACAGTTGAAGTCGGAAGTTCACATACACTTAGGTTAGTCATTAAAACTCGTTTTTCAACAACTCCACAAATTTCTTATTAGCAAACTACAGTTTTGGCAAGTTGGTTGCATGATAAGACATTTTTCCAACAATTGTTTACAGACAGATTATTTCACTTAATCACAATTCCAGTGAGTCAGAAGTTTACATACACTAAGTTGACTGTGCCTTTAAACAGCTTGGAAAATTCCAGAAAATGATGTCATGGCTTTAGAAGCTTCTGATAGGCTAATTGACATAATTTGAGTCAATTGGAGGTGTACCTATGGGTGTATTTCAAGGCCTACCATCAAACTCAGTGCCTCTTTGTTTGACATCATGGGAAAATTAAAATAAATCAGCCAAGAACTCAGAAAAACAATTGTAGACCTCCACAAGTCTGGTTCATCCTTGGGAGCAATTTCCTAACGCCTGAAGGTACCACGTTCATCTGTACAAACAATAGTATGCAAGTATAAAGACCATGGGACCACACAGCCGTAATATCGCTCAGGAAGGAGACGCATTCTGTCTTATAGAGACGGATGAACTTGTGCGAAAAGTGCAAATCAAATCAATACCAGAAGAAGCAAAGGACCTTGTGAAGATGCTAGAGGAAACAGGTACAAAAGTATCTATATCCACAGTAAAACAAGTCCCATATCGACATTTCCTGAAAGGCTGCTCAGCAAGGAAGAAGTCACTGCTCCAAAACCGCCATAAAAAAAGCCAGACTACGGTTTGCAACTGCACATGGGGACAAAGTTCGTACTTTTTGGAGAAATGTCCTCATGTCTGATGAAACAAAAATAGAACTGTTTAGCCACAATGAAAGATATCAAATTCAAATCAAATTTTATTGGCTGCATACACGGGTTTAGCAGATGTTATTGCGGGTGTAGCGAAATGCTTCTGTTTCTTGCTCCAACAGTGCAGTAATATCTAACAATACACACAATCTAAAGTTAAAGGAATGGAATTAAGAATATATAAATATTTGGACTAGCAATGTCAGAGTGGCATAGACTAAGACACAGTAGGATAGAATATAGTATATACAGTTAGTATATCAGCCAAGACCTCAGAAAACAATTGTAGACCTCCACATGTCTGGTTCATCCTTGGGAGCAATTTCCAAACGCCTGAAGGTACCACGTTCATTTGTACAAACTGTAGTATGCAAGTATAATCACCATGGGACCAAGCAGCCATCACACCGCTCAGGAAGGAGATGCGTTCTGTCTCCTAGAGATGAACGTACTTTGGTGCGACAAGTGCAAATCAATCCCAGAACAACAGCAAAGGACCTTGTGAAGATGCTGGAGGAAACTGGTACAAAAGTATCTATATCCACAGTAAAACTAGTGCTATATCGACATAACCTGAAAGGCCGCTCAGCAAGGAAGAAGCCACTGCTCCAAAACCACCATCAGAAAGCCAGACTACAGTTTGCAAATGCACATGGTGACAAAGATTGTACTTTTTGGAGAAATGTCCTCATGTCTGATGAAACAAAAATAGAACTGTTTAGCCATAATGACCACCGTTATGTTTGGAGGAAAAAGGGGGAGGCTTGCAAGCTGAAGAACACCATCCCAACCATGAAGCACGGGAGTGGCAGCATCATGTTGTGGGGGTGCTTTGCTGCAGGAGGGACTGGTGCACTTCACAAAATAGATGGCATCATGAGGCAGGAAAATTATGTGGATATATTGAAGCAACTTCTCAAGACATCAGTTAGGAAGTTAAAGCTTGGTCGTAAATGGGTCTTCCAAATGGACAATGACCCCAAGCATACTTTCAAAGTTGTGGCAAAATGGCTTAAGGACAACAAAGTCAAAGTATTGGCGTGGCCATCACAAAGCCCTGACCTCAATTCTATAGAACATCTGTTGGCAGAACTGAAAAGGCGTGTGCGAGCAAGGAGGCCTACAAACCTGGTGTACAGCTCTGTCAGGAGGAATGGGCCCAAATTCACCCAACTTATTGTGGGATGCTTGTGGAAGGCTACCCGTTTGACCAAAGTTAAACCATTTAAAGGCAATGCTACCAAATACTAATTGAGTGTATGTACACTTCTGACCCACTGGGAACTAGATGAAATAAATAAAAACTGAAATAAATAATTCTCTCTACTATTATTCTGACATTTCACATTCTTAAAATAAAGTGGTGATCCTAACTGACCCAAGACAGGGGATTTTTTACTAGGATTAAATGTCAGGAATTGTGAAAAACTGAGTTTAAATGTATTTGGCTAAGGTGTATGTAAACTTCCGACTTTAATTGTAATACATCTGTTAAAGTGTGTATGCGACGAATAAACTTTAATTGGATTTTCAATATGTACTGTTTGAGGTACTCGAGGACCGGAGTTGGGAAACACTGCTCTCTAGTTATATGATAAATAGAATTACGCTAGAACAGCCACTAAACATTTGAATGTGAAGATCCATTCTATTAATGTTATTTCTATGCAGTGGCTACTCATTAGTCATCAATATTAATTTGAATGGAAATCATGTCTATGAATTTGACATATATGCTTTGATTACTCACCACATTCCAGAAGAAAGGGTTGAAGATGATGGCGATGACAGCAACACAGAACCTGGGGTCATAGACGTCTATATGCTTCAGAACATCCTCCATTACTGACATGTCCACCTGACAGACATAGAAACAGAGAAATATCAGAAGCACAGAAATAGAATTCTAGATCAAAGTTCAAAAGACAGTTTAACTTTGACATTTGGAGTTGTTTTACTGATGAGTGCCTAGAGGTTTTCTTTGAGTATATGAACAGAGTTGTAGGCATTTTCTAGATGGGAAAATGAACTGTAGGTATTTTAATTCGGTCAGAGTGTTAAATAGTATTTCAGTATGACTGATGACTAATGTGATCAATTTTGGATATCATTCACGGCTTTATGCAGAATATTTATAGGGCAGCAGGTAACCTAGCGGTTAGAGCATTGGGCCAGTACCTAAGGGTACATCTGTCAATGTGCCATTGAGCAAGGCACTTAACCCTAATTTGCTCCAGGGGCACCGTCCTACTATGGCTGACCCTGTAAAACACATTTCACTGCACCTATCCGGTGTATGTGACAATAATATACAGTACCAGTCAAAAGTTTGGACACACCTAATCATTCAAGGGTTTTTCTTTATTTGTACTATTTTCTACATTGTAGAATAATAGTGAAGACATAACAACTATGAAATAACACAATTGGAATCATGTAGTAACCAAAAAAGTGTTAATAAAAACATATTTTATATTTGAGATTCTTCAAAATAGCCACCCTTTGCCTTGATGACAGCATTGCACACTCTTGGCATTCTCTCAACCAGCTTTCAATTAACAGGTGTGCCTTGTTGAAAGTTAATTTGAGGAATTTCTTTACACTTAATGCATTTAAGCCAACCATATGTGTTGTGATAAGGTAGGGGTGGTATACCCAATTTGTTAAAAGACCAAGTCCATATTATGGCAAGAACAGGCCCAGTGATGACAACTTAGCCGTTTTAAAAATGTATTTGGAACTTTTGAAAAGTTGCTCAAATGCTAAAATGCACGCAATTTCCCTCTAAATGACACAAAAACTATTTTCTCTGTCAAACACTCACAACACAACTGCCTGGCTGCAAAAGTGCATTGAGAGTAACGTCAGCAGCAGGCGCTCAGCTCGTGCACAGGCAGAAGCAGGCCAGCAGCAATTTCAGCAAATTGCAAATCATTGTTGGCTGACGGCAGCAGGAAGATTGTAGGCGTTCAACCAGACAAACCCAATGAATATAAACTCAGAAGAAAAAGGAATGTCCCCTTTTCAGGACCCTGTCTTTCAGTGATAATTGGTAAAAATCAAAATAACTTCACAGATCTTCATTGTAAAGGGTTTAAACACTGTTTCCCATGCTTGTTCAATGAACCATAAACAATTAATGAACATGCACCTGTGGAACGGTCGTTAAGACACTCACAGCTTAAGGTCAGTTGAGGTCACAGTTAGGACACTAAAAAGAGGCCTTTCTACTGAGTCTGAAAAACACCAAAAGAAAGATGCCCAGGGTCCCTGCTCATCTGTATGAACGTGCCTTAGGCATGCTGCAAGGAGGCATAAGGACTGCAGATATGGCCAGGGCAATATATATATTGCAATATATTGCCTAAGACAGAGCTACAGGGAGACAGGATGGACAGCTGATCGTCCTCGCAGTGGCAGACTACATGTAACAACACCTGTACAGGATTGGTACATACGAACATCACAGCTGCAGGACAGGTACAGGATGGCAACAACTGCCCGAGTTACACCAGGAACGCACAATACTTCCATCAGTCCTCAGACTTTCCGCAATAGGCAGAGAGAGGCTGGACTGAGGGCGTGTAGGCCTGTTGTAAGGCAGGTCCTCACCAGACATCACCGGCAACAACGTCACCTCTGGGCACAAACCCACCATTGCTGGACCAGACAGAACTGGCAAAAAGTGCTCTTCACTGACGGGTCGCGGTTGTGTCTCACCAGGGGTGATTGTCGGATTTGCGTTTATTGTCGAAGGAACGTGCGTTACACCGAGGCCTGTATTCTGGAGCGGGATCAATTTGGAGGTGGAGGGTCAATCATGGTCTGGGGTGGTGTGTCACAGCATCATCGTACTGAGCTTGTCGTCATTGCAGGCAATCTCAATACTGTGCGTTACAGGGAAGACATCCTCCTCCCTCATGTGGTACCCTTCCTGCTGGCTCATCCTGACATTACCCTCCGGTATGACAATGCCACCAGCCATACTGCTCATTCTGTGCGTGATTTCCTGCAAGACAGGCATGTCAGTGTTCTGCCATGGCCAGCGAAGAGCCCGGATCTCAATCCCATTGAGCACGTCTGGGACCTGTTGGATCAGAGGGTGAGGGTTAGGGCCATTCCCCCCAGAAATGTCAGGGAATTTGCAGGTTCCTTGGTGGAAGACTGGCGTAACATCTCACAGCAATAACTGGCAAATCTGGTGCAGTTCATGAGGAGGAGATGCACTGCAGTTAGTTAACTTCTCTAGGATAGGGGGCAGCATTCGGAATTTTGGATAAAAGCGTGCCCAGATTAAACTGCCTGCTACTCATCCCCAGAAGATAAGATAGGCATATTATTAGTAGATTTGGATAGAAAACACTGACATTTCTAAAGTTTTTTGAATAATGTCTGTGAGCATAACATAACTTATTTGTCAGGCGAAACCCCTAGGATTTTTATTTTTTGAGGTCACTCTTGTCAATGGCTTCTCATTGGGAATCCAGATTTCTTGCAGTTCCTATCGCTTCCACTGGATGTCAACAGTCTTTAGAAATTGGTTGACATTTTTCCTTTGTGTAATGAAGAAGTGTCACTGTTCAGAATGAGGCTAGAGTGAAGAGGACTCTTTGTTAGAGGCGCGTCGCCTGAAAGCTAGCTACAGTTTGTTTTCCTACTGTATTGAACACAGATCATCCAATCTTCAATTGATTTTTTACGTAAAAAAATACCTAAAGTTCTATTACAAAAGTAGTTTGAAATGTTTTGGCAAAGTTTACAGGTAACTTTTGAGATATTTGTAGTCACGTTGCGCAAGTTTGAACCAGTGTTTTTCTGGATCAAACGCGCCAAATAAATGGACATTTTGGATATATATCGACATAATTAATCAAACAAAAGGACCATTTGTGGGACATGTTTATGGGACATATTGGAGTGCCAACAAAAGAAGCTCATAAGGCATGAATTATATCTTTATTTCTGCCTTGTGTCGAGCCTGCAGGGTTGAAATATGCTTTTCTGTCTTTGTTTACTGGGGTGCTATCCTCAGATAGTAGCATCGTTTGCTTTCGCCGAAAAGCCTTTTTGAAACATGACATGTTGGCTGGAATCACAACAAGTGTAGCTTTAATTTGATATCTTGCATGTGTGATTTCATGAAAGTTTGATTTTTATAGTAATTTATTTGAATTTGGCGCTCTTCATTTTCACTGGCTTTTGGCCAGGTGAGATGCTAGCATCCCACATATCCCAGAGAGGTTAATGCAGCTGGTGGCCACACCAGATACTGACTGTTACTTTTGATTTTGACCCCGCCCCTTGTTCAGGGACACATTCTTCCGTTTCTGTTAGTCACATGTCTGTGGAACTTGTTCAGTTTATGTCTCAGTTGTTGAATCTTATGTTCATACATATATTTATACACGTTAAGTTTGCTGAAAATAAACAGTTGACAGTGAGTGAGATGTTTCTTTTTTTGCGTTTAGTTGGTCACACATGTTTGATCTTGAACAGAACTTACATCAACCAACATGTCTCAATCAAAAGAGTCTGTACTGTACCTGAATTTAAAGGGTGGCTGAAGCCAGTAATTGGGGATGATTGTCGGGCATACCGTGCGTACTGCAAATCAGATGTACTAAAAACATTGTGCTACAGCAAAGCATATAAATAAATCAAAACCGTACAACCACGCAATGCAGTCTACATTACCAGTTGGTTAAGAAAGTGGATAACTGCAAAAGCACAGAAGCTACTATGGCAATGGCCATTGCGGAGCATTGTTCGCTGCTAGCATGTGACCATTTAGGTATGGCTTGCAAATCTGCCTTTTCAGATTCTGTGGCAGCAACAAACTTCCAAATGCACTCCCCTAAATGATTAGGGGAGTACTGGCTCTTTATTTTCTCAGATGTGGGGGATGAGAAGTTCAGTCTCCTTTTGGATGAGTCCACTGAAGTCAGTGTCTCGAAATACCTGGGTGTGGGGATTTGGTATTTCAGTGCTAAAAAAAATAACCGGTGTCCACATTTCTCAGGCTGGTTGAATTGGAGGGGGAGGGGGGGGATGCCAGATCAATAGCAAAAGCGGTAGTTGAGTTTCTTGAGAAGTGTAACCTTTAAAAAGACGATCTTGTGGGCCTCCCGGGTGACGCAGTGGTCTAGGGCCACCAGAGACTCTGGGTTCGCGCCCAGGCTCTGTCGCAGCCGGCCGCGACCGGGAGGTTAAGCTATTGAAAACAAAGACTTCCACCTCCCAAATTGCAGTTCCTATGTCTTCTACAAGATGTCAACAGTTATACATGGTTTCAGGCTTGTATTCTGAAAAACCAACAAGGAATAGTTGTTTATCCTCACGGAGTCCTATGGCAAAACTAGTCTCCTTGCGTGCGAGCTTCGTTCTTTTCCTTTCCTATTGAAAGTAGTTAGCTCCGTATGAAATATTATTGTTTATTTAGATATTAGAGTACCTAATAATGTATTAGAAACGTCATTTGATTTGTTTGGACAAATTTTACTGGTAACTTTTGGAACTCCTATGTCTGCATTCTGAACGGGTGGATTACTGAACTCAATGAGGGCTATAAAGAAGGAATTTATCGAACAAAACGACCATTCATTGTGTTCCTGGGACTCTTGTGATTGCGATCAGAGGAAGATCTTCAAAAGGTAAGTGACTTATTTTGTCGCTATATGGGATTTTGTGACACCTGTGCTTGTTTGGATAATATGCTGTTGTGAGGCGCTGACCTCAGATAATCAATTGCTGTGCTGTCACCGTAAAGCCTTTTTTAAATACGACGATGCAGTTAGATTGCCAAGATTCTAAGCTAAAGAATCATGTATGACACTTGTATTATCATGAATGTTTAATATTGCGTGTTTTGTATTTTGAATTTGGCACTCTGCAATTTCACCGGATGTTGTTGAGGTGGGTCGCTAGCAGAACGCCTGCGTCAGAAAGGTTTTAAATTATGGACTGTTGTTAACCTTTGCTTATTTGAGCTGTTCTCAGTGTTGACAACTAATTTTCAGGGGAAGTTGCTAGAGGCAAGTCGATTTTGTTGCTAAATGAAGTTGTGATATCATTGTGTGATGACGTCATTACGTAATAACTTAAAACTGCGTCATTATGTAGAATACACAATAACGTTACTCAAATTGACTGGCCATCACGGCAAAAAATATGATTTTACATTTTTTAGTTTAGATTTGTTTCTTTATTATCACATATTTTTATTTGTTAAAGTAATATAAACACATTTTATATGATCAGATATTTTTATTTTTAAACACATTGAACTATTGAACAACTCCATATTATTGAACAATTACATTTAATTTATTTTCTTAACTAGTAAACCTACACATTCTGAACAATTATAGTTTAACCTGTCTAGGACACACATTCCGCTAGCGGAACCCCCCGCCCAACATTCCGCTGAAAAGGCAGCGCGGGATATTCAAAAATATTTTTAGAAATATTCAACTTTCACACATTGACAAGTCCAATAGAGCAAATGGAAGATAAACATCTTGTTAATCTACCCATCGTGTCCGATTTAAAAAATGTTTTACAGCGAAAACACAACATATATTTATGTTAGATCCCCACCAAATCCAAAGCCATTTTTCCCAGCCAAAGATAGTTACAAAAGCAGAAATAGAGATACAATTAATCACTAACCTTTAATAATCTTCATCAGATGACACTCATAGGACATCATGTTACACAATACATTTTTGTTTTGTTCGATAATGTGCATATTTACATCCACAAATCTCGGTTTACATTGGCGCCATGTTCAGTAATGCCTCCAAAATATCCAGAGTGATTACAGAGAGCCACGTCATATAACAGAAATAAATACTCATCATAACCTTTGACGAAAGATACATGTTTTACATATGATTAAAGATACACTTGTTCTTAATGAAACCACTGTGTCAGATTTTTTTTAAACTTTACGGAAAAAGCATACCATGCAATAATCTGAGACGGCGCTCAGAGGTACACAATATTTGAATCAACAGAAATACGAAATTACATCATACATATTCCCTTACCTTTGATGTTTCATCAGAATGCAGTGCCAGGAATCCTAGTTCTGCAATAAATCGTTGTTTTGTTCGATAATGTCCATTACCAGTGTCCAAAGTGAAAATGCTGCCCTCTATCCCTAAAATGTTAAGACACGAAGGTCAGTCAATCTGGAAAATGTCTTGAACTTTGAAAGTATCTTCAAGTGCAGTCGCAAAAATCATCAAGCGCTATGATGAAGCTGGCTCTCATGAGGACCGCAACAGAAAAGGAAGACCCAGAGTTACCTCTGCTGCAGATGATAAGTTCCTTAGAGTTACCAGGCACATAAATTGCAGCCCAAATAAATGCTTCAGTTCAAGTAACAGACATCTCAACATCAACTGTTCAGAGGAGACTGTGTGAATCAGGCCTTCATGGTTGAAATTGCTGCAAAGAAACCACTACTAAAGGACACTAATAAGAAGTAGACTTGCTTGAGCCGTGAAACACGAGCAATGGACATTAGACCGATGAAAATGTGGTCTGAGGAGTCCAAATTTGAGATTTTTGGTTCCAACATACGTATCTTTGTGAGATGCAGAGTTGGTTGAACCTGATGATCTCTGCATGTGTGGTTCCCACCGTGAAGCATGGAGGAGGTGCAATTCTGGTGACACTGATTTTTTTAGAATTCAAGACTCACTTAACCAGCATGGCTACCACAGCATTCTGCAGCGATATGCCATCCCATCTGGTTTGAGCTTAGTGGGACTATCATTTGTTTTTCAACAGGACAATAACTCAACACACCTCCAGGCTGTCTAAGGGCTATTGAACCAAGAAGGAGAGTGATGGAGTGCTGCATCTGATGACCTGACATCCACAATCACCCGGCATCCACAATCACCCGACCTCAACCCAATTGAGATGGTTTGGGATGAGTTGGACTGCAGAGTGAAGAAAAAGCAGCCAACCCAGATGGGATGGCGTATCGTTGCAGAATGCTGGTTAAGTGTGTCTTGAGATCTAAATAAATCACTGACAGTGTCACCAGCAAAGCACCCCATCACACCTCCATGCATCTCGGTGGAAACCACACATGCAGAGAACATCCATTCACCTACTCTGCGTCTCAAAAATATATGGCGATTAGAAGCAAAAATCTAAAATTTGGACTCATCAGACTAAAGGACAGATTATCACCGCTCTAACGTCCATTGATCGTGTTTCTTGGCCAAAGCAAGTCTCTTCTTATTGGTGTCCTTTAGTAGTGGCGTGCTAGGTTTATTTGAACAGTGAGACAGAATAACAACAAAGAAATCCTGAAAAATGCATGTCAAAAATTGTATAAATTGATTTGCATTTTAATGAGGGAAATAAGTATTTGACCCCTCTGCAAAACATGACTTAGTACTTGGTGGCAAAACCCTTGTTGGCAATCGCAGAGGTCAGACGTTTCTTGTAGTTGGCCACCAGGTTTGCACACATCTCAAGAGGGATTTTGTCCCACTCCTCTTTGCAGATCTTCTCCAAGTCATTAAGGTTTCGAGGCTGACGTTTGGCAACTCGAACTTTCAGCTCCCTCCACAGATTTTCTATGGGATTAAGGTCTGGAGACTGGCTAGGCCACTCCAGGACCTTAATGTGCTTATTTTTGAGCCACTCCTTTGTTGCCTTGGCCGTGTGTTTTGGGTCACTGTCATGCTGGAATACCCATACACAACCCATTTTCAATGCCCTGGGTGAGGGAAGGAGGTTCTCACCCAAGAATTGATGGTACATGACCCCGTCCATCGTCCCTTTGATGCGGTGAAGTTGTCCTGTCCCCTTAGCAGAAAAACACCCCCAAAGCATAATGTTTCCACCTCCATGTTTGACGGTGGGGGTGGTATTCTTGGGGTCATAGGCAGCATTCCTCCTCCTCCAAACACGGCGAGTTGAGTTGATGCCAAAGAGCTCCATTTTGGTCTCATCTGACCACAACACTTTCACCCAGTTGTCCTCTGAATCATTGTTCATTGGCAAACTTCAGATGGGCATGTATATTGGCTTTCTTGAGCACATATACGGGTGCTGCATGATTTCAGTCCTTCACGGCGTAGTGTGTTACCAATTGTTTTCGTGGTGACTATGGTCCCAGCTGCCTTGAGATCATTGACAAGATCCCAGCGTGTAGTTCTGGGCTGATTCGTCACCGTTCTCATGATCATTGCAACTCCACGAGGTGAGATCTTGCATGGAGCCCCAGGCCAAGGGAGATTGACAGTTATTTTGTGTTTCTTCCATTTGCGAATAATCGCACCAACTGTTGTCACCTTCTCACTAAGCTGCTTGGCGATGGTCTTGTAGCCCATTCCAGCCTTGTGTAGATCTACAATCTTGTTCCTGACATCCTTGGAGAGCTCTTTGGTCTTGGCCATGGTGGAGAGTTTGGAATCTGATTAATTGCTTCTGTGGACAGGTGTCTTTTATACAGGTAACAAACTGAGATTATGAGCACTTCCTTTAAGAGTGTGCTCCTAATCTCAGCTCGTTACCTGTATGAAAGACACCTGGGAGCCAGAAATCTTTCTGATTGATAGGGCGTCAAATACTTATTTCCCTCATAAAAATGCAAATCAATTTATAACATTTTTGACATGCGTTTTTCTGGATTTTTTTGTTGTTATTCTGTCTTTCACTGTTCAAATAAACCTACCATCAAAATTATAGACTGATCATTTGTTTGTCAGTGGGCAAACGTACAGAATCAGCAGGGGATCAAATACTTTTCCCCCCTCACTGTAACTCTGGGTCTCCCTTTCCTGTTGCGGTCCTCATGAGAGCCAGCTTCATCATAGCAGAGGTAACTCTGGGTCTCCCTTTCCTGTTGCGGTCCTCATGAGAGCCAGTTTCATCACAGCGCTTGATGGTTTTTGCGACTGCACTTGAAGACACTTTCAAAGTTCTTGACATTTTCCAGATGGACTGACCTTCATGTCTTAAATTAATGATGGACCGTCATTTCTCTTTGCTTATTTGATCTGTTCTTGCCATAATATGGACTTGATCTTTTACAAAACAGGGCTCTCGACTGTATACCACCCCTACCTTGTCACAACTGATTGGTTCAAATGCACTAAGGAAAGAAATTCCTCAAATTAACTTTTAACAAGGCACACCAGTTAATATACACACTTTTTTTATTTTACGTTGAATGAGTAGGTGTCCAAACTTTTGACTGGTACTGTATATATATATTTTTTATTGCAAACCCAAGACCCCTGCACGACTGAGTAGTGACACCATGTTCCCCTCCAATTCAAACATGAACATACGTCGCTGCTTGTTTGGGTTTCCCCACACTGAGGCATAGTGCCTTCTTCACCTGATACTTGTTGTTTTTAGACATACCCGACTTTGAACTGGGCTTTGAATGGGGGAGGAGAGGGGTCAGGGTTCAGTCAATTTTAGAGTTCCATTACCACAAGGCAAACACTTTATTTTTCATTTTGAAAAGAGCTTTTGACGCCTGCACATAGACACAATGACCTAGCCTGCAAAGGCCAGCAAACCACTTGAACTGGTCATGTCCAAGCCTACTCTGTGGTGATACTGAATTAAGTAGCCTACAGTACATCAGTTGACCATGTGTACCCACCTGCATGTGTTACTGGTTTGACTCTGTTAAACACCCGCTATAAATTTGCACTAGTAAATGTAGCCTACATTTCCAGCATGTTGTAGGAAACGATGGTTTAAGCAGGTGGGCTAATACTTCAGTTCAAGGTCTGCTTATAACCAAACCATCATCAGATATTTCTTATCCACTGGTTGTTTGTAAAGCATTAGTCTAGATATCACTTGTTAGTCATTAACAAGATTCAAAACCATTGTAATATGAAGGACAGTAGGCTAATCCTTTGTTAATCATGTAAGAGGCTAGTGGCTAAATTATTAAATAGGTAGCCAGTTTATAAGTAGACATTAAACCTACCTCATCCCCATATGTGTTTATTCCTGCTCTTTCGCACACCAGTATTTATACTTGCACATCCTCATCTGCACATCTATCACTCCAGTGTTAATTGCTAAATTGTAATACCTTCACCACTATGGCCTATTTATTGCCTTACCTCATTTGAACACACTGTATATAGATTTTCGATTGTGTTATTGACTGTACATTTGTTTATCCCATGTGTAACTCTGTGTTTTTGTTGCACTACTTTGCTTTATCTTGCCCAGGTCGCAGTTGTAAATGAGAACTTGTTCTCAACTGGACTACCTGGTTAAATAAAGGTGGTAAATAAATAAATAAATAAGGCTTACGTGCAGGCTGGTCTCATAGGCAAGACGTAACATCGTAAACAAAAATCCATGACCTCAAATTAGTATGACATGTTACATTTGATATGGTTACATTAGACAGAAGGTCGGGGTGGGAGTATAACGCAAACGTCAGGAGGATGGTTGTTCGGGATGGACGGGTGAGGGTATAACGCGAATGTCTAGCAACCCAAAGGCTGGATGTTCAAATCTCATCACGGACAACTTTAGCATTTTAGTAACTACTTAATACTTTTTAGCTACTTTGCAACTACTTAGCATGTTAGTTAACCCTTCCCCTACCCAGCTAATGTTACCCACCTAGCCACAACAAATTGGAATTTGTAACATATCATACGTATTGAAAATGTGTAACATATTGTACAAATTGTAATTTAGAAAATATCACGGTACCTTTAATACATACCTTACAAAATGTAACATTTCATTCTAATTTACTATGTTACGTCTAACCCCGGAGTCCAGGTTGCAAAGTGATACGCAGAGACGGTCCAGCCATGCAGGCTCGAGCAATATTCAGAAGCAGTAGGCTATAATATTTTTTGTATAAGCTGTCAGACCCACAACTCTCCAGCAGCTTGACTCTACACCATGACGACACTGTAGCCTACTACCTAAAACGTGTTATGCACTGCGTTGTAGCTAAACCAACTCGGTCACATCTCACATACACTCACGGAATGCAACGCTTTGCGCAGTGTGCACTGCACATTATTATCTATGACAATGGTCGATGTCACGTTATAGCGGTTGTGTGGCAATTCATTCGTTTCGATACATTCTTTGTCTAAAACGGGTTACTGTGTGGCGAATGACAACAAATCAACGATAGTTAGTTGTTGAGTAGACCATCCCAATTTTTGCCCTCTCTGAATGTCATGCGCACACACTAGTACCATATGTATCACCCACTCACTCGTGTACCTTACTGTAATCCACGTTATTCAGCCCTCCGCAACAATCCAGCACGGGATTTCTCTTGTCGGCAACGCCGCTCATACACACACCACGGTAGAAAGAACGACTGACTGAGAACTTGAATGCTTTATATGTGCTGATAGCAACGCATTTCAGAATAACTGAGCTAAATGTATGACAACATCTTAACCAAGACTAGTAGTAGAACAGATACAACAGCCAACTCTAACCCACTGAAGCCGACAGCGCGGTGTTTTCTGGGTAACGCGGTTCAAAGGTCATCGTCATTGAGCAACGACAGGCAGAACCGCGAGACACAACCAGGTAGGCCATATATTTACCAGAATCACTGTTGCGATGACCAACATTTGAGTATGAAACGCATTGTATACCGCGTAGCCAACTGAAATGTTCTGCAGGCAGACACAGTCTAACAGGTTGCTGTATAACATGCATTGATATTACTCAAAAACATTATCTGGATCTCACTACTGCCATCTAGCCTACTGCCATTAGTGCTTGCAGGCTAAATTAACAGGCGTTTGACACTAAATGCATTTAAAGTCGAGGATGAATGTGACCACAATGGAAATTAGTCTCTTACTTTATTGTGCTATCCTGGTCACGTTTTTAAAATGTATGTACTGTATATGTACTTTTTTCACTGGCAAATGAAAATCAATCAATGATGGATACATTAATACATTTATTTGCTGTGGATGATTACATTAAGAAATAAACAGAGGCATGATCCCATATCTTAGCATGACAACACTAAATTCTTCCACTGCTCTGCCGTTCGCTACATATTTTATTTTATTTCACCTTTATTTAACCAGGTAGGCTAGTTGAGAACAAGTTCTCATTTGCAACTGCGACCTGGCCAAGATAAGTCTGGAAGGTGAGTTTACAGTCTAACCAGACACCTAGGTATTTGTAGTTGTCCACATATTCTAAATCAGAACCGTCCAGAGTAGTGATGCTGGACGGGCGGGCAGGTGCGAGCAGCGATCGGTTGAAGTGCATGCATTTAGTTTACATGCATTTAAGAGCAGTTGGAGGCCACGGAAGGAGAGTTGTATGGCATTGAAGCTCACCTGGAGGTTGTCCAACGAAGGGCCAGAGGTATACAGAATGGTGTCGTCTGTGTAGAGGTGGATCAAATAATCACCAGCAGCGAGAGCGACATCATTGATGTATACAGAGAAGAGAGTCGGCCTGAGAATTTAACCCTGTGGCACCCCCATAGAGACTGCCAGAGGTCCGGACAACAGGCCCTCCGATTTGACATACTGAACTCTATCAGAGAAGTAGTTGGTGAACCAAGCGAGGCAATAATTTGAGAAACTAAGGCTGTTGAGTCTACCAATAAGAATGTTGTGATTGACAGAGTCGAAAGCCTTAGCCAGGTCGATGAATACGGCTGCACAGTAATGTCTCTTATCAATAGCGGTTATGATATCGTTTAGGACCTTGAGCATGGCTGAGATGCACCCATGACCAACTCTGAAACCAGATTGCATAGCGGAGAAGGTACGGTGAGATTTGAAATGGTCGGTAATCTGTTTGTTAACTTGTCTTTCAAAGACCTTAGAAAGGCAGGGTAGAATAGGTATAGGTCTGTAGCAGTTTGGGTCTAGAATGTCTCCCCCTTTGAAGAGGGGGATGACCGTGGCAGCTTTCCAATCTAAGGCTATAAGAACTGTCTGTCTAGCATGTTTGGAACAGAGAGTAAAGGGAGCAGGTTTCTGGGCACAATAGCATAGATTCAAGGCATAATGTACAGACAAGGGTATGGTAGGAAGAGAGTACATTGAAGGTAAACCTAGGCATTGAGTAATGATGAGAGAGATATAGTCTCTAGAGTCGTTTAAACCAGGAGATGTCATCGCATATGTGGGAGGTGGAACAACATGGTTGGTTAAGGCATATTGAGCAGGGCTAGAGGCTCTACAGTGAAATAAGACAGTAATCACTAACCAGGACAGTAATGAACAAGGCATATTGATATTAGGTAGAGGCATGCATAGCCAAGTGATTGAATGGGTCCAGTGAGTGGTTGGGCTGGCTGGGGACACAGCGATTCAGACAGTTAGTAGGCCGGGGCTAGCAAGATAGCCGTTAGCAGGCCGGGGCTTGCATAAGGGCCTTAGAGGGACGTCGCGATGGGGGAAAGTATGTTTTTGCCTCCTTGTGCAGTGATGTCGATAGACCAGTCGTGGGATTAGTAGGGTTCCAAGTACCAGAGGGGTCCAAGTCCAATTGGTACAGTGGTCCAAGAAACTGGCCGATGGATCAGCTAACAGTCCAATATGCTCTATATAGCTAGCAGGCCGCGGTTAGTAGAACGGGCCTTCAGGGGACGTCGCGCCTGAGGGGCCTGTTGGGATCCTCAGGCAGATTATGTCGGTATTCCAGTCGTGAAGGATTGGCGGGGTTCCATGCCCCGTACCGGCATTAGAAGGGGTCCGGATATTGTAGCCGAGGAGTGGGCTTTAGGAGTAGCCCAGGAGCCCTAGCCGGGAGATGGGTCTAGCATGGGCTAGCTCCAGGCTAGTTAGTGCTTGCTCCGGATTTGGTTAACGTTAGCCAGGAGTAGTCAAACCGGGTTGCGGTTAGCTAACTGCGATGAATCAGATGAAAAGGTTCAGAGTTTGCGGTAGGAATCCGGGGATATGGAAAGAAAAATAGGTCCGGTATGCTCTGGTTTGAAACGCGATGTACGAACTGATGAGAGCTTTCAGAGCTAAAGGTTAGCTGATGACCACTAGCATTGGTTAGCTGACTGATAGCTGGTAGCTAGCTAGCTTCAGTTGAGGTATTCCAGTTCGGAGGTAAATAGAAATACTTTAGGGAAATAAACAGATCCACACCACATAAGGTGAGGCGGGATGCAGGAGAGTATTTTGAAGTTGAGATTTAGGAAAAATATTAAAAAGAATGCAAAGAAAAATATATAAAAGATATGTACATGGGACGAGACAAGACAAAGACGTCTGACTGCTACGCCATCTTGGAAACCAAGTACTTTAGTCTGAAACTGCCATCAATCAAGTAGTTTGTGGTGACACGGGGCATTGAGCATTGTACAAAATAAAGTAATCAGCGATAGGATCGTCTTTAACCAACCAAAGCCAATGGTGAATTTGTTTGCATTCGGTGAAGGGTCAGGGAGGTACTCCGAAACCAGACTCATTACAAAGAAGAAACTTAACTTCCGTGTGTGTGGTGTAGCCAGGCAACATATCACTGATTGTCTCACCATCCCCCATATGATCGGGACATAGAAGCACGTCATGGCATTGAGGGACTCAACATGACACAACGACATGGAGGGAATGGGATCGAAACATGTGGAGACAAGAAGTTTCAAGTTTTAATGTCACGTGCACAAGTATAGTGAAATCCCTTTATTGCAAGCTCCAAAGAATATGATATTCAGCAGCATAGCAACAGTATATTTATCACTCTGGTAAATTAATCTTTATTTTATTCGTATTGGCCCAGTACAAGCAGATAAATCCATCTCTCAGAGAACAATGGGTAAACATGCTGGATGAAACCTTATCTGATACCTTTGATTGGTTCCTGTGAACTCCTCTCTCGCTGCTTATCTCCATGGTTAAGCGTGCGTAAGAGTTAGGCGTGCGTAAATGGAACGTATTTCCTTTTTTATGCTATTTTCTCTATGCGTATTCTGACCTTGAACTTGAGCATGAAAATAGCATGCTATTCACCCGCTATTCGTTTAAGATGGAGCTGGAATAAATGAATGTGTGGCGGAGGTGTGTCTAGAGATGTGCCGTATTCTGACCTTGACTTAATTCCACTACCTTTACGCGCGAGGAAATCGTGAATAAAGTCGAGCGAACCTGTCGGTTCCAAGTGGAAAAGCATCTACTTATAAATAACAGCAATCTCCATGCACTGTCATTTATAAATTGATAAGATCTATTGATAAGAGCTAGGTAAATAAGTAATCTGATTGGAGAAGGAGATTGTAAATACACATATCAAATCAAATCAAATCAAATTTTATTTGTCACATACACATGGTTAGCAGATGTTAATGCGAGTGTAGCGAAATGCTTGTGCTTCTAGTTCCGACAATGCAGTAATAACAAGTAATCTAACTAACAATTCCAAAACTACTGTCTTGTACACAGTGTAAGGGGATAAAGAATATGTACATAAGGATATATGAATGAGTGATGGTACAGAGCAACATAGGCAAGATACAGTAGATGGTATCGAGTACAGTATGTACAAATGAGATGAGTATGTAAACAAAGTGGCATAGTTTAAAGTGGCTAGTGATACATGTATTACATAAGGATACAGTCGATGATATAGAGTACAGTATATACGTATGCATATAAGATGAATAATGTAGGGTAAGTAACATTATATAAGGTAGCATTGATTAAAGTGGCTAGTGATATATTTACATCATTTCCCATCAATTCCCATTATTAAAGTGGCTGGAGTTGAGTCAGTGTCAGTGTGTTGGCAGCAGCCACTCAGTGTTAGTGGTGGCTGTTTAACAGTCTGATGGCCTTGAGATAGAAGCTGTTTTTCAGTCTCTCGGTCCCAGCTTTGATGCACCTGTACTGACCTCGCCTTCTGGATGATAGCGGGGTGAACAGGCAGTGGCTCGGGTGGTTGATGTCCTTGATGATCTTTATGGCCTTCCTGTGAAATCGGGTGGTGTAGGTGTCCTGGAGGGCAGGTAGTTTGCCCCCGGTGATGCGTTGTGCAGACCTCACTACCCTCTGGAGAGCCTTACGGTTGAGGGCGGTGCAGTTGCCATACCAGGCGGTGATACAGCCTGCCAGGATGCTCTCGATTGTGCATCTGTAGAAGTTTGTGAGTGCTTTTGGTGACAAGCCAAATTTCTTCAGCCTCCTGAGGTTGAAGAGGCGCTGCTGCGCCTTCTTCACGATGCTGTCTGTGTGAGTGGACCAATTCAGTTTGTCTGTGATGTGTATGCCGAGGAACTTAAAACTTGCTACCCTCTCCACTACTGTTCCATCGATGTGGATAGGGGGGTGTTCCCTCTGCTGTTTCCTGAAGTCCACAATCATCTCCTTAGTTTTGTTGACGTTGAGTGTGAGGTTATTTTCCTGACACCACACTCCGAGGGCCCTCACCTCCTCCCTGTAGGCCGTCTCGTCGTTGTTGGTAATCAAGCCTACCACTGTTGTGTCGTCCGCAAACTTGATGATTGAGTTGGAGGCGTGCGTGGCCACGCAGTCGTGGGTGAACAGGGAGTACAGGAGAGGGCTCAGAACACACCCTTGTGGGGCCCCAGTGTTGAGGATCCGCGGGGAGGAGATGTTGTTGCCTACCCTCACCACCTGGGGGCGGCCCGTCAGGAAGTCCAGTACCCAGTTGCACAGGGCGGGGTCGAGACCCAGGGTCTCGAGCTTGATGACGAGCTTGGAGGGTACTATGGTGTTGAATGCCGAGCTGTAGTCGATGAACAGCATTCTCACATAGGTATTCCTCTTGTCCAGATGGGTTAGGGCAGTGTGCAGTGTGGTTGAGATTGCATCGTCTGTGGACCTATTTGGGCGGTAAGCAAATTGGAGTGGGTCTAGGGTGTCAGGTAGGGTGGAGGTGATATGGTCCTTGACTAGTCTCTCAAAGCACTTCATGATGACGGATGTGAGTGCTACGGGGCGGTAGTCGTTTAGCTCAGTTACCTTAGCTTTCTTGGGAACAGGAACAATGGTGGCACTCTTGAAGCATGTGGGAACAGCAGACTGGTATAGGGATTGATTGAATATGTCCGTAAACACACCGGCCAGCTGGTCTGCGCATGCTCTGAGGGCGCGGCTGGGGATGCCGTCTGGGCCTGCAGCCTTGCGAGGGTTAACACGTTTAAATGTCTTACTCACCTCGGCTGCAGTGAAGGAGAGACCGCATGTTTTCGTTGCAGGCCGTGTCATTGGCACTGTATTGTCCTCAACTCGGGCAAAAAAGTTATTTAGTCTGCCTGGGAGCAAGACATCCTGGTCCGTGACTGGGCTGGATTTCTTCCTGTAGTCCGTGATTGACTGTAGACCCTGCCACATGCCTCTTGTGTCTGAGCCGTTGAATTGAGATTCTACTTTGTCTCTTTACTGGCGCTTAGCTTGTTTGATAGCCTTGCGGAGGGAATAGCTGCACTGTTTGTATTCGGTCATGTTACCAGACACCTTGCCCTGATTAAAAGCAGTGGTTCGCGCTTTCAGTTTCACACGAATGCTGCCATCAATCCACGGTTTCTGGTTAGGGAATGTTTTAATCGTTGCTATGGGAACGACATCTTCAACGCACGTTCTAATGAACTCGCACACCGAATCAGCGTATTCGTCAATGTTGTTATCTGACGCAATACGAAACATCTCCCAGTCCACGTGATGGAAGCAGTCTTGGAGTGTGGAGTCAGCTTGGTCGGACCAGCGTTGGACAGACCTCGGCGTGGGAGCCTCTTGTTTTAGTTTCTGTCTGTAGGCAGGGATCAACAAAATGGAGTCGTGGTCAGCTTTTCCGAAAGGAGGGCGGGGCAGGGCCTTATATGCGTCGCGGAAGTTAGAGTAACAATGATCCAAGGTCTTTCCACCCCTGGTTGCGCAATCGATATGCTGATAAAATTTGGGGAGTCTTGTTTTCAGATTAGCCTTGTTAAAATCCCCAGCTACAATGAATGCAGCCTCCGGATAAATCGTTTCCAGTTTGCAGAGAGTTAAATAAAGTTCGTTCAGAGCCATCGATGTGTCTGCTTGGGGGGGGATATATACGGCTGTGATTATAATCGAAGAGAATTCTCTTGGTAGATAATGCGGTCTACATTTGATTGTGAGGAATTCTAAATCAGGTGAACAGAAGGATTTGAGTTCCTGTATGTTTCTTTCATCACACCATGTCACGTTGGCCATGAGGCATACGCCCCCGCCCCTCTTCTTACCAGAAAGATGTTTGTTTCTGTCAGCGCGATGCGTGGAGAAACCCGTTGGCTGCACCGCTTCGGATAGAGTCTCTCCAGTGAGCCATGTTTCAGTGAAGCAAAGGACGTTACAGTCTCTGATGTCCCTCTGGAATGCTACCCTTGCTCGGATTTCATCAACCTTGTTGTCAAGAGACTGGACATTGGCAAGAAGAATGCTAGGGAGTGGTGTGCGGTGTGCCCGTCTCCGGAGTCTGACCAGAAGACCGCCTCGTTTCAATCTCTTTCGGAGTCGTTTTTTTGGGTCGCTGCATAGGATCCACTCCGTTGTCCTGTTTGTAAGGCAGAACACAGGGTCCGCGTCGCGAAAAACATATTCTTGGTCGTACTGATGGTGAGTTGACGCTGATCTTATATTCAGTAGTTCTTCTCGACTGTATGTAATGAAACCTAAGATGACCTGGGGTACTAATGTAAGAAATAACACGTAAAAAAACAAAAAACTGCATAGTTTCCTAGGAACGCGAAGCGAGGCGGCCATCTCTGTTGGCGCCGGAAGCAATCGTTATAGATTATTTTTCCTCATGATCCCTGGAGATAAATATGAAACCAGCCATATGGAAGTAAACTGAAAATCATATCAACATGATATGTATTGCAGCCCCTTTTCCACAGTTAAATAAGATATAAATAGACACCGTCAGTAATGACCACATACAGTGCATTCAGAAAGTATTCAGACCCCTTCACTTTTTCCAAATGTTGTTACGTTACAGCCTTATTCTAAAATGTAGTTAAAAAGTTAAAATCATCAATCTATACTCAATATCCCATGAAGACAAAGCAAAAACAGATTTTTATAAATGTTTGCAAATCTCTCTAAAAAAATAATGAAATATTTATTTTACATTAGTATTCAGACCCTTTACTTTGTTGAAGCACCTTTGGCAGCGATTACAGCCTCAAGTCTTCATGGGTATGATGCTACAAGCTTGACACACCAGTATTTGGGGAGTTTCTCTCATTCTTCTCTGCAGATCCTCTCAAGCTCTTTCAGGTTGGATGGGGAGCATCGCTGCACAGCTATTTTCAGGTCTCTCCAGAGATGTTCGATCAGGTTCAAGTCCGGGCTCTGGATGGGCCACACAAGGACATTCAGAGACTTCTCCCGAAGCCCCTCCTGCGTTGTCTTGGCTGTGTGCTTATGGTCATTGTCCTGTTGGAAGATGAACCTTCACCCCAGTCTGAAGTCCTGAGCGCTCTGGAGCAGGTTTTAATCAACTGTGGGACCTTATATAGACAGGTGTGTGCCTTTCCAAATCATGTCCAATCAATTGAATTTACCACAGGTGGACCCCAATCAAGTTGTAGAAACATTTCAAGAATAATAAATGGAAACAGGATGCACCTGAGCTCAATTTCGAGTCTCATAGCAAAAGGTCTGAATACTTATGTAAATAAGGTATTTCTGGTTTTATTTTTTATAAATTTGCTAAAATGTCTAAAAACCCCTTTGTCATTATGGGGTATTGTGTGTAGATTGATGAGGGAAAAAAAAGTAATTGAATCCATTTTAGAATAAGACTGTACTTTCCGAATGCACTGTAGGTAAGTCACAGAGGCTAAGAAATACAGTATATAATCATATACAGCAAGCAACTTAGTCATTCGTGCATATATTTTTACAGACAGGATGAGATATGGATAGGCACAGAGGATGATGATAAAAGAATGAACTGATTTTCCCTGGATGATTACGTTAAGGAAGCAACAGAGCCGTCATCCCATATCTCTAGCCATTTACGGTATGCTCTTCTGAATCATCTTCAGGGATCATCTGGCCAGAGCTCAATGACTAACCACATGGGATCTCATTAGGACGGTAAGTGTCGGAAGCCTTCCTCCTCCTCTCCCTCCATTTACCTCAACTCACCTTTCCAGCATTACTGACTGAGTGCATGGTGTTCACTCATCAACATCTTCAAGGTTTTCTGAGGTAGCTGCCTCTTACGTGTTGATTCTTTTCACCTGAGAAAGTACACAATATCCTATAGCATATCCTGTTTGATGAGTGATGTTTCTCAGGGCACACTTCTATCAACACCTCCCATCATTACATCCATTTACCTATAGGCATCCATGTGTGGTGATGTGAAGTGCGAGGACTTTTTCAGTAGAATTTTGTATTTATTCATTGTTATTATTTTTATTTTTGTATCTTGCTCTTTGAACTGGAGATCAGTCACAGTATATAACACGTGCACCAAGAGGGAAACGCAACAGGTGTAATCGCACTTAGGCGGTCCCTCTGGTCATGATTAAAACCTGCAATGTGTACTAGCTAGTACACTGACATTCTAAAACGATAAATCCAAATGGTATCATGGCACACAGATTTAATTGATTAGGCCAATTCTAAAACGTTGCTTTACTATTAGTTCACATAATACATATGAGCATAAATATTATACTGTAAGTTTGTAATATTGATGGGCACCAAAATATTTTGTTTTTTAAGTTTAATTTATGTAATAGACCCAGATTATATATTCATGAAAACAGAGTGACCAAGTCTCTCCAGTATGTGTGTGTGTGTGTGTGTGTGTGTGTGTGTGTGTGTGTGTGTGTGTGTGTGTGTGTGTGTGTGTGTGTGTGTGTGTGTGTGTGTGTGTGTGTGTGTGTGTGTGTGTGTGTGTGTGTGAGAAGGAAATTGAGCTGCAGTTCTGAGGTAGAGACACTGACTATTCATAGTATGTTAAAGAATTCTAGTGAAGTAACCCTTATGGACCTCACTATCTGCCATGTTGAATTCTAGTGAAGTAATCCTTTTGGACAACACTATCTGCCATGTTGAATTCTAGTGAAGTAACCCTTTTGGACCACACTATCTGCCATGTTGAATTCTAGTGAAGTAACCCTTTTGGACCACACTATCTGCCATGTTGAATTCTAGTGAAGTAACCCTTTTGGACCACACTATCTGCCATGTTGAATTCTAGTGAAGTAACCCTTTTGGACCACACTATCTGCCATGTTGAATTCTAGTGAAGTAACCCTTATGGACAACACTATCTGCCATGTTGAATTCTAGTGAAGTAACCCTTTTGGACCACACTATCTGCCATGTTGAATTCTAGTGAAGTAACCCTTTTGGACCACACTATCTGCCATGTTGAATTCTAGTGAAGTAACCCTTTTGGACCACACTATCTGCCATGTTGAATTCTAGTGAAGTAACCCTTATGGACAACACTATCTGCCATGTTGAATTCTAGTGAAGTAACCCTTTTGGACAACACTATCTGCCATGTTGAATTCTAGTGAAGTAACCCTTTTGGACCACACTATCTGCCACATTGAAGAACTTCGGGTTAAGTGAATTATCACTTCTACCTCTAATCAGCAATCATAGGATTCATTCACGCTCCTTAGATGTCAGGTTAGGGTTACACACACATTTTATGTCATGGTCTATGGCCCCCTGAAGTAGGGGCCACCCATGTATAAAACTCTACTTCCGTCGCTGCTCATGTGCTACAATGTTGTTTAGGCTTCATGGAAGCGCGTCATGGCATTGAGGAACTCAACACGAAACAACGACATGGAGTGACTATGATCAAAACATGGGACAAGTCACAGAGGGTTGTAAAGCAAAGTTCCTTCTCATTTTTTGAGGCACTGAGCAAATTTCAGCTCTGCTGAGTGCAAACTTGAACGTTGTGAAATTTCTGTGCAACTTCCAGTGTGCTTTTCCTGTGAACACTGAGGATGTACCCGCTTTAAGTTACAGTTTTATCAGTGGCCAAGTGGCTATTTGATCATAATGTAGGTCTACCAGAGTGGTCCTACCATCAAAAACAATAGAGAAAATGCATCCCATAACATTTTAACATGGAAATAGATGTTCTATCATTCAGCCTACAGTAGCAGCCAATCTGTGGTGTTCAATGTAGGCCTACATTCCATGATACTTTTTTTTTTAAACATGCAGGGCTTGACATGAACCTCTTTATCCACTTGTCCTTCAGGAAAGGAGGTGACTGAAACTGTTGTTTAATGCAAAAAAACACTGTACAAAATAAAATGTATTATTATTCCCCTACCATTATTACAATGAATCATACAACATATGCTACCCTCTGCCTATTGGCTACTTAGCTTATTCAAGTCTGTCTTAAAATACAACACTACCCCTTTAAGACAAAAAAAAAGCTAATTTACCTGACTCACTTGTGCTCTTGTCGGAAGCAATCACTCCCCTATTGCTGACATCAACATGTATTGATCACATCTTTAACTAATGCTGCAGAAATTTGCTTGAAAGCAGTATCCAGTATCCGTAGTGATCACAATATAGTAGCCATATCTAGGAAAACCAAAGTTCAAAAGGCTGGGCCTAATGTTAAGAATATATGTTGGTTTGTGGTGTGTAATGAGTAGCAAACAGACACTGCACTTGACACATTTATGAAATTGCTTATTCGAGTTGCTAATAAGCATGCACCCATTAAGAAAATTACTGTGAAAACTATTAAATCCCTGTGGATTGATGAGGAATTGAAAAATTGTATGGTTGAGAGGGATGAGGCAAAAGGAATTGCAAATAAGTGGCTGCACAACCGATTGGCAATTGAGAAATCATGTGACTAAACTGAATAAAAAATAAACTATACTATGGAACAAAGTTAAATGAAATAAAGAATGATAGTAAAAAACTTTGGAGCACCTTAAATTAATTTCTGGGGGAAAAGGCAAACTCAGCTCCATCATTCATTGAATCCGATTTCTCATTCATCACAACAACAAGTTGCTACAGTAAAGGGAAACGTTGATACTGTTAACTTACAGGGGAAACTCTAGAAAGTTGAGTGAAGTTCAATCTCGTGCTTTTCTCCTTGGGCTGATATTTCTTCTCATGCACTCTGTGCAGCAGTCCTGGGGAGCTGCACAGCAGTCTCAAGGCTACTGCGTGGCACACACGCACACAGTTTAGAGGGAACATTGGTTGTAATAGAGGTTGGTGCATGGGTGGATGTTTATGAATGGCAGACCTTGAGATATAGAAAAGAGAACAAAGCAAATACTATTTCTTAGAGACATTTTAATTTGTCTTTAAGCATATGATCTGTATGCAGTACCTCGTCTTTCCATTTAAAAGACCTGAATGCACAGCAATGAATGATAGTTACAGTACTGTGTATCCTAAAACTAGTAATTGAAGAAGCCTATACACAACAATTAAGTCTGATAATTTCCTTAAAGTTTTCTCATGATGTACAGTACCAGTCAAAAGTTTGGACACACCTACTCATTTCAGGGTTTTTCATTATTTTTTCAAACTAGTTTCTACATTGTTGAATAATAGGGAAGACATCAAAACTATGAAATAACACATATGGAATTATGTCGTAACCAGTGTTAAACAAGTCAAAATATATTTTAGATTTTAGATTCTTCAAAGTAGCCACCTTTTGCCTTGATAACAGCTTTGCACACATTGCACACTTTTGACTGGTACTGCATTCCCAAGCACCTTTTTCAGACATCAAGCAGACTAAAAGGAGATTATACATTTGTACTTCTGAGCTGATCAGTCAGACAGAGGAAGAGGATAAAGGAGAGTTATGCTCAAAAAGAGATAGAAACAGAGTGATAGATAAAGGGAGAAGTAGAAGACAGAAGGAGATGAAGAGAACAGAGATTGACTGAGAGCCATGAGCAATGTTCTGTATTTCTAATACTCCGAGCGTACTGATACCCACGGACTCACTCCCTCCTGCCTCCCACCCGGCAACAGTGTGATGCCCGTGGCCTGCCACCTCTTCCCTATACGCACACAAACACGTGCAGACTGAACGGCACTGCACTCAACCCCCTCCCTACCAACTAATCCCTCTCCCCCTTCGATTTGGCACTGGTTAAAGACAGTGCAGAGTACATTAGCGCCTACACTACAGGGGTCATAGAGAAAGCAAGAGAGAATGGGAAATAAAAGAGAGGTCAGGTGCTTCTACAGTTAATACCTATCTCACAACAACTAGATTATCCAGCTGTAAATGGGAATTTTCAGCCGGGGCCACTGCCTGGGACTCTTTACCGAGCCCTGGCCACCTGCAGGTCCCGCAGAACCACATTGACGTAACACAGAGGTGTGATTATAGGGACGATAGTGACCCATCCCTATCTTGTTGCACACGTATGATAGCTATTGATTAGGATTCTTTTTTTGTCTTTTGTCACAGATCGGGAAGCTATGACATGATTCTGTTGGAGACGTAAGTAGTGAGAGGTTTTGGATGGGGGTAGAAGTACGTTTACATTTTAGTCATTTAGCAGATGCTCTTATCCATACCCAGTGGGCAAAAACTGGTTGAATCAACGGGATGACGTTGAATCAATGTGGAAAACATATTGGATTTGCAAAAAGCCATCAACTTAATGGCATTTCGCATATTTTTCACTTAACTTTTAACCTACACTGAACAAAAATATAAACACAACATGTAAAGTGTTGGTCCCATATTTCATGAGCTGAAATGAAAGATCCCAGAAATATTCCATACACACACAAAGTTTATTTCTCTCAAATGTTGTGCATAAATGTTTTTACATCGCTGTTAGTGAGCATTTCTCCTTTGCCAAGATAATCCATTCACCTGGCAGGGGTGGCATATCAAGAAGCTGATTAAACAGCATGATCATTACAGGTGCACCTTGTGCTGGGTACAATAAAAGGCCACTCTAAAATGTGCAGTTTTGTCACACAACACAATGCCACAGATGTCTCAAGTTTTAAGGGAGTGTGCAATTGACATACTGACTGCAGGAATGTCTACCAGAGCTGTTAATTTCTCTACCATAAGCCGCCTCCAATGTTGTTTTAGAGAATATGGCAGTACGTCCAACCCGTCACAATCTTCACCTGCGGGATCGTCTGAGACCAGCGACTGGACAGCTGATGAAACTGAGGAGCATTTCTGTCTCTAATAAAACTATTTTGTGGGGAAAAACTAATTCTGATTGGCTGGGCCTGGCTCTCCAGTGGGTGGACCTGGCTCCCAAATGGGCGGGCCTATGCCCTCCCAGGCCCATCCATGGCTGCGGCCCTGCCCAGTCATGTGATATCTATACATTAGAGCCTAATGAATTCATTTAAATTGACAGATTTCCTTATATGAACTGTAACTCAGTAAAATCATTGAAATTGTTGCATGTTGTGTTTTATATGTTTGTTCATTAAAAATCCAATGACATGGTGCTATTTTTTGTTGATTTCACATTAAATTCACAATAGTTGACAACTCAACAAAATGTAAATCAAAACTAGATGTTTTACTGACATCTGTGCCCAGTGGGGAGTGACTTATAGTTAAGGTAGCTAGGAGAGCCTCCCGAGTGGCACAGTGGTCTAAGGCACTGCATTGTAGTGCTAGCTGTGCCACTAGAGATTCTGGGTTCGAGACCAGGCTCTGTCGCAGCTGGCTGCGACCGGGAGACACATGGACAATTGGCCCAGCGTCGTCCGGGTTAGGGGAGAGCTTGGCCGGCAGCGATGTCTTTGTCCCATCGCGCACAAGCAACTCCTGTGTCAGGCCGGGCACAGTGCACGCTGACACGGTGGCCAGGTGTATGGTGTTTCCTCCGACACATTGGTGCGGCTGGCTTCCGGGTTAAGTGGGCATTGTGTCAAGAAGCAGTGTGGTTGGGTTGTGTTTAGGAGGATGCGTGGCTCTCGACCTTCGCCTCTCCCGAGTCCGTACGGGAGTTGCAGCAATGAGGCAAGACTGTAACTACCACGAAATTGGGGAGCTACCTTTTTTTTTTAAGTAGCTAGGAGAGCCAACCTTGTATCACAGTTATAGTATCAGCAAAGTTAGTGCTATTAAGAAAAGACAAGTACGAGTGTTAGTGAAAGAAAGGTTCTAAATATTTTTTTTTAATTGTGCAATTAGCAATGAATATTAGTAATTTAGTCACCTGTTTTCGCAGCTATAAACTGAAATAAAGGCGGTTTTGCCTAGTTGTTCTGCAGAATTATTTGAGGAAAGAAAGAGAGGAAGACTCCACACCACTCTCACTTGACTATCTTACCTAGTTATTTTCAGATCTCATTCTGCTCTTTTGTAGCTTTGGCAACTACAGTATGTGTGTGTTTTTTAAAATCCCAATTCACTCCTCTCCCTCTAGGCTTTATAGACGCTCCCCACTCCGTGGCTGCAATTCTTCTAATTCACTGTACCCTGCTCGCCCGACCCATGTGAAATTCCTGGTCTCTGGCAGCGTTTGGAACTGCCGATCTGCAGTCAAGAACGCAGAGTTCATCTCAATTGAAATGCATTCTAACAGTATTTCTGTCTTCTCAACTCACTATCACATACTTTTAATGTGGGGCTATGACAGTCAATTGCAAATTAGCCTGACATAATGTATCTTATCTCACCACCACTAATGAGATGTGCTTGATGCATGTTGCGTCAGAGTTTCTCAAAGTTAGGGAGCGTGGTCGACATTGCGCATCTCATCTCTGCTGTCACATTCAACCTGGATCGATATTTGGTTGTAATGCAGAGGAGAGCACTGAATTGAACTTCACACAGATATGAGCTGGTGAAGTGTACCATGAGTTTTATGGTGCTTTCAAGACAACTGGGAATTCAGAAAAATACGAAATCATGACGTCAGTGATCTTGAATTTGGAAAGTCAGAGCTCTAGAAAGAGGCCTGAGTTCCTGAGTTGGAATATCGAGTTGGATAACTGTTCAAAAAAGAAAATATTTTTTTCCCAGTTGTCTTGAACTTACTGAAGTTGGAAGTCTGAGATTTCCGAGTTCCCAGTTGTCTTGATTGCAGCATTAATGCTCAGAGGGAGAAGGCAGGGTATTCCATTTTAAGTCAGGAACCAAAACTCCTCCGTAGTGACGTGAATGCGTTGTCTGCAGCATTCGGTCACATGACAGCTTGATCATCTGTTCGATTTCGCTTACCGGCACGTCAACTGAGCCAGGATCACAGTCAAACGGATTGGAAAGTAGGTCCCAAAGTTCTCTTCCATTCATTGGGGCGCCAGGGTAGCCTAGTGGTTAGATCGTTGGACTAGTAACCGGAAGGTTGCAAGTTCAAACCCCCGAGCTGACAAGGTACAAATCTGTCATTCTGCCCCTAAACAGGCAGTTAACCCACTAGGCCGTCATTGAAAATAAGAATTTGTTCTTAACTGACTTGCCTTAAATAAAGTTAAAAAAAATTGAGGTGAGCAGCCTTCACTCGTGTGGGACACCGGCCTGGTCTCATAGCACCCGGGACACTTACTGATGCTGTTTTCTGTTAGATACATGCACAGCTGAGGGAAGGGAGCATGATTCACATTTGAACGACTCTCCAATAGTGCTGCAAAGGGTCGGAAACTTTCCGGTAAATGTCCAGAATTTTAGGTGGGAATTTGGGAAATTTTGCTTAAATTCATCCAAAAAGTTAGCTTATAACAATTAACCTTTTTTTCTGGGATACACATAAGGCAATTGTTGACATATTTTGTTTAAACTATCACCAATTCAATGGAATTGCAACCCTCTGCATGCACAGTGCATTCTTCCATCACATGTGCTGTGCAATCTTCCATCATTCTCAAGATCTTGCACACTAATGAGAGGATATTGATCCCACACTACTACACTGTCTGAGCCAAGGACTACATGCTTTCTGGTAAGTTTGATTACAATACTGGGTGGGGTAAATATATTTTATATGACATACATTATTTTTTGTTAACTAGTAAATAGTAGCCTACAGCAAAGTGTGTTTAAATAATTTCTAACTTGTTAACAATTTCTGCTAGTTAGGTTTTGCTACCATGTGGGTTTTAGCTTGCTTGAGCCTGCTAACTGAGAAGTGTTAATTCACCTGTGCCCATATATGTTTCATTTTAAAACATTTATCTTACAAAGGAGTTGTTTCATCTAACTTCTTAACTATTTATCAGTACATGGAATTATATTTGTTTTTTTTTCTCATTTATTTTCTAATCTATACAGGAAAATGCCACGGGCACTATCTGATGTGTGGATACATTTCACTGCAGCTAATGTAGAAAGAAAAGCTGTTTACATTTGCAAATACTGTGCCAAATCATATGTGAAGAATACAACAAAGAATCATCTGGCCAAGTGCATAAAGTTCCCTCAACGCTCACAACAAGCAACCTCTGACAAAAGTCCCTCTACTTCTATTCAAGGTGAAAATGATCCATCAGACACCTTATCGATAGCAACAGCTCATGATCCTCCTGGAATCAAAAGTTTTTTTGACTCAATGGAGGAATGTAGTCAGAGAAATGCTGATGAATGTCTTGCTTGAGCTGTGTATGCAACTGGTTCACCTCTGATGCTCACAGGCAATGTGTATTGGAAGAGATTTCTGAATGTTCTTCGCCCAGCATACACCCCTCCAACCAGACATGCTTTATCTACTAATTTGCTGGATGCAGAGTTCGACAGAGTTCAAGTGAAGGTCAAGCAAATCATAGAGAAAGCAGACTGAATTGCAATCATCTCTGATGGGTGGTTGAATGTTCGTGGGCAAGGAATAGTTAACTACATCATCTCCATCCTTCAACCAGTATTATACAAGAGCACAGACAGAAGGGTCAACAGACACACCGATCTCTACATTGCAGATGAGCTGAAGGCAGTCATCAATGACCTTGGACCACAGAAGGTATTTGCACTTCCTCCTCCACTACACCCCGGGCATTACAGCCTAGCCCTAAGAAGATGCATTCCAGGTGACTGCCTCATGAAGCTCGTTGTGAGAATGCCAAGAGTGTGCAAAGCTGTCATCAAAGCAAAGGGTGGCTATTTGAAGAATCTCAGATATAAAATATATTTAGATTTTTTTTTAACACTTTTTTGGTTACTACATGATTCCATATGTGTTATTTAATCGTTTTGATGTCTTCACTGTTTTCTACAATTTAGAAAATTGTAAAAAATAAAGAAAAACCCTTGGATGAGTAGGTGTTCTAAAACTTTTGTCCGATAGTGTATAGCGAATCAAAGTCAATGCATGGGCCTTTCAGCCCTCACAGCTAACACCCATTTGGAGAGCATAAGCTGGGGAGTTTGAGTTGTTCAGTAAGAATTTCCTCTTCATTGTTCGCAAAAGCATAAATTATTTGTTTAACAGTGTTATCTGACAAAGGTATTGATATGAGTTTCTTTGCCTCTGCTTCCTCACACATTTTTCTCACCATATCAATTGCCCCATTTCTGTCCATGTCTGTCTAATATTGTGTGGTTTCATAGTGTAGCAGGCCTAGCCATTCACTGTGGGAATGGTTCAAGTGCAACAGTCAAGTGCAGACTTTTCCCATGATCTAAATGGCGCTATATGGTTGAAATGTACCTTTTATATTTTAATTATTTTAATTGAGATTTTTAAGGTTTAACCACATTACAATGATTTTGAGATACAAAGTCGATATTAGAAATTCTCCCACGACCCCATTTTCATATCAGGTGACCCCACATGGGGTAGGCCCCCCTAGTTTGGGATCCGGTGCCTTAGAGAGTTCCTCAATGAGCTTGACACCTTGATAAGCTCATTTCCTGATGATGGCCTAGCGCTCTTTGTACTTGGCGACTTCAACCTCCTGACGTCTCCCTTCGATTCATTTGTTCCCAACTCTCTCTTTCCCCTCCTTGCCACTTTTGACCTCACCCTTTCGCAGTCCCCTCCCAGGCAATATGCTTGACCTCATCTTTACTAGAGGCTGTTCGCCTACTAATATCACTGCAAACCCTTCCAGGTCTCTGATCACTACTTTGATTCCTTTTCTGTCTCCCTTTTCTCCAACTCTAGCCACACCCCCCCCCCCCCCCCCCCCCCCCCCCCAAAAAAAAATCATGAACTAACACTCGTACTTTACTCTTATTTTCCCCCTTACTACCTCTGCCTTTGCTGATAGCTACTTTATTGAGGAAAAATGTACTTACTATGCCTGTGAAATGTGGTTGTCCCACCTAGCTCTCTTAAGATGACTGCACTAACTGTTTGTCGATCTGGATAAGAGCGTCTGCTAAATGACTGAAATGTATCAACATTTGTTTTCCAAAAAATATCCCTTAAATGTCTAAATATACCTTTACTGTAACATATTTGAGACATCAGCAAACAGGACCTCATGAGTATCCAAAAGAAGTAGACTGCAGAAGAGGAAGCTTGTCACCTTTAGTGCACTACGGTAGAACTGTAGAAGACATAAAGAAATGTGACTGACAGTGAACAGAACAGTGAGTCAAGATGAGAATCTCTTCTCTGAGTGTCTGGAAAGTTATTTTAAGTCTAGACATTCATGTAAGATGGCCTATGACTGCATGCAACAGGCCTGAGCTTGCAGCTCCTGGTTTATATCTGGTTCTACAGAGACTGAGGGAAAACCAGAATAAAACAAGCTGTTTTGGTCCACCTTTCTTTGAACACGAAGGCAAATTACATTTTGTGGCTTGGTAGTGTATTTATTTTTAGACAATCTCTTATCTGCCAAGCAGCCTAATACTTGGTCATAGCTTTGATGATGAAGTAGAGACGAAGAGACTATGGCTTATGTCCATACTTCCCAACACCCTCAGGAGAAATGTTTGGTAAGACGGTCATAGGTCAACATTCCAGACTGTCAATTCAAATTGTTACACACAGTTATGACTGTACCTCAGAACCCCAGGGCAGTCTGAACCACAAGGTTGACCCATCCGAAGGAGCTTAAAGCTTCTTTTTTTTTTTACAACCAAATCTCTTATTTTCCCCCCTTAATTGCATGTTATAGAAGGGCCCTGACACTTTTTGTTTTTCAATTTCACTTATTTTTGAGATACTTACCACAACAAAATGTAACATCATTTTGCGGATAAAGTTCGGAATGACTTGTGTACAACATCTAAAGACGTGCATCACTATACTTCTGTTTCTAAAAGGACATACAGTATTTTGGTGTTTTTGGAGCATCTGTTTATGTTTTTTCAGAGTCCTGCTTGTTTCTCACAAACAAGTGTTAAATAAAGTTTTATTTAAAAAAAGGGTCTGGACATGCCATTTACATCAAAAATTGAGATTTGGTCATACAAAAGCTAAATTATCCTTTAAGTTAGAGAAAGAGATAAAGTTCTTATGTGAATTATTTTTGTGTATGTCTGCTCGGAGTGAACCAGAATGACAGTAAACTGGTTCATTCTTGCCTGGATGCAAAAAGCAGATACATATTGAGGAATCCATTGCAATGGCTTTAGGCGAGGGCAGACCTGTCTGCTTTCAAAACAGACTGACAGACAAACGAACGGGCAGAGACAGAAAGACAGGTGGGAGTTACTCATGTCTACCCAAACAGACAGACTGACAGAAATATAGCCAGTATAATGTATTTTGCATCAAATGATGCAAAATGCAGAATTGTGTGATGCAATAGCCATTATACCGGCTGTATTTATGTATTTTGAAAGTTATATATCTTCAAAACTTTATCTGACATGCAAAACATTTTGGGACTATATCAACAATGGACTAATGAAACAAATACCCAAAGAGTTTTCCTTTAACAAAACGGCGCTTTTGTGTCAAACATTTTCTTCCACCTTTGTTTGCTACTTTTCAGTTCTTTTCAGTTCTCTGTGGCTACATGTGTATATTCCTCAGGTTGAGTTACTCATCTGTTCAGCGACCCCAGATCCTGGATTAGGGTTGTTAGAACAGACAAACTCCACAACCTTCAGAGCAGAAAACATACGGTATCATATGTCCTACACTAATATGCATATTGGAGTTGTATGTTTTCCACATTGCATCAGAACAGAGTGGTCAGCTAAGTGATCAGTCAGAAAATAACTTTTGTGCGTGTGTATGTGGGGAGGTTCATGTGTTTTACGTGTGTCTCTGCTGGAGCATCCAGCCCCAGCCTTGCCCCAGGCTCCACTGTGTGAATATTTTGATGCAATCGCTCCCGTGTGTGTCACCCTCCTCAGCTCTTACAATGCTGAATGTGCTCAGGAGACCTGGTGTCACACGGTGCTGGTGGGTCTCACAGTGTCTCGACCTCAGCACGGTAAGGAAAGTCCCTATTAATTAACTATGACTCAATGGAACAGTTCAACCCACTCTGTAAATGGGAGTAGATTCACTCACAAGTTCTTTCAATAAATCAACGGAATGTCAATGTGAGAACCAGCAAAAGCTCATACATTTCAGTTGGTTTGCTGGGATTGAAAAGAAAAACAACGTGCTCTGTATACATCACAGCTCTTTCTGGGAAAGCAGACCGTATGAATCAAGACTGCTATTGTTTGTACAGTAGAATGTCAAGAGCGTGCTCGTAACAGACGAACGAGGGGAGGAAACATCCACCAGATAAGGTAGGCCTATTCCACATTGGTTTCATCTCTCCCTCTCTTTGTTGACTGTGTCAAACCTACTACTGATAAAACTGAGATTGGTAGGAAAAAAAACATCACATTTCCTCTCAAATGTTTTTCTGTCAAAGCTCAAAACCAATGTCACCAAGGAAATCATCGCTAAGATCACCACTACAATGGTTACGGGTATACGAGCACAGGACAATGTGATTTAGACCTAGCATACGTATGGGTGGAGATGGGCAGCTCGGTGTGTTTCAGAGGAGGTGTGCTTTCCACTAAATACACATTCCATGTCTTCAAACCATTTACATGGGACTCTGTCCTATTGTAACATGATACAGACGGCGGAAGTTTGGTGAAAGATAAAGGAAAGACAAGGAGCGGACATAAAAATCGAATCGTAAAATAGGTTGAATTCTAATCGGAATGTTTTGATGGATCATATCCAATTGTGTTATTTTGGGACTGGTTGATAGTGACACACCACATGTGTCACACACTCTCATGTCCAGCTTATTATATGGTTGTTCCGACAAAATAGCAAAGCTCTTAGCAGAACACACAATTACACCTTCTTTAACGGTAGGCAACAACACGTCTGCTAAGCTGATCCTCAACACTGGGGCCCCTCAGTGGTGTGTGCTTAGTCCCCTCCTGTACTCCCTGTTCACCCACGACTGCTTGGCCAAACACGACTCCAACACCATCTTTAAGTTTGCTGACCACACAACAGTGGTAGGCCTGATCACCGACAACGATGAGACAGCCTATTGGGAGGAGGTCAGAGATAACCTCTCCCTTAACGTCAGCAAGACAAAGGAGCTCATCGTGGACTACAGGAAAAGACAGGCCAAACAGGCCCCCATTAACATTGACAGGGCTGTAGTGGAGCAGGTATAGAGTTTCAAGTTCCTTGGTGTCCACATCACCAACAAATTATCATGGTCCAAACACACCAAGACAGTTGTGAAGAGGGCACATCAACACCTTTTCCCCCTCAGGAGACTGAAAAGATTTGGCATGGGTCCCCAGATCCTCAAAAAGTTTTACAGCTGCCCCATTGAGAGCATCCTGACCAGTTGCATCACCATCTGATATGGCAACTGCTCAGCATCTGACTGTAAGGTGCTACAGAGGGTAATGCGTATGGCCTAGTACATCACTGGGGCCAAGCTTCCTGCCATCCAGTACCTATTTACTAGGCCGTGTCAGAGGAAAGCCCAAAAAATTGACTCTAGTCACCCAAGTCATAGACTGTTCTCTCTGATGACCTTTGACCCCCCCCCCCCTCCATTTGTATTTTACACTGCTGCTACTTGCTGTTTATTATCTATGCATCGTCACTTCACCCCTACCTACATGTACAAACTACCTCGACTAACCTGTACCCCCGCACATTGACTCAGTACCAGTACTCCCTGTATATAGCCTCGTTATTGTATTGTGTTACTTTTTTATTATTTTTTGGTAAACATTTTCATAACTCTTTCTTGAACAGCACTGTTGGTTAAGGGCTTGTAAGTAAGCATTTCACGGTAAGGTCTACACTGTTGGTTAAGGGCTTGTAAGTAAGCATTTCACGGTAAGGTCTACACTGTTGGTTAAGGGCTTGTAAGTAAGCATTTCACGGTAAGGTCTACACTGTTGGTTAAGGGCTTGTAAGTAAGCATTTCACGGTAAGGTCTACACTGTTGGTTAAGGGCTTGTAAGTAAACATTTCACGGTAAGGTCTACACTGTTGGTTAAGGGCTTGTAAGTAAGCATTTCACGGTAAGGTCTACACTGTTGGTTAAGGGCTTGTAAGTAAGCATTTCACGGTAAGGTCTACACTGTTGGTTAAGGGCTTGTAAGTAAACATTTCACGGTAAGGTCTACACTGTTGGTTAAGGGCTTGTAAGTAAGCATTTCACGGTAAGGTCTACACTGTTGGTTAAGAGCTTGTAAGTAAGCATTTCACGGTAAGGTCTTTTATTCGGCGCATGTGACAAAGTCTGATTGGATTTGTCTCTTACCTCAGCTCTATCACACACACACACACACCGCGACTGCACAAACACCAACAAAACATGTGACCACCCACACAAATGAACACCTTTAGATGTTTGAGTGATTGACCTCTGACCCCTGCATGTTAGTAATGAAGCAGAGAGAAGAACAAAACACACTCTTCCTCTATGGTTTCAGCCATTAATGTGGCCCACTTACAGAGAGGGCAAACTAGGGCAGTCTGACAGCGATGAAGGCACCAAAAACAAGAGTGAGATGAATTGCCATGTTGCTATAGTAACACAAAAAATACAAAATGGATCGTGAATTAGAGAGAATGAAATGGAGAGACTACAATAGAAGAAGGATAGAGAGCACTAGATGTGGGGGGAAAAAACGAGACAAAGGCGATATAAGATCAAATCAAATCAAATTTTATTTGTCACATACAAATGGTTAGCAGATGTTAATGCGAGTGTTGCGAAATGCTTGTGCCTCTAGTTCTGACAATGCAGTAATAACCAACGAGTAATCTAACCTAACAATTCCACAACAACTACCTTATACACACAAGTAAGTGTAAAGGGATGAAGAATATGTACATAAGAATATATGAATGAGTGATGGTACAGAACGGCATAGGCAAGATGTAGTAGATGGTATAGAGTACAGTATATACATATGACATGAGTAATGTAGGGTATGTAAACATAAAAGTGGCATTGTTTAAAGTGGCTAGTGATACATGTATTACATATAGATGGCAAGATGCAGTAGATGGTTTGGAGTACAGTATATACATATGAGATGAGTAATGTAGGGTATGTTAGCATTATATTAAGTGGCATTGTTTAAAGTGGCTAGTGATACATTTTTACATCAATTTTTCCATTATTAAAGTGGCTGGAGTTGAGTCAGTATGTTGGCAGCAGCCACTCAATGTTAGTGATGGCTGTTTAACAGTCTGATGGCCTTGAGATAGAAGCTGTTTTTCAGTCTCTCGGTCCCTGCTTTGATGCACCTGTACTGACCAACGCCTTCTGGATGATAGCGGGGTGAACAGGCAGTGGCTCGGGTGGTTGTTGTCCTTGATGATCTTTATGGCTTTCCTGTGACATTGGGTGGTGTAGGTGTCCTGGAGGGCAGGTAGTTTGCCCCCGTTGATGCGTTGTGCAGACCTCACTACCCTCTGGAAAGCCTTACGGTTGTGGGTGGAGCAGTTGCCGTACCAGGCGGTGATACAGCCTGACAGGATGCTCTCGATTGTGCATCTGTAAAAGTTAGTGAGTGGTTTTGGTGACAAGCCGAATTTCTTCAGCCTCCAGAGGTTGAAGAGGCGCTGATTGCTCCTTCTTCGCCACGCTGTCTGTGTGGGTGTACCAATTCAGTTTGTCCGTGATGTGTACGCCGAGGAACTTAAAACTTACTACCCTCTCCACTACTGTCCCGTCGATGTGGATAGGGCGGTGCTCCCTCTGCTGTTTCCTGAAGTCCACGATCATCTCCTTTATTTTGTTGACGTTGAGTGTGAGGTTATTTTCCTGACACCACACTCCAAGGGCCTTCACCTCCTCCCTGTAGGCCGTCTCGTCGTTGTTGGTAACCAAGCCTACCACTGTAGTGTCGTCTGCAAACTTGATGATTGAGTTGGAGGCGTGCATGGCCACGCAGTCGTGGGTGAACAGGGAGTACAGGAGAGGGCTCAGAACGCACCCTTGTGGGGCCTCAGTGTTGAGGATCAGCGGGGTGGAGATGTTATTACCTTACCCTCATCACCTGGGGGCAGCCCATCAGGAAGTTCAGTACCCAGTTGCACAGGGTGGGGTTGAGACCCAGGGTCTCGAGCTTGATGACGGGTTTGGAGGGTGCTATGGTGTTAAATGCTGAGCTGTAGTCAATGAACAGCATTCTCACATAGGTATTCCTCTTGTCCAGATGGTTAGGGCAGTGTGCAGTGTGGTTGCGATTGCGACGTCTGTGGACTTGTTGGGGCTGTAAGCAAATTGTAGTGGGTCTAGGGTGTCAGGTAGGGTGGAGGTGATATGGTCCTTGACTAGTCTCTCAAAGCACTTCATGATGACGGATGTGAGTGCTACGGGGCGGTAGTCGTTTAGCTCAGTTACCTTAGCTTTCTTGGGAACAGGAACAATGGTGGCCCTCTTGAAGCATGTGGGAACAGCAGTCTGCGATAAGGATTGATTGAACACGTCCGTAAACACACCAGCCAGCTGGTTTGCACATGCTCTGAGGATGTGGCTGGGGATGCCGTCTGGGCCTGCAGCCCTGCGAGGGTTAGCACGTTTAAATGTTTTACTCACTTCGGCTGCAGTGAAGGAGAGTCCACAGGTTTTGGTAGCGGGCCATGTCAGTGGCACTGTATTGTCCTCAAAGCGAGCAAAGGAGTTGCTTAGTTTGTCTGGGAGCAAGACATCCTGGTCCGCGACGGGGCTGGTTTTCTTTTTGTAATCCGTGATTGACTGTAGACTCTGCCACATACCTCTTGTGTCTGAGCCGTTGAATTACGACTCTACTTTGTCTCTATACTGACGCTTATCTTGTTTGATTGCCTTGCGCAGGGAATACACTGTTTGTATTCAGTCATGTTTCCGGTCACCTTGCCCTGGTTAAAAGCAGTGGTTCGCGCTTTCAGTTTCACGTGAATGCTGCCATCGATCCACAGTTTCTGGTTTGGGAATGTTTTAATAGTTGCTGTGGGTACGACATCGCTGATGCACTTGCCAATAAACTCGCACACCGAATCAGCGTATACATCAATGTTGTTGTTTGACGCAGTGCGGAACATATCCCAATCCATGTGTTTGAAGCAATATTGAAGCGTGGAATCAGATTGGCCGGACCAGCGTTGAACAGACCTGAGCGCGGGAGATTCCTGTTTTAGTCTCTGTCTATAAACTGGGAGCAACAAAATGGAGTCGTGGTCAGCTTTTCCAAAAGGAGGGCGGGGGAGGCCTTATATGCGTCGTGGAAGTTAACAATGATCCAGGGTTTTACCAGCCCTGGTAGCACAATCGATATGCGGATAGAATTTAGGGAGTCTTGTTTTCAGATTAGCCTTGTTAAAATCCCCAGCTACAATGAATGCAGCCTCATGATATGTGGTTTCCAGTTTAAATCGAGTCAAATAAAGTTTGTTCAGGGCCGTCGATGTGTCTGCTTGGGGGGGAACCTTTGCGACCTTTTGCCACATTTCAGGCTTCAAACATAAAGATATAAAACTGTATTTTTTTGTGAAGAATTATCAACAAGTGGGACACAATCATGAAGTGGAACGACATTTATTGGATATTTCAAACTTTTTTAACAAATCAAAAACTGAAAAATTGGGCGTGCAAAATTATTCAGCCCCTTTACTTTCAGTGCAGCAAACTCTCTCCAGAAGTTCAGTGAGGATCTCTGAATGATCCAATGTTGCCCTAAATGACTAATGATGATAAATACAATCCACCTGTGTGTAATCAAGTCTCCGTATAAATGCACCTGCACTGTGATAGTCTCAGAGGTCCATTAAAAGCGCAGAGAGCATCATGAAGAACAAGGAACACCAGGCAGGTCCGAGATACTGTTGTGAAGAAGTTTAAAGCCGGATTTGGATACAAAAAGATTTCCCAAGCTTTAAACATCCCAAGGAGCACTGTGCAAGCGATAATATTGAAATGGAAGGAGTATCAGACCACTGCAAATCTACCAAGACCTGGCCGTCCCTCTAAACTTTCAGCTCATACAAGGAGAAGACTGATCAGAGATGCAGCCAAGAGGCCCATGATCACTCTGGATGAACTGCAGAGATCTACAGCTGAGGTGGGAGACTCTGTCCATAGGACAACAATCAGACGTATATTGCACAAATCTGGCCTTTATGGAAGAGTGGCAAGAAGAAAGCCATTTCTTAAAGATATCCATAAAAAGTGTTGTTTAAAGTTTGCCACAAGCCACCTGGGAGACACACCAAACATGTGGAAGAAGGTGCTCTGGTCAGATGAAACCAAAATGGAACTTTTTGGCAACAATGCAAAACGTTCTGTTTGGCGTAAAAGCAACACAGGTGAACACACCATCCCCACTGTCAAACATGGTGGTGGCAGCGTCATGGTTTGGGCCTGCTTTTCTTCAGCAGGGACAGGGAAGATGGTTAAAATTGATGGGAAGATGGATGGAGCCAAATACAGGACCATTCTGGAAGAAAACCTGATGGAGTCTGCAAAAGACCTGAGACTGGGGCGGAGATTTGTCTTCCAACAAGACAATGATCCAAAACATAAAGCAAAATCTACAATGGAATGGTTCAAAAATAAACGTATTCAGGTGTTAGAATGGCCAAGTCAAAGTCCAGACCTGAATCCAATCGAGAATCTGTGGAAAGAACTGAAAACTGCTGTTCACAAATGCTCTCCATCCAACCTCACTGAGCTCGAGCTGTTTTGCAAGGAGGAATGGGAAAAAATGTCAGTCTCTCGATGTGCAAAACTGATAGAGACATACCCCAAGCGACTTACAGCTGTATTCGCAGCAAAAGGTGGCGCTACAAAGTATTAACTTAAGGGGGCTGAATAATTTTGCCCGCCCAATTTTTCAGTTTTTGATTTGTTAAAAAAGTTTGAAATATCCAATAAATGTCGTTCCACTTCATGATTGTGTCCCACTTGTTGTTGATTCTTCACAAAAAAATACAGTTTTATATCTTTATGTTTGAAGCCTGAAATGTGGCAAAAGGTCGCAAAGTTCAAGGGGGCCGAATACTTTCGCAAGGCACTGTATATGCGTGTCTGATTATAATCTAAGAGAATTCTCTTGGTAGATAATGCGGTCAACATTTGATTGTGAGGAATTCTAAGTCAGGTGAACAAAAGGACTTGAGTTCCTGTATGTTGTTATTATCACACCACGCCCTTCTTCTTACCAGAAAGATGCTTGTTTCTGTCAGCGCGATGCGTGAAGAAACCAGGTGGCTGTACCGACTCCGATAGCGTGTCTCGAGTGAGCCATGTTTCCGTGAAGCAATGAATTAGTCTCCTATGTCTCTCTGGAATGCTACCCTTGCTCGGATTTCATCAACTTTGTTGTCAAGAGACTGGACATTGGCGAGTAGTATGCTCGGGAGTGGTGCGCGATGTGCCCATCTCCGTAGCCTGACCAGAAGACCGCTTCGTCTGCCCCTTTTACGGCGACGTTGTTTTGGTTCGCTGGCTGGGATCCGATCCATTGTCCTGGGTGGTGGGCAAAACAGAGGATCCGCTTCGGAAAGTCGTATTCCTGGTCGTAATGATGGTGAGTTGACGTTGCTCTTATATCCAGTAGTACCTCCCAACTGTATGTAATAAAGCCTAAGATTACCTGGGGTACCAATGTAAGAAATAACACGTAAAAAAAAAAAATACTGCACAGAAATAGGGAACAGAAGATGACGCTCGCCTTTGTCTTTCATCCTTGATATGCCAAGCTTTTTTTCTGCATTTCTCTCTGCTCCGATGTGAAATAGAGGATGTGGAGTGGAAAGAAAAACATGGTCTGTTATTGACTGTAAACATATAATTGTCTTTTAAATTTACCACC